>NC_138356.1:17406240-18006240 GCF_046562875.1 Panthera onca | reverse complement strand
CTCTCTTTCTAAATAAGTTTAAAAATTTTTTTTAAAAACTGAACACAAATGTTTTAAAAGCAGTATTCCTAACAGACAAAAAAATGGAAAAAACACAAATGTCCATCAAATGATGGATAAATGAAAAAAAAATGGAATATCCATACAAAGAAGTATTCAACAATAAAAAGGAGGCAAGTACTGACATGCTGAATCTTCAAAGAAAAAAGAAGTCAGTCACAAATGACCGCATCTCATTTCTGTGTATCCAGAAAAGGCAACTCTATAGAAACAGAAAGTAAATTAACGGTTGCTGGGGAAAGAAATTTAAGAAACTGCCCAAAGTTGTCTACTCAACAAAGTACATATCTCAACAATGTCACAAAGGCTTTTTACTAGCTACACTGTAAAAACATTTACAAACATCCTATGAGAAGAATATGGGCTGAATATCAGTCTTGCTGTCTAATGTGACCTTGGGCAAGTTATCTGACCAAAATAGAAGAAACCTATACAGTACATGCCTAAAAAGATACAGCAGATTTTTCAATAAATGTTTATCAGTTGCTTCTTGTACATTCTCTGAAATCTAAATACTCCGCAAAGGAGAAAGAGGAAGATTAGGGTGTGGAATGAACATTACTGAACATTCTGTGCCAGCACTATTAGACTTGTACTCACACGAAGAGACAGAAAAATACTACCTCAAAGAAGCCAAGGTACCAGAGTTCAATGACCTGCCTCAGGTCAGCCAACTATTTGGTGGTAAAGCCTACATACAGACCTAGGGCTATCTCTTCCAGAACAAGTGCTCATTGTTTACTGGACCACACCTCTCACTCCTAAACTGAAAAGGGAAAAAAATGAAAGACATTTCATACATACAAAGTCCAGTCCTTTCAATTTGTTCCTCCTGCGCTCCCTTGCAGAGGGCAGCTGTGACTGTGGAGGGAGGGGGTCATCTTCAATGGAAGGATATGTTTCACCATAAGCACCTAGGAGGACCACACAAAAAGAAGTCTTAAACATGCACCATTTCACATCTTTTTACTCAGAGCTAAACCAAGACTCTCTTTTTTTTAATAGCTTTAAGATATTATTTACATATAATAAAATTCAGCTACCATAAATGTACATAGTTCAATAACTTTTCTAGAATTGTGCAGTCATCACTACCACCCAGTTTTAGAACATGGCTGTCACCTCAAAAAAGTTCCCTTTGCTTGCATGCAATCACAACTCCCACCTGCCCAGCCCCGTGTAAACATTAATCTGCTTTCAATCTCAGGAGATTTACCTTTCCTGAGATTCCATATAAATGGAATTATACAATGTAATATTTTGTGTCTTCCACTCAGCATAATATGTTTGAGGTTCTTCTACATTGTACCATGTATCAATTCATTCTTGCTGAATAACTGCTCCATCATATGGATACATCACATTTTATCTATGCATTTACCAGCTGATAGACACTTGAACTGTTTCTAGTTGGTGATTATTAATGCTGCTATGAACATTCATGTGCGTGTCTTTGTGGCCATACATTTTCATTTCTTTGGGGGTATATTCCTAGGAGTTAAATGCTGGATATTACATGGAACTTAATGTTTAGCATTCTGAGTAACTGCCAAACCATTTTCAGAAGTGGTTCTACCATTTCACATAGTAAGAAGGTTCTAGTTTCTTCATATCCTCACCAACACTTGGTATTATATTTTTAATTACAGCCTTTCTAGTGACCATGGAGGTAAATAGCTTATAACATTTAGAATTTTTTCCCCAACTCCTTATTAAAAAAACAAACAAACAAACAAAAAAAACCTGAAGGAAAGTTGTAAATATAACAAATACCTAAAATCACCATTTCTTATTTTTCCTCATTTCTATTTGAGGGGGGAGGGTGTTGTTGCTGGTTTTTGCTGAACCAGTAAGTTGCAGGTATCATGACACTTCATCCCCACATACTTGAGCACATACTATCTACAAGGACTGTCTCCTACATTAAGCCTACAATTCCACTATCACATTCAGGAAATTTAACATTGATACAATACTATCATTTATCCCTATAAGTGATACTCAAATTTCTGATATTTAAAATGTACTGGGTTTGTTGTTGTTGTTGTTCTTTTTTTAAGGCAGCAATAGCTACATTTTATTTAATAAGATGTGGTTTTCTAAAACTCCAAAAATAAAGTTTTCTGACTTCGGAGCACCTGGGTGGCACAGTCAGATGAGCATCCAACTTCAGCTCAGGTCACGATCTCATGGATCGTGAGTTCGAGCCCCACATTGGGCTCTGTGCTGACAGCTCAGAGCCTGGAACCTGCTTCAGATTCTGTGTCCCTCCCCCCCACCCCATCCCCAGTTCCTCCCTCACTCACACTCTGTCTCTCTCTCTCAAAAATAAACATTAAAAAATTTTAATAAAAAAAAATAAAGTTTTCTGACTTCTATATATACCCCACCACTAATTCATTTGCTTTATTTAAAATATATATACTATTTTTTTTTTACAAGAACTTTAAGTTCAGTAAAATGGAGTAGAAAATAGAGAATTCCTATATACCCCTGTCCACACACACATAGCTTACCTATCAACAACCTCCACCAGAATGGTATATTTGTTGAAATCAATGAGCCTGCACTGATACATTATCACCCAATATCCAGAATTTACATTAGGCTTCACTCTTGGTGTTGTACATTACATAGGTTTTGACCTGTATCCACAATGACAGTATCCTACAGAACAGCTTCATTGCCCTAAAACTCTTCGGTGTACCACCTATTCATTCCTCCCTCTACTGTAACCCTTGGCAACTGTTGATTTCTTTACTGCCTCCATAGTTTTGTATTTTCCAGATGGTCATATAGTTGGAATCATACAGTATGTAGCCTATTCAGATTGGCTTTTTACACTGGTAAGCATTCAAGGATCCTCTGTCTTTCCATGGTTTCATAACACATTCCTTTTTAGCACTAATATTGCATTGTCTGGACGTACCAGAGTATATTTATCCATTTACCTTCTGAAAGCCATCTTGTTTGCTTCCTGGTCTTGGCAATTACTGATAAAACTGCTGTAAGTATCTTGGTGAGGATTTTTGTATGGACACAAGTTTCAACTCCTTTGGGTAAATACTAAGGAATATAAGTGCTGCATTGAAAGGTAAGGAGTATGTTTGGTTTCCTAAGAAACACCCAAAGTGGCTGTACCATTTTACATTCCCATCAGCTGTGAGAGTTCCTGTGGATTTTGACCATTCTAATAGTTGTATCTCGTTGTTAATTTACATTTCCCTAAAGACATATTTTCAAGGGCCTATTTGGCATCTGTAAGTCTTTAGTGAAATGTCTGTTTGTATCTTTCACCCATCTTTTAATTCTTTCTTATTGTTGAGTTTTCAGAATTCTTTGTATATTTTGGCTAACAGTCCTTTATCAGATAAGTCTTTTGCCAAGTATTTTCTCCTAGTCTGGGCCTGTCTTCTCATTCTCTTGCGATGGTCTTTCACAGAGCATTAGTATTTAATGAAGTCTAGTTTATCCAATTTCTCTCTCTCATGGCTTATGCCTGGTGTTGTATCTAAAAGTCATCACTATACCCAAGTTCTTCTAGGTTTTCTCCTCTACTATCTTCTAGGAATTTTATAACTTTACATTTTACATTTGGGTCTATAGTCCATTTTGAGTTGATTTTTGTGAAGGGTGTAAGGTCCGTGTCTAGATTCATTTTTTTGCATGTAGATGTCCAGTTGTTCTGCAGCATTTATTGAAAAGACCATCTTTTATCCATTGCAACTACCTTTGCTCTTTTCAGTTGACTATACTTGTTCGGGTCTATTTCTAGACTCTACTCCGTTCAAATGATCTATCTGTATATTCTTTTACCAATACCATCCCATCTTGATTACTGTAACTTTATAGTAAGTCTTGAGGTCAGGTAGTGTTAGTCCTCATCTTTGTCCTCTTTCCATATGGTGCTGGCTATTCTGGGTCTTTTGCCCCTCCATATAAACTTTAGAATCAGTTTGTTGATATCCATAAATTTTGATTGGGATTGCACTGAATTTGTAGATCAAGTTGGGAAGAACCACGGTCTTAAACCATACTGAGTTTCCCAATCCATGAAATAGATATTTCTATTTTATTTCATAAGAGTTTTATAGTTGTTTTCATAAAACAAAACAAAACAAACTTAAAAAACTACTAAATATATATTCTTAGGACTTTTTAAAATTGAAAGATTCACATACAGTTTTAAGAAATGGTAGAGGTCCTTTATACACTTTGCCCAGTTCCTCCCAATGGTACTGTTTTGCAAAACAAGAGCAATAATCTCACACCCAGGATATTGACACTGATAAAATGCACTTGATACTGATCTCTTAGTAGCAGTCCATAGTATGGAAGTACTGCAGTTTAACTACTCACCTATTGAAGGAAATCTGAGCTGAGTCCAGCTTTGGCTATTAGAAGTAAAGCTGTTATGAAAATTCATGTACAGGGATTTGTGAGAACCATTTCTATGACTTCTAAAGTTCATTTTAGTTATAAAGTTTTGAAGATTAGAGTTTTTAAGATTAATTTGATAATTATTTAGTTAGTAAAACAGAATATTCACTTTTTACCACCTTGTAAAACAAAGAGTAGTGATTTTGTAAATATGGAAAAAAGTACTTAAATATAATGTTTAAGATTTAAATAACTAGATCCGTAAAATAAATATACTCACCAATAAAAGCACTATCAGATTCCAGTAATGAAGTTTTCAAAAAGTCATCAGCGTGCTCTCTAAGCTAAAAGAAACATCATACATAAACAACTTTTATTAGTATTGTATGGAAAAATAACAAACTTTTACCAAGAGGCACATGTCTCCACACTGTTCCCAAAATTAGCAAAAAAGGATGGCTGCTTCCTTCCTACACCACATTCCAATGTCCCCCAAATACAAGAAAGGCCCTTTTTTATAAATTTTTTTAAGTTTATTTATTTTTGAGAGAGAGAGCATGCACATGAGTTGGGGAGAGGGGGAAAGAGAATCCAGATCAAGAATCAAGCCAAAATTGACAGCTGGATGCTTAACCAACTGAGCCACCCAGAGGTCTACCCCAGGAAAGGGGTTGTCTACTGAGGTTCACAATTAAAATTAAAAGGTCTTTAAACACCGCCAAGACCCACTCATTCTTTCAATAAATCTGTGTAGTGCACTATTTCCTCCATGCCAGGAACAAAGATGAGTAAGAGTTTCTACTGTGGAGTGGATCACAGTGCCATGGGGGACAGAGAGGAGCACGCCCCCAGACAAGGAAAGCCCTGTCTGACAGCAGTGGTCACACAGGTATAGCACAGATGTAGAGAGAACAGAAGAGTAGGAAACAAAATAACACTATGACTGGGCTTGTAATGAGCTCTCAAATAAGGGATTAGCAGATTTACATACAGAGAATAGTATCACCTTAGATGCTAGAAGGAGCCTAAAGTCACCTGACACCACCTCCCCACCAGATTTTTAGGATGTGCTAGAATGCACCACCAAAGAGCTATTATCCATTAATTTCTAAATACATTCCACTGATACACAGCATTGATTATCACAAAGTTCTTCTCTTTCACTCAATTCTTCCATATACTGCATTTAACTTTCCTTTTTAACACCTATTGATTCTGCTTTTACTTTTTAGCATGAAAATAACAGCATCTAATATTTACCAAATGGTCTGGAGCAGGTGTCCCTAGCATGGCATACTTATCGCCACACCTCTCTGTTCTTCATCACAGTCCTTCACATAACTGAAAAGTGATCCAAGTCCACCCAAGCTCTATCTTCTCCATGACAACCTGCCCCACTTTCATTTGTGTTTCCTATATAATCCAGTTTCTAGGAAGATGAGGAGCCCAAAATTTATTAGCTTTTTGGTAACAGCCATGATAAACTGTTGGCTTATGCTAAGTTTCTACTCAGCAAAATACAGTGTTACTAATCCAGGGTTTTTTAAATTTTTTTTTAAATTTACTTCTGAGAGAGAGAGCATGAGCGGGGAGGAGCAGAGAGAGGGGGAGACACAGAATCCAAAGCAGGCTCCGGGCTCTGAGCTAGCAGCACAGAGCCTGACGTGGGGCTCAAACTCACAGATTGCAAGTTCATGATCTGAGCTGAAGTCAGCCGCTTAACTGACTGAGCCACCCAGGTGCCCCACTAATCCAGGATTTTAATCAAAATCCCAGCTGTTAAATTTCGATATCTTTTCACTGAGAAATGTGGCTGCCACACACAGAGAAACCTACTGACCTACAGAATCTTCAGGAATAGGTGTGGTACAGGGACAAAGGAGCTCTTGAGACCACCTTGGTTTCAGATCTGGGCTTTGCAGCTTACTGACTGCGTGGCCATGTGCTAGCAGTTTCCTCATATGTTAAATAGGGATAAGCACACCTTGTTGTGAACTTTAGAGAAATAAATATCAAGTATCTGGCACAGGTGAGCAGTGGTCACGCTGTAAATGGTAGCTATTAGCAACATCATTATCAGTTCAAAACTAAGTACCAACAGCTACCAACTGGTAACCCTGGGCTACTAAAACAGCCTACCTGAGCCTTATCTTTATAATCTGAAAATGGGGGCAATACTGTTTCTGCCATTCATGTGTGTGAAGATTAAATTTCTTTCCAACCCCAATCTTTTCCCCTGAACTTATCTGTCTGCTACTTGCCAGTTCCAACTGTTTGTCTAATAGGCATCTCAAAACTTACCATGTCTAAAACTAAGTTCGTAAATCTCTCCCCCCACAAATGTGTTTCTTCTGCCTTCCTACTGCTATAAACGTCAACTCCCAACCAGAACCCTTGACTCCACCTTTGATTCCCCATACTCTAGAACCAATATGTCAAAATCCTTTCAGGTCTCCTTTCAAAATAAATCCAAACACTTCTGGGGTGCCTGGATGGCTCAGTTGGTTAAGTGTCCAACTCTTAATTTCAGCTCAGGTCATGATCTTACGGTTTGTAAGCTGGAACCCCGCGTCAGCCTCTGCACTAACAGCAAGGAGACTGCTTAGGATTCTCTCTCTCTCCCTCTCTGCTCCTCCTCTGCATGCATGCGCGCGCGCGCGCTCTCTCTCTCTCTCTCTCTCTCTCTCTCTCTCTCTCTCTCTCTAAATAAACATACATACATACATAAATTTGGCCACTTCTGACCACTTCCACTACTCCTACCCCAGGCTAAATCACTTAGATTATAGCAGTAGCCATGTGTCACTACTCTGCTCTAAAACTCTGGAAGCTTCTCAACATGTGCACAATGTAAAAGGCAAAACCCTGTGATGAGTTTGGAGGCTCTGCAGTCCAGCCCATCACCACTCTACCCACTCTGCTCATGGTTCTCCAGCCTCCCCAGCCTGGTCACTGCTTCCTGTATGCACCAAGCCTACTCTTGCCCAGGGCCACTGCCTAGAAGCTGCTTCCTCCAGATGTGTCCCCTGCTAATTCACACAGCCACTTCCTTGATGTCCTTATTTGAATATTACCTCCTCCATGAAGCCTTTCATGCCCACTGTATTTCACATTATAAACCCTCTTTTTAAATGTTTGAGAGAGACTAGAGAGAGAGAGAGACGAGAGAGAGAACGTGAGCAGGGGAGGGGCAGAGAGAGAGGGAGACACAGAATTTGAAGCAGACTCCAGCCTCCGAGCTGTCAGCACAGAGCCTGACGTGGAGCTTGAACTCATGAACCACGAGATCATGACCTGAGCCAAAGTCGGACACCTAACCGAGCCACCCAGGTGCCCCCCAACATTGTAAACTCTCTTACCCCAGGACACCCAGCACCCTTTCCAGGCTATTATTTTTCTCCAGAGCCCCACAATCTAACATACTATATATTTATTTATTGTCTCTCCCTCTTAACAGAAAGCTAGCCCTCAGAGGGCAGGGATTTTTGTTCATTCCTGTGCCCCCAGCACCTAGCACCATCTATCTGCTCCACAGTAAGTATTCAATACATATTTGTTGCATGAAAGCAGCTCATCCCTTCTCTTAAGTGTTTACTTGAGAGAGACAATACATGTACACACATGCATGAGGGGCAGAGAGAGAGAGAGAGAGAGAGAGAGAGAGAGGGAGAGAGGGGGAGAGAGAGAGGGAGAAAGAGGATCCCAAGCAGGCTCCACACTGTCAGCACAGAGCCCAATGCAGGGCTTGATCTCAGGAACCTGAGCCACAATCCAGAGTCAGATGCTTAACAAACTGAGCTGCCCAGGGGCCCCTCATTCCTTCCCTTTATTCAGTCTCTGCACAGATTTCACCTCCTCACGATAAGAGTAACACCCTTACCTTGCTTTCTTTCTTAATAGACCTCACCAATATTTATATAATAAACTCCTACTTCCACTGCTGCTCATACTGACAGCAAACACGCTGCACTTATTATGGGCCAGGCTCTATGCTAAAGGCTTTTTTAATACATTATCTCACTTAATCCCCACAACAACCCAAACTATTTTTCATTTATTTAATCAACATTTATATAGAAATTACGTGACAGGCCTATCTCTAAGTGCCTTGCAAATAATAATTTACTTATAGCCACCCTCAGAGGTAATACTATCCTATTTTACAGATCAGGAAGCTAAGGCACAGAAAGATTAAATATCTTGCCTGAAGTCACACGATTAAAAACAGACCAACTTGAAGAGCCTAGATCCAATGCCACAATATACTTTGTATAACAATATATTTTCTATGTATTATACTAATATATCTCTACTACCCACTACATGGATGAGACAATATTTAATTTCTTTCTTAATTCAATATTCAAAACTGGATTACTCACCATATTTCTAAAAATTTTTTATCCCCCAAAAACTAACCTGAAAAATTGTGGTAAAAAAATAAGTGGTTTCTTACCATTCTGTGGTCCCGTACTTTAGCACTTGGGATAGCATCCAAGTCAACTACAGTTAATGGAGAAAAAAAGTTAGAAAACATTTTAAAATAAAAATTTTTCGGGGCACCTGGGTGGCTCAGTGAGTTGAGCATCTGACTTGAGCTCAGGTCATTATCTCACATCTTGGCATGAGTTCGGGCCCTGCGTCAGACTCTGTGCTGACAGCTCGGAGCCTGGAGCCTGCTTCAGATTCTGTCTCTCTCTGCCCTTCCCCAGCTAGCATGCTCTCTCTCTCTCTCAAAAATACATGAACATTAAAAACAGATTTTCTAAAATAAAATTTAAAAAAAAATTTTAGAATATCTTTTGTAACTAGCTAGTGCTCTATTAGAAATTCTTTTTCAACTATCACATTTTACAATTATGTTAAGATATTACTTATTAATAAATATAACTAAGCATCCATTTTAATTGAATAAAATTCTTCCATTCACATTAATGAATAGAAACTGTAAAATCACTGTGAACTTGAAACTGATGCCTACAGAAAGAGAAAATAATGCAGAATTCTTCACCATCTTCTTTCATACTTCCACAATCTGTGTAGAAATCTGCTGAGTGGAGTTAAACACAGGCCCCTCACATGAACTGAAGGAGGCTAGTTCAGCTCTAGGTTTCTGGTTCCAGGGGCAAATATTCTGGATCATGTATACCAAAGGTCCCTCTTTGATCTGACCAGTGTTCCTATGTGTTCCTCTGAATAGTGCATTTTGTCCTTTAGAACCTGCCATTGGGAATAAATACTCTACCAATGAATGACAGCCTGTATTCCTTCTTAGAATTTTTTTTTTAATATTTATTTTGAGAAAGAGAGGGAGAGAGCAGGGTAGGGGCAGAGAAAGAGAGAGGGAGAAAGAGAGATTACCAAGCAGGCCCCATGCTATCAGTACGGAGCCCGGCACAGGGCTTGCCCTCACAAACCATGAGATCATGACCTGAGCCGAAAATCCAAGAATCAGATACTTAACCAACTGAGCCACCCAGGCTCTTAGAATATTTTATACCATGTTTGTGACTGTTTTATAGTTAAACCATATTTTTATGAATTAAGTCATCATACTGTTTGTTGGAAGGTGGCAGATGTTGCTATGGATACCCACAGCGCAAAAACACATCTGAATCTACCTGGGGACTATTTTTGGGTTAATCAGCCTAATTTGCCAAGATCACACCAGATCAGATCATCAGCTGGAATTCCTAAGGGAAAATTCCACCAAAATGCTTGTAAAGGTTGAACAACGTATTTGCTTTTCTCTTCTCTGATGGCATGCCTAGTATTTATCATAGCATTTGGGTTACTCTGCCGTCAGAGGGTGATCTATGAGACCATTGTGAAAAATTCTGTACAAGATAGAGGAAAGACTTTCCCTATATCAATCTTTATCAAAGTCTTGACCTGGGCCTAAAGTGGTATACCCCTTACTCCTGTGATACTGTCTCATGGTCAAAAAAAGGTTCCTCAGATCCTGCAGGCCAGATCAACCTGCCAAAGTTAGGGTCTTAAATTTTCCTAAAAGTAACTGGTAGGACCATGTCTTCTCATTCTTGTTACCAGACTATAGCGTTTGTACAACTCATTTTCTATGGCCACTCTCAGTGGCCTGAAGGCTAGCAAAGCTGGTGAAATATGTGTGAGGGTCACTGGATCAACAGGGAGCACAAATACTGAGGCAGCTGCTCCACTCTGCTACCAGATGCTCCCCCACCCCTAGTTCCACACTCCCAAGGGACCCTAGATTTCTCTTTTGCAGCATTCATCACACTTAATGCTTATTTAGCAGCTAATGTCTCCCCCGAAGTATAAGCTCCTAGAGAGCAGTAGCATTATTTCCTTCATCACCACATCCCCTGGATATGCGTATTTGTGCTCACGGTAGTCACTTAGTAAGTATCTGCTGACTGGCTGATTATACAAAAACATGTTCACAGCCCAGTCTGGTACTGTACAAACTTTATGTCGTATCAAAACCTGGCAGACACGCATGATAAAGAAATGCCCCAGCATTCCTTCCCTTGGTTCCTACTTCTTGCTGCAGATGTCACCTGACCTAGCCAAGGTGCTCAATCTTCCTCATTACAGTGAATGGCTGGGCCCTTCTCATACATGGATAACATACCTCAGCCACACCAATCAGAGCCCTCCCTGGGACCTGTATTTTTCTGGGACTATATGCCACAAGAGCCATGTGAGCATAAAGCCACCAGTGCAGGGAAATTGCCTGGAACTGAAATCAATACCAGAGAGAGAAAAAAGCCAATAACAACAACAAAAAACAACTCACTGATACTATTTGAGATAGTAATGACTATTTCTTACCTTCAGCACCTTCCTGCATCTTTATTCTATTCAGTTTCTTCTGCTGTTCTCTTAGCAGGGCTTGCTGCTGAATCTCTAAGGTGTGGTGATCTCTTGGAGGATCCGGGTACATAAATTTCAGATCAATTCGTGTTTCTGAATCTAGTACAAAAATATACAGCTAAGTTCAATCTTGTTTCCAAATGAAATTTTATTAAACTTCACTATAAACATATGAATAACCTAATTTCAAAATCAAAGAATATAAATAATAAAATATCACTAAAGTCAAAAGATACTAAAATTATCATAAAACTAAAGAACATGAAATTAATTTTCTTTAAATAGATGCCCTTTCACAAACTTACCAACATTATAAGGAAACCCTCACCAGAACAAGCACTAACTTATTAGGCATTCTCCTACCATCCCACTCCCGAAGATACCCCCCACCCCAAACACATAGCTAGGCAACTATGTCCAAGCAGTCAGTCATATGGCTATAACTCAGGCAGCCATGAAACACTGTAATCACAGCCAATCCCTAAAATATACTGAAAAAATGAAAATATAATGTTACTGGCCAATTAAAATTTTAACCCTTGCAAGTATCATGCAAAAAGCAAGACAAATGTAGACTGGCTGGAACTTTAGGAGAGAGATGTCATTAGTGGAGGAAATGACAGTCTAAGAATTCACCTATGCCACAATTCAAGAATATTAATTGATCAGAATGAAAATGTTAAACCTTAATTTTTAAATGTTGAGAACAAAAATATACTACATACATTAAAAAGCCCTGAAACTATTATTCCCTTTGATCTACTAATTACACTTCTGGGATAGAATTTAAAGAATTGATCCTAAATATATAAAAAGCTTTATGATCAGAAGTTACCAAAATTATCAAAATAATGTAATAGTATAACATAATAAAAAATGGGAACTATGTTGAATGCCTAAGAATTAGAAAATGATTAAGGACAAAGTTAACAGAAGAGACTGGACACATGAACTTGGATTGGATAGACCCTGACTTTGCCACTTTCAGACTCTGTTTCCTCTCTGTAAAAACAAGAGATATCAACAACTGAGTCACATGATGAACAAGGACTCAATGTGGAAATAACATAGGGAAAATGAGTGGCTCAATTTGTGGTGTAAACCTTTTTTGTTCTCATGATCTCATGATCTTTGAGGACCCCTAAGAGCTTTTATCTAAGTCTCTCACATACACAAACTTTATTAGAAATTAAACTAAAAAAAAAAAAATTTAAAAATGAGAACACACAAACACACTGTAGTATTAGCATCAGAGCAATGAAGTTATCAGATGCTGTGTAACCTCCAGAAAACCTGTATACACACGTGAGAATAAAAATAAAAAAGACAAATAATGTCTTAATTTATAATAAAAAGGTTTTTTTTAATGTTTATTTATATTTGAGAGAGAGAGAGAGAGCGCAAGTGGCGGAGGGGCAGAG
The DNA here is from genome assembly GCF_046562875.1 of Panthera onca. Taxonomy (NCBI): domain Eukaryota; kingdom Metazoa; phylum Chordata; class Mammalia; order Carnivora; family Felidae; genus Panthera; species Panthera onca. The sequence continues at coordinate 17,993,524 of NC_138356.1, read as the reverse complement.
AGAGGGAGACAGAATCTGAAGCAGGTTCCAGGCTCCGAGCTGTCAGCACAGAGCTCAACACAAGGCTTGAATTCATGAGCCGTGAGATCATGACCTGAACCGAAGTTGGACACTTAACCAACTGAGCCACCCATGTGCCCTGAATAAAAACAGTTTTGACCTCACAGATCCCCTGACCAAATTCTTGAGATGCACTGGCTTGTTTTTTTCCAAACATTTATTTATTTTTGAGAGACAGAGAGAGAGCACAAGCAGGTGGAGGGGCAGAAAGAGAGGGGGACACAGAATTTGAAGCAGGCTCCAGACTCTGAGCTGTCAGCACAGAGCTTGATGCAGGGCTTTAACTCACCAACCGTGAGATCATGACCTGAGCCTAAGTAAGACACTTAACTGACTGAAACACCCAAGCACACCAATAATTTTTTTTAATGTTTATTTTTGAGAGAGAGAGAGCTTACCTACATGCAAGCAGAGGAGGGGCAGAAAGAGAGGGAGACACAGAATCCAAAGCAGGTTCTGTGCTGGTGCTCTAACCCATGAACCGTGAGATCATGACCTGAGCAAAAGTTGGATACTCCACTGACAGGCACCAAGGTGCCCCAAGACCCACTGGGGCTTAATACAATTCCTGCATACAGTAAATTGTCAACAATAATAGAATTAAAAAGCTACAGTATATGTAAATGATGACACTTGTAAGTATAAATGAAAAACAAAAGGAAAAATTAACACTTAGATCTTATTTTTACCCTTTTTGCTTTAATTAGGCTCAGAAAGAAGACTTGAAATAAGAATGGTGTTTATATTTAGGTGGTTTGAGTAAGGTGATTTTTCCCTCTTTCTTTATCTGTATTTTCAAAACTCTCAATAATAGCTCTTACTCTTAAAAGTAAAATGAAGACCCTCTCTCTCTGCCCCTCCCCCACTCATGCTCGCTTGCTCTCTCTCTCTCTCACAAATAAACAAACATTTACAAAAAAGTAAAAAGAAGAAAAGTTAAATTCTGGTATAGATCATATGATCACACATCCATCTCTGCCCCCTTGACTCCAATACCTGCTCTATTAAATGGTCCAAAAGGAAAGTCACATATAACACACATTTTGGCTCCTCTACACATTTTCCATCTCCCAGGCCACTGTGTATCTTGGCAATCTATTTCCCTACTAAGCTTTCTCTCCTCCTTCTAAGTGCTTTATCAAATCTTCTCTACTTTCTTCCTTCAAAAATCCTCTATTTGCTCCTGCCTCCTCAGGGACCCTGCTCTCATCATTCTCTCTCTCTTCTGTATCTCACACCTCTTCCCCAGTGACAGCCCTTCATATTAGCATCCTAACAAGTTCCCCAGACCTGGACCCTTTGCTCCTCCCCTTCCTGGCCAAACTTCCTCCAAGGGTTGCCTTCAACACTTTGCCTCCTAGTCAATCCTCATTGCAAAGTTAATTGGTTTCTGATGCCATAATTTCACCAAAAAAGATCTAATTGAGGTCACCAGTGACATCTCATCCAACTGACACTTTGCAATATTCATCTTACATGATCCCTTCTCCTTGACACACTCTTCCCTTAGCTTTCAGGATACCACATTCTCCTGCTTTTCCTCCAATCACTCTGGCTGTTCCTTCCCAGTTTCTTTCCTCAGCTCATCTTGCTCTGTCCACCTTTCATTAATGACACTCTTCTCATTCTACCTGATTGAATCCACTCCTGACAGGCTTTAACAGCTCTATGCTCTTCAAAAGAAAAGAGATACACTAAAGCTTCGTTCGGATACTGAAGAACTAGAGTATACGGAAGTTTACTCATCATCTTACTCATCATCGTTTAAAACATGTATTATAAATGAAACTACTTTAGAAAAAGGATACAAATAAATACTTGAATATGGGTAGAACACAGGCTGTGTCTTTAAAACAGCAGCATTCTACTCACCTCTGTCTTTCAACTCATTGAAGTCATGAATATTCTGAAAAGTAGTAGCATCTAAGCCCTTAGGTGACTGTCTTCTGACAGGAGCTTGCAACCGATGTCTAGCCATGTCAAATATATCCATGGGATTCTTTTCTCTTTTCCTACAGATAAATGACAAATTTTGATAAATGTGTTTTAAGGAAAAGAAAATTAGAGTTCACATTTAACTCCCTGTTCAAGAAATGTGGCATCTGACATCACAATATATTATAAAAATTTAATATCTGCTTTTTCAAGCTCTTGTATTAAAAAATACAGTAAAGGTTACTATAATCTTTCAAGATATTCCGATGCAAAGTACCTTATTAGAAGAGTAAAATGACTTAGCTTTACCTTACAATGTTCCACACAGTAGAGAGGTCACAGCCGTTAAGGTCAGCAAGACCAAGATTCAAAGACCAGCTCTGCTATTTACTGGCAGTCTGACCCTGATTTTATCATCTGTAAGATGTAGATGATGTCTATTCCTTTTAATTAAGTGAAATTACACACTGTAATGTACCCAGCATTGTATCTGACACATATTAGGTAATTAAAAAATGTTATCTTCCCCTCAGCCTAAAATAAAAATTATACAGAGAAATGTGGTATTAATATGCTGCCCAATATAACGGGTACTACCCACAGTCTCGAACACTAATTTTACAGTGGGCTTTCAGGGAATTCAATACCTAATTAGTTAATTAATGCTCTAATCCCGTGGTACCTAGAAAGTTAACATAATAAGCAGGTGGCTTAGTAAGCGAGTTTCCTGCTAGGGCTTTGGGGAAGTGACTAAGAAGAGGACAGGGATGGGGGACAGTGTCTTTAGCCCTGAAAAGAAAAACCAGGTATCCCCTGCTGCTTCCCATAGCACCAGATAGGCCTATATTATTTAGTATTCTTTTTGAAAATGGAACTTTAATCTACAACTGTCAGAGACTTGGTCCCATTCCTGCCTTCATTTCTTTGTTCACTAAATCTTCCCTAAGCACCTAGATGGGAACAGCTTGGATCCCAACAGGCGATACCACCTCAGGGTGAGGATGAGGAGTCACTGGGGCCACAAAACTATCTTGTCAAGGCTGAGACAGACCTCTAAATAGTGAGCCACCCAGGGTGACAGGATTCATTAAAATGCAAAACAAATGGTAAAAAGGCTTACAGGAGGCCATTAAATTTGACTCCTATCTAGTTTCCATTAATGCTAAGAGTTAAATAAAATGCTAAGTTAGGAATTAGGTTGTTAAATCTTCTTTGCATGTGAGCTAGCTAATGTTTGTTTTGTGCCTAACATATAGTAAGAGCTCAATAATGTGAATTAACAAGAGATTCTTTTTGTGACAGTTTATAAAATCAGAATAAAGAATCAACTCTGGGATGTCTCTGACTACAATACATGTTAAAAATTATACCAAAGTAAATGTATTAAACAAATCTTGCTCAATGATGGCAATTCTAACATATATTCTCTAACTTAAGTTAGCACATAGAATTTACAAGGCAGTTTCAAATACATACATTTATTTATTCTTCACTAAAGTATCTTGGGGTAGAAATTATCATTACCATTTACAAATGAGAAAACTGAAGAGCTGCCTGGTTTCTCTTTCTTATATTGGTTTGCTAAAAGGGAGTACAGCATTCAACTTATGAATGAAAAAAAGAAAATAAATAAAATGCCAATAACCTATTATATTGAATTAAATATGCATGTCTGAATACAGAATGCTGCAAAAGTTAAGACATTTATAACATCATGAAAGTAAATACAGAAAAACTATACCGACCTCTCAATTACTTAGAAGTAATTAATCTATTATAAAAGAAAATCACCACCTTGGTTAATACATCATTATCTAGCCATTCTATATCACAAAACTTTCTCACTGTGTTTACTTTGCCAGAACATACTCAGAGGTTAAGATGCTATAAGGGCACCTGGGTGGCTCAGTGGGTTAAGCACCTGACTTCAGGTCATAATCTCAGTTTGTGAGTTCGAGTCTGATGTCGGGCTCTATGCTGACAGCTCAGAGCCTGGAGCCTGCTTCACATTCTGTATCTCCCTCTCTCTCTCTCTGCCCCTCCCCCACTCATGCGCGCACGCTCTCTCTCGCTCTCTCTCTCTCACAAAAATAAACATTAAACAATTTAAAAATTTAAAAAAAGATGCTACGTAAAAATCCTACTACATACTGGATTAGAATCATGAATGTCATTATGAACTGAACAAATATACAAAGTGACAGACCCAGGAACAATGACAGATATATGCTAATATGACTTAGCACACATACATGTATTAAATTCTCTAGCTCTGTCCACTGTCCATCTGCCCAGAAGCAATGACACCCAGTAGCAGCAAGCACAACCAGCATCCAGAGCTTGGTTTCTAAATACCATTCTCCAAGAGGAATCATGGCTCCCTGGAGAAATGGCTGATTTTAGGGCTGAGGTAGGGGAAGTATAAGAGGATCCTGGAGTGTCTTATAATACCAGAAAGTAAAGAAGTGCCCACAAAAAATGGAAAATGGATTATAACTCAAAGTACAAAATAAATATACAGGAAACAAGAGTGATATAAATAAATGATTGAATAAAGGGAAGAGAAGGGACAAATCTTTCCTACAGTTTTTATTTTTTATTTTAAATTTTATTATTTTACCATTTACAATTCTGAATAATATATATAGATAACCCACCCCCTCTCCAGGAGATGGAGCTTAATCCCACCTCCTACCTATTCTTGCAAGTGTGCCAGATTTATTGATTCGTGTCCTAAGAATACTAACTGCAGCAGAGAAACTTGGCAAATTCTACTTTAACCAAATGATAAAGGTTCCCATCCCCAGGGATATCAAGTAGATGCCGTGTACCCCCATGATGCGATGCAATGTGATGTGATGAGAAGACCACCTGCCCTGTGCTATTCTTTCCAAAAACCCTTAACACCAGTCTAATCATGAATAAATAAACTTCAGACAAACCCAGATTAAGTGACATTCTACAGGATTCCAGAACTCAATAACCCTCTAGACTGTTAGTCATGAAAACAAGAATGAGAAATTGTTTCAGACCAGAGGGGATTAGGAGACATGACAACTAATTGTAATGTGGTACTGTATATATTGATTACATCCTGGAATAGAAAGAGAACATTAATGGAAAAACTAGAGAAATCCAAAAAGTCTGGGACATAGTAGTAATGTTCCAATATCAGCTTTTTAGTGACAGTCATACTCTAGTATGATGTTAACAATTGGGAAAACTCTAGTAAGATGTTAACAATTAGGAAAACTGAGGGGCATATGGGAATTATGTACTATGTTTGCAACTTTTCTTTAAAATTATGCCAAAATAAATAATTTTTTTAAAAATAAACACCCTTTAATAAAATTGTGGCAGTTACCCACTATATTGACTTTACTTCCTACTAATAGACTACAATCTGCAGTTTGAAGAATACTGCTTTAAAAAATATAGGAGTCCTTTTGGCAAAAATTATCAGAAATATTTGGTAGTAAGTTACTTGGCTAGAAAATATTTTAAAAAATACATTTTTAATGTAAAATGCAAAAAATAGCTTTAAAATGATTATTCCAACTCTGAAGTCTTCAATTCCTATATCATTTTCCCCTAAAGGACTAAATTTCTGTGCCTGATTTTGTAGAAGACTAAGAAAGGGAAAGCAAAGAGATTGTTTTCTTAATTGCCTAGTTTATGTCTTCTTCTGGTCTTGTTTCAACTACCTCTTTTCTAATGTGGACTTCCCTACCACTTAAATCAGTTTTTACAAAGCAACTTCTGCACCCATTTGCCTTCTGTACATAAGGTCAAAAAAATGAGTCAATTATTTTTCATTCATGGATTTATGTGGTGAGACAAACAATCCATTCTAAGATAGAGCTGGAAGAATGGTGTAATCCCAAAACTTAAATTTCACTAAATCTAATCCTATTAAACATTTCAAGGTTAGGGCTATTATTTCTGGTTTTCCTTCAAGAAGGAACTACTTCTTTCTAACTCCCCCATCCCAGTATCTCTGTCAACACAACCACCACCATCATCACTGCCATAAATATATTATTGGCAGAAGGGAAAGACAGTTAAAACATTCAATTTAAATGTTTTATATTAGGTTAAGTATTCATTAAATATCCCGTATTTTCACAATGAATGGGTTCAACAGGTGTGGATAAATGTTTTATGAAGGCAATGTAATCTACATAAAATTCAAGAATGTGAATCTAAAAGCATACTGGTTAAAGAAAGAGCTATTTTGCCCCCACCAAAAAAAAAAAAGAAGAAGAAGAAGGAAAGAAAAAGAAAACCTACCACACACTATAAATACAGGCTCAATAAATCATATATTACTTTGGATTAGTTGTACTGAGTGCTTCCACTAAGATATAACTGTTTAGCTAGATTTCTTTTGAGGGAAAAGGCTATTTCAGTCATATAATTTCACCAACACTCTGTTAAAAACTTTTCTCAAGCATGCATACCATTCATTCTAATAAATGTGACTTTACAATAAAGATTAATTAATCCTGTTCCAAAACTGTAGAATTACTGGATAGGTTCTGATTAATGTACGATTCCTTTTCCTGAACACAAAAGATATTAACAAATAAAAAACACAATTCAAAACTTACCTTATATGAATTTCATCATCACTATCCATATGTAGCAACCGCCCTTGTAGACGCCGCTCTTCACTACGAAGCTGTTTCCTCATTTCTGATAACTCCATTATTACATTTTTTTTCTCCTCTGAAAATTCACAAAAAGTAAAAAATAAGACAGGTGTAAGAACAGAAGATTAAGCATTTAATATAACCTGACATCACAAAATGCTCAGAGAGACAGTTTTATGAAAAGTTAATTTTTATGTTTTTTATATATACACAGATCACATTCATGAACACCAGTAAGGCCCCACACACATTTCTAATAATACAGGAATTTCAAAAGTCAAGAAATATTCTTGGGGTGGGGAAAGTGCAACTATGAAGGGGCAGCACAAGAGCGTTCCTCTGAGGTGATGCCACAGTTCTACACCCTGACTGTATAGTAGTCACACAAGTTTTACATAATACAAATGCACAGAGTCACACAAAAATACAAACACACATAATTACTTCATGTTCAAACTGTGAGCCCTGATAGAGGTCTGTAGAACAGCAATGTTAATTTCCTGGCTATCGTACTATGTAAGATATTACCACAGAGGGAAGCTGCAGTAAGGGTACACAAGACCTCACTATACTCTTTGGCAACATTCTATGAGTGTATAATTATTTCAAAACAGAAGTTTAAGGGAAATATTCTAGATTACAGACTTCATAGTTAACTCTACCTTCTGCACGGAGCTGATTTCTCCTGGCAGGTACTGGAGGAGACTGTGCCCTGGACACGGAACTTTCCTGTTTAATAATCATAACAAAGACACACTCAGTATGTCTTCCCTACTCAGAAGCTTGAAAAGAATAATTTTTTTAAGTAACTATATGTAAAAAAACCCAGACTTCCCAGTATCCTATCTATACTCTTACCTACATGTATTTTTCTTATCACAATGGGACAGTCTTTGCTCCATCCAAAAGCAATCCCTTCACTGTCCTGTCTATCTAGTTAAGTGACTCTCACCTCCTCCCATCACTCTCTTGCCTCAGCCTATGCTTAAAAATCTTTTCCTTCTTGGGGCGCCTGGGCATCCGACTTCAGCTCAGGTCATAATCTCACAGTTTGTGGGTTTGAGCCCCATGTTGGATTCTGTGCCTCGCTCTCTCTCTCTGCCCCTCCCCCGCTCATGCTCAGTCTGTCAAAAAGAAATAAACATTAAAAAAAAATAAAAAATAAATCTTCCTTCTTAAAAAAATTCTTACCTCCTCCTTCATCACTATCTACTAGCCCTTCTCTACTTCCCTCCATAGCCCTCCCACTTTCAAGAAGAAGAGATGCAATGTGGGTATCTACTTCCTCATGCCCATTCACTCCTCACCATACAGCTACTGCCTTTGCTTCTATACCCCATTACTCCACTAACATAGCACTCCCCAAAGTCACCAGTGATCCCTAAGTGACAGTTAATGGGTATTTTATGCCCTTATTTTACTTGCCCAGTAGCAACTGATATTGCCACGGTCGCTTTCTGTTTGCTTTCTCTGCTTCTTAAATATTTAATTCCCTAGTTTTCCATCCTCTATTCTTTGCTTTCCCCAAACTCATCCTAGACTATTGTACTAATCTAAGAAGCAAATGGTAATGGCTTCCAAAACTACAAAACCAGTCCAGAGCGCCTTCCTTAGCCCAACCTATTTTCAACCGACTACTCTATAAATCTCACAAGAAACTTGAAAGTCGTCACTGATACCTACCCCACATACACAGTTAGTAAATACCACTATTTATGTCTCTTAAGTATGTCTTGAACTTGTCACCCATTGTCAGTTGTTAATGTCACTGCCTTTAAGTCCTCAAAGTCTCACAGCTGGACTTCTGCAAAACCATTTTAACTTGTTTCCAAGTTTAAGGTCTTGCTCAACCTCTAAAATACACTGATCTCCACACCACTGCCTAAGAGAACATTATGTAAGACATATATGGCCATTCTCCTACTTATGACATATATCATTCCCTTAAAGTAGTACATGCATTCCCATTTGTTATCTACTACAGACCTACTAAATCAGAGTCTCAGAGGGTGAGATTCAGGACAATGTTCTAACATCTTTGTCTACTCCAGTAATTAGCCTGTTTGGTATCCATGGGAATAAAGTCAAACCCCTTAGCACTCCATACAACATCCCACATACGTTCTGACAGATACTTCTGTTGCCATCTTGGTCAGGCATTATCAGGCCAGACCAAACTGCTGTATTCTCCATGTGTGCCATATGGCTTACACCTCCCTTCATTTTACACACACTAAAAGTCCCTCATGCTCCTCTTTATGGCAAATTCCTACTCCTTTTTCAAGAGTCAACTCAAAGGATCAACCCTTCTGGAACATCTTCCCGGCTCTCTTTTGATGGGAGCTCAGTATAAGGGACTTTATTAGCATAACTACAGCTAGCCAGATATTATATTATCAAAGAAAAGGCCTTCTTGAGGGACCTACACAAGAACCATTTGCTAAATTATAAACTGTCAAAAGAATTTAAAACTTAGGGCACCAAATATCAACTACAGGTGAAGCAACAAACAAATGTAAACATTATCTGTATTTCAGATCTGAAAAAATGTAACCTAGCTAAATATAATGACTAAAAAAAGAAAATCTCATTCAATTCCCCCCATCTAAAATAACTTAGCTAAGATTAACATATCAAAAGAAAAAGTATATACCTGAATAAAGGAACTTATAATGCTGTCAACTGAAGGAGGTCTTTGGAGTTTGCTTGCAATTTTGTTCTGAAGAGCAGGAACTACAGGAGAAGGCTGTCTCAAGTGCTGGGGGAGAAAATATACACACATTGACCAACATATGTATGTATATACACATACATGCACATGTGTGTGTGTGTGTGTGTGTGTGTACAAACACCCCTAATAGTTAGCAAGACCATTTAAGAAGTTCAGAATGCTATTGCTTTTATTTCATAAAACACTTTTTACCAAAAAAAGTCAGAAATTCAATTATGTAGATCAAAAACATCAGTTATGATAAACATAAATTGACTTAGATATTGTTATTAAAAGAACTCTCAGATTAGAATAAAAAAATTCAATAAACTTAAGCAACAGTAAAAACCAAGTATTAGCAAAAGAACAAAAACAAAAACAAAAAGAACTAAAGTAAAAATTTGTCTTAGTAATAAAAAGAAATAGAACAACACAAAAAACAAAAACTCTTTTCTGGAAAATAATATAAATCAAACTCTAAAATCTAGATCCCTAGTCACCAAGAGCATCTTGGATGAGGGAATTTTCCAGATCACAATAGCATTCTGTGTCTCCATAAGAAAATAAAACAGGGTTTTAGTTTACAACATAATAAAGCTAACAGTTGCCAACTTCACATTAAAATCAAAACACTAAAGACATAAAAACTCCCAACAAAATGCAATAATAATTATCTGGTTAAAAAAAAAACCACCCAGACCAGACCAGAGTATGTGTGTGGATATTAAGCTGTTCATGTTGCATGGTACAAAATCAAATATTACTTTCACTGGTGACTTTGATAAAATTAGAAATATATGAGAAAATCTTTTCTTTTAAAATCACTAGATGACCACGAGCAGAATCATACAGACAATATAAACCCTGTAAAGGACCACAGAGGATGAAGCAAGCAAAGCATACTACACATAATAAGAAAACAAGTAACTATCAAGGAGCAAAACAAACAAAAAATCAGAAATTCAATTAATATGATCAAATATATTGGGTATGATAAAAAGAGAGGGATATAGGGATCACTATTCCAAAGACTGTAACTCTGATTAGGATAAAAAAAGCAAATTAAAAAAAAAAAAAACCTCACAAAACCAAATTCAAAAAACTAAATATATAAGCTAACTAAAAAATAAATGGTGACACAAAAGTAAAAACTGAGAGAAAAGACAAAAATATCTATCAGGCATACATGAATAAAAGAAAAATTATAGCTAACAAGGATAACTTCACAAATGAGAGCAAAATGCATTAAACAGAACAAAGCTGATTTAAAACTTAGGTACTTCAAAACTGAACTATAACAGTCATAAAACTGTACATTCCTATGGAAAGCATTTTCTCTTAAACATAGTAAGAAATTGGCAATTGTGAAAATTGTGGAAAACAACTATTTTTCATTCTTAAATAATCAATTTTACAAGAAAATATTCTCTGTGTTTTCCACTTGGTTTTGCTACAAGCCTCACATGGCTCTAAAAAATAAATGTTATTAATTTAAAAAATAAATGAATGACACTTGAATACTATTTTAAAAGGTGGAACAAATATATATCCAACTTTATATCCTATGAATGAAGGATATAACATTACTAGAACACTGAAAAGAAATAAAACAAACAAAAACATAGGTGTTACTTATAAATTCTCTTTTAAACAATATTTCAGTAGATTCTAATTGCAAACATTTATCTCTATCACCATAAAACCTGGGGTGAGAAATAAAACAGTGTATTTGAGACAATCAGAAATGGTTCATATTGTTTATAGTAGGTCACATACTGAATAGTGCACCAAACCACATCATAAATACACTAGAAGAGTCCACTGGTTAAAAGTAATCTTGCAAATGCTGTTTAGAAAAAACAATGTCTGTATAAATCTAAATTTGTGAAAACCATTTTCTTAAATTGGGGTAAACCTACAGAACATAGAGTTTTTTTCAACGTGTGGTCCACAGGCTGATATCCATCCAAGCCCTGTGAAATGCAGATTCCTGGACTAACCTCAGACTTATTACAATGTCAGATACTCTATAAATGAGACCTAAAGATGTATTTTTAACAAATCCTGTGATACTTATGCATATAAAATTTTAAATACAGCTTTGAAATATGAGCAAGGGTATAAACTAGAGCTTTATAGGGGCCAACTGGTTTCCTTGAGAGAAAACCTCTAATAACTTTAATCCATGCACCTAACTGTGGATATCCACCAATCTCAGATATGGACTTCAAACCAGTCCATTGTGAGCCACTGGGCTCTTTTTTAATTTCCAATCCATCAAGGATAAATACGTAAAACAGTAAGAATGAACTACTAGATACATGAAATTTTTTATTTTTATTTATTTTTAATTTTTTTTTAACATTTATTTCTTATTGAGAAACAAAGAGAGACAGCATGAGCAAGGGAGGGGCAGAGAGAGGAGGAGACACAGAATCCGAAGCAGACTCCAGGCTCTGAGCTGTGAGCACAGAGTCCGACACGGGGCTCGAACTCACATACTGTGAGATCATGACCTGAGCCTGAGTCAACCAGGCGCCCCATATACGTGAAAATTTTTAAAAAGACATTACACTATTCAAGTCCAACTTAATCAGATTCAACAGACATATGATTACTCTGACAAAGTGCTACAAAAGCTTCCTAACATCTACTCTCCATTTCTGTACTTACTCTTATCATGAATAGCTGGTTGGGTGCTGCTCCACTGACCATATGAACAAGATTAAGAATGACTAAGGTAAGTAACCCCCTTACATTCACTGGGGGAGCGGGGGGGAACAGCAGCAAAGCACAGGAAGTTCAGTGCACTGTACCCAAATGAAGTAGCAAGATGGAAGGGAGGAACAAAAGCATCTCCTCCACCATTTCCTGTTTGCTAACAACTCCGTGACTCTCACGGAGAAAGTGGGTTAAACTACAGGTTTAATTTACATTTTTGTCTGAAACTTACTTTTGTTTCCTCCCCAATTATATTTTCTCTTGCATAGTAGTGCTGAAGCTGAAGATTATGTTTTTCTTCCTCTTCTTTCTTCTTTCTTTCCACTTCTTTCCGTCTTTCTTCAGCTAACCGAATAAGCTCTTCATTTTTGAGCCTTTGCTTTAAAATAAAGAGAAAAATATAGACTCCATACATACATTCTATAGTCTATTCAAATATCTCTTATTTGTCTGAAATAAAGAGATAAAATTGAAGATATATTTCTAGTAGAGGATATTCGGTGTTCTTTAACAAAAAGAAGCTATTTAACAATAAAGTATTAGGCATCTTTTATAACATCCTAGTCAACCTAAACCAATTTTTGGATTTAAAAAGTTATCATTTATCTTTCTTCTTAAGTCTTTCACTTTAATAATAAAATAGTTTCCAATAAATGAATATTGATCTGATATTTTCTAAACGTACTCCAGAACTGTTCTCCTCTGTAATATCTTTCCAAGTCAGAAGAAATATTTTACTTTCAGGGTAAGGAGAAAACTAGAGTAGGAAAAAAATGCACCTCCTCCTCTTTCTCCCTCTTCTTTTCCTGTTCCTCTTCATACTCTTGCTGAATTCGTGCCCTCTGTTCTGCAAGCCGTTTTTCTTCTTTTTCTTCTGCGATCCTCAGTCTCTCTCGCTCTGCTTCTTCTCTTTGTTTCTTTTCCTCAATCTAAAGAATTAAATCTAGTTATTACATTGCAAAACTGCTGAAAGTTAGAGTACCATGTAATATTTTCTAGTATCCTATGAATTCAACACTCATAACACCCTCTTTTAAATTCCTGATTTTTTCAGTTTCCTATATTTTGCTAGGGAGGCCACATGATGTAATATTAAGAATTATGAGCAAAACTTCAGCTCCACCAAATATATACACACTGGGTGAACTTAAGATATTCTTATTTAGTTCTGTCATCTGGTAAAAAGAGTTATTAATATCTACTTCCCCAACGAGTGCTCAAAGAATTGAAGTGAAACAACGTATATATAAAAAATATAAAGTTCCTCCTGTTTAGAGGTACTCAGTAAGCAACTCATCATTATATTATTTTATAATGATTGTTACTATTATGTCTCAAAGTTCCTTGGCTTAATTACTATCCGGCAACAACAGTGTACTATTTTAGCATTTAACCATTCCTTATTCAAGAATCCTTTCCCCAGAATGCCCTTTCTTCTTTCCTATCTACTGGCAAATGGTAAGGAAAACAAGGATTTTAGCCACAAGGATTCATAATTAAGTTCCATCTTGAATGTCACCTGGGGCCTATAGTGCTAAGTACTCTGAAGAAATACTCTAAGGGAGAGTCTAAGACCTGAAAGGAAGAGAACCCTGAGATACAGTCTACATCCTCCATGAATGAGGTAGAGAACGGCAGCCTGGGTATTGGGTATTCATGACGCTGGTTTTAAGGTTATCAGTAGATTTTAGTTACTTTTTAGTATGACATGGTTATGACTATTCACATTATTTTCATTGTTCTTATCTACATTTCCTCTACCTTCAAGGCTGTTATATCTAGTGTTATCAATCTTTTGAGCTATAAGAACTATAATCTTTTCACATATCTCATGACTTCACATGCTAGGGCTTCTTCCAACACTTCTTTCAAACAACACTATTAAACATGCACAATCCTAATATTCAGTACTAATAGGGTACACATAATCACTTCTTCAAGCACAATAAACCTACATAAAATGTCATTTATGATCTATACAACAAAACCTCACATTTAACACTCAGTTCTCCCTTCTCCCTATTACACACACACACACACACACACACACACACACACACACACACACAAAATCAAAATCACAAGGTCACTTCTCCATTAATGGTCAGGGTCATAATCATAAATGGATCACACACCTAAGAAATCCACAGAAAATGCCATTCCAACAAAAATGCTACACAGTAGTTCAACAGAAAGAAGAAAGCTATCATCTAGGTCAGTGGTTTTCCAAATGTATAATACAAAAGTACGTCAAAGGTTCTGCAAATACTGTATCAAATTTGTTAATCATTGGGGCGCCTGGGTGGCTCAGTCGGTTAAGCCTCCGACTTCAGCTCAGGTCACGATCTCATGGTCCGTGAGTTCGAGCCCCGCATCGGGCTCTGGGCTGATGGCTCAGAGCCTGGAGCCTGCTTCCGATTCTGTGTCTCCCTCTCTCTCTGCCCCTCCCCCGTTCATGCTCTGTCTCTCTCTGTCTCAAAAATAAATAAACGTTAAAAAAAATAAAATAAAATAAAAAAATTTGTTAATCATTTCTAAAGCTATAATTAAAATTGACATGTAAACACTCATAAGTGTTATTTACCAAATTTTAACCATATGAAGATTTCTTCTGCATTAACTTTAACAGTGTACCTTTTTATGCATTCATGGAGCTAAGGGCTTATGTTGCCATTTTTGCACACAGATTTGAACATTTTATAACATTTCTTTTAACATTTAAGTTTGGGGATACTTCTTGTCTGACACTTTAGTGTTGACAGTAACAAGTACCATTTAGATATTTTAAAGTTAGATTTGGGGGGAAAGAGTTTCAAGAGGCTGCTAAAAAAATATGTAGGCCACCATTTGAGAGCAATCCATTCACAGGTGCACTGAAGGTTTACAGGATGGGAGAACTGAAGGCTAAACTTACTCTAAAACTAATATAGTCAAAGCTTCCTCTATTCCTAGAGGAAAGACTTAGAGCTCTCTAGAAATGTAAGCACAATACATCCAGATATGATACTCAAAGCCAGGAGACCTGGGTTCTAGCACTGGCCTCACAATTTTCAGGCTCTGCCACCATGGATGAGTCTCTTAGCCTACGTTTTAGCTGCATGTCATAAAACAAATAATAATACCTTCCTCAGAAAGTCTGAAGATTAATGAGACACTTATATGCAAAAGTACCTTATAAATAATAAAAGGCTATAAGATCAAGATTTTTTCCCCTGAATTCTACCCTAAACCATGCTAATACTTGGTAAGTATAATAGGAATTACATAATTCTGACTTGCTGTCATTATGGACAGTATACCACAGGGTAATTCAAGTTCAAAGGTGACTCTCACCCTCAATTAGCTGCTACCTGACTTGAGTGGCCAATACCACTGGGAATTCTGATGCCACTCTCCTACATTCAATAACTCTATTCATTTTGTCAATCCTTAGAAAGGTCTTTCCATCTATTTCCACTGTTGCCAGTGTAGTAGAATATCCCTGCTTCCAATCTTTTAAATCCTTCAATAATACACCCGTAAGAGCATATACATTATATTGCTGCATTATTGAAGAGTCCATGATAATTTGGATTAGAGAGATGACATGTTTGAGTAGAACTTAAGAATTTAAGAGGTTGGGATTAGACTGGATAGCCTTAGAAGTCATACTAAGGAATCTGGACATTTTCTGTAGAAAAGAAAAGCTACTACCAGATTTTGAATACCAAAAGAAGTAAGAAGTCATGTCAAAGGAAGACTATTCAGGCCACAGGATTAATCTGACACTGGGATATACATGTGGGTGGGAAGGGGTGTGCAGGTGAGGGGAGAAGAAACTGAATCCTTCTCATTCACCTCAGGCTCCACCCCTACTATTCATCTCTATGTCTACAAGAGTAGACACAGAATGGGAGTTCAATAAGTCTGTTTGCTCAATAAACACTGGATGCTCAAGTGTCTTCCTTTGGGCATTTCTATTTTTATTATATATATATATATATATATATATATATATATATATATATACACACACACACACACACACACACACACATATAATTTATTGTCAAATTGGTTTCCATACAACAACTCCTCCTCAATGCCCATCACCCACTTTCCCCTCTCCCCCATCCCCCCCCCATTAACTCTCAGTTTGTTCTCAGTTTTTAAGAGTCTCTTATGGTATGCCTCCTTCCCTCTCTGTAACATTTTTCCCTCCCCTTTCCCCTCCACCTCCGGTCTTCTGTTAAGTTTCTCAGAACCCACATATGAGTGAAAACATATAGTTTCTGTCTTTCTCTGCCTGACTCATTTCACTTAGCATAGTACTCTCCAGTTCCATCCATGTTGCTACAAATGGCCAGATTTCATTCCTTCTCATTGCCAAGTTAAATGCTATTTGCTTACATACATAAATGAGGCAAATAATTGCAAAATGTGATTCTGTATGATTTTTAATAACTTACTATACCCTGTCAAGAATATCATATCACTTGGAAAAAAACTTGATTGTCTACTAACACATAAGCATCTAGAAAGATTCACTCTATGCCTAATAAATATTTTAAGTCTTTCAGTTTTAGAAATTTCAGCATTCTTTAACAACTAATGATTTAATAAAGAAAAGATTAAGACAACTAGCATGCCTAACATGTTTCCATATCCCTTTTTCAGATATAAATGAAATAATATTGTTTTAGTACTACCTCTACCTGATATAACTGAGATATTTTAAAAACTGCAGTATTTCAGAATTTAGTCTTTATCCTGTGGATAAAATCTTTGCAAGTTTGGCTTATTACAATTCTAACAAAACTTTGAAACTATGATCAAATAAGTACTTCACCTGAAAACGAAGAAAATTCTTGTATAATTCTTGCTGTTTAATCTGAAGCTCAGTTGGAGGCTCACAAAATATATTTCCCCGAGCAAAAGGAGAGTTCTGTGTTTGTGTATAACCTTGAAAGAGAAATTTTGCAAAGACATACCATTACTCAATGCTTAGAATATTCTGAAGGTTAAAGAATAAAGTTTGCTAATAAATCCATACTTTGAATAAATGTGCTACCTATGGAAGTCCAGAGGTTAAAAAATCAGAAGAGAAAGGCTGAGATTAAATCTGAAGACAGATGAAAGGTCATGAGAGAAAGAAAAATGGTGAAACAAAAATAGTTGAAAAAATCATAATATATCAATACTTGAGAGACACCAAAGAAACAAAGATAATATGGAGAGAAAAAAAGTACATCTTTAAGTCCTTATGTATGTGAATATCCTTTTCTTAAGGATATGCTTAATTATATATTAAAATGTATTGTATACATATATTAAAATTTTTCTAATATTACGTTTAAAAATTAGTAATTCCAAAGTCTTTCCATCTATGGTTCACAAAAGATTAGAAAGCCAGCTCTGTAAACATTTTTTATAAAATAGGAAGATTATTTTAATCATTGCAATAATTTTTATTTAAAATTTCTATCAAATTAATGGGATATAGGGGCACCTGGGTGGCTCAATCAGTTGAGCATCCAACTCTTGATTTCGGCTCAGGTCATGATCCCAGGGTCGTGGGATCAAGTCTTGTACTGGGCTCTGCACTGAGCATGGAGCCCGCTTAAGACCCTATCTCTCTCTCTCCCTCTGTCCCTTTCCCCCACTCATGTGCTCTCTCCCTCTCTCAAAAAAAAAAGGGGGGGGATATAAACATGAACAATAAAAATATGCTATATGTTCCTATAAATAGTATTATACATCCTGGGGAAGGATAAAGGCAACTTGAAAAATAATTATACCCCAGGAGACTCTCTTTAAATGCAGGAAAAAATAAATTTAGGCCTCACATAACTTTTTATATTATTTTTTTAGTTACTGATTCATTCTTTATACCATCAATATAAATCATGTATTTCTCTCACTCATGCTTTGCATTTTAGCTGCCATTTAGGTCTATTTTGCCTCTGTATTTAATTTTATTAATGTTTCATTGAATAGATCAGCAGAAAGTCAAATCAATACTTAAATATTAAAATGTTATGTATGGTAAAGCGCACCCAGGTGGCTCAGTCAAGTGTCAGCTTAGGCTTGGGTCATGATCTCACCGTTCATGAGTTCGAGACCCACATCAGGCTTTCTGCTATCAGTGCAGAGCCCAGTTCAGATCCTCTGTCTCCCTTTCTCTCTGCCCCGCCCTGCTCATGCTCTCTCTCCCTCTCTTTCAAAAATAAACATTTAAAAATAAAAATAAAATTTTATGGTGAAAAGGAGGATTAGCAAAACAAATTTTTAAAAATAAGGTTTTTCAAGAAAATAAAGTATAAAAATAAAATCATAAGGAAACGTGCTCTATATAAAGAAAATGGAAATGTATCTAGGCATCATAATAAACTAAAAATTAAGTTGAAGCCAAATTAGTATAGACTTCATAAATATGGTTCTTCATTCTAGAACCATAAAGTAAAAGAAAAACAATGAACTTTGGGAAGGGCCTCAAAAACATGAGAGGATAATGAATTTTAAGCACACATTATAACATTCAATTTTCAGATACGTTCAAGTTCCCTAAGACCTTTAAAATATTAAATGCCATATATGTGTGTACATACACATGTGCCTATATAAACATACACTCACACATATATGCTAGCAAAGCAACAAATTAGGTGACTGGATACTTTCTTGTATTCATAAAGTTTATTTTAGGTTAATTCTTAATTTCAATTCGCAAAAAAGGGGGAATTTTAACATTTTATGATGTTGTGTGATTTCTTAAACTAAAGCATCCTGGCCAAAATGTCAGCACCAAAACCCTGACAGTGTACTGAAAGGCGAAAGACAGTAAATTCTGCTGTCCATATTCAATCATCAAGCTTGTATGTTTTATTGCGAAGGGGCCATAGAACTGCTGATTTTTCCAGTGTTTCTGCTTGATAAGCAGAGCTAGATGCCCAAACTGTTATTACTACGATAGAAAAAGGTTTGGGTGGAGACAGAATTACCAACAATACCAGGTGTGGAAGAAAAATGTAGAAAGAATATTTGGCACTGAGATCTCAATACAGACTACTAGAAGAAACACATGAAGAGAAAACTAATGATGTATCAAAAAGAAGTCAAAATATCTTCAATAATGAAAGGTGTTTTTACTGCACACTGGGTTATTACAGACACAGAATGAGAGCCAAATTAATTTCATCAAAATCAAAAATTTCTATTTTAGTGCTCCCAAAATGGAAGACTGAATCCACTAGGTAAAAATCTACTTGTGCATCAAAGTAAGAAAGCACTTTCTAATAATTAGACATCCAACAGTGGAACAGGTTGTACATGGAAACAACATATAGTGTATCTCCTAAAGTGTTCCAAAAGGCCACAGAGATTAGATTAGCACTACCATCAAAGACTTGAAAGATGAAAGGTTAGTGATTCTAATCATAGCTCCTTACGTAATCTGCCTATGTGGCCAGATAATCATATGGGTTAAAAAAAATTTTTTTTAATGTTTATTTATTTTTTGAGAGAGAAAGAGAGAGAGCATGAGCAGGGGAGGGACAGATAAAGAGGAAAACACAGAATCCAAAGCAGGCTCCAGGCTCTGAGCTGTCAGCATAGAGTCCAATGCAGAGCTTGAACTCACTAACCATGAGATCGTGACCTGAGCCAAAGTCAGATGCTCAACTGGCTAAGCCACCCAGGTGCCTCCATATGAGTTAAATTTTTTTTTTAATTTTTGAAGCCTATATGATCAGTCAGGGATATTTCAGAAAGACTTTCTATTGTGAAGTTCTTTTCTAGTCTAAAATCAAAACTTTTGTGGAAGTACAAAAGCAGAATTTGTAGTAAATGGTTACTTTTATAGGCATTAAAGTATAGTGCAACATATAGTGCAAAATATTTTTAAAATTCCCTTGAATTTTAAATACTTAACACATTTTCATATATACTTGATAAAAAAAGATGCTGACGACTTTTCCTGCCAAGTCATAAAGATACTGAATAATTTTCTATTTATAGAACCTTTCATTAAAGAATGTTGTTTAATAGCAAACCAAAGATATTTGCTTAAGGGGTGCCTGGGATGGCTCAGTCAGTTAAGCGTCCAACTCTCGATTTCAGCTCAGGTCATGATATCACAGTTCTTGAGTTTGACCTCCATATTGGGATCTGTGCAGATAGCACAGAGCCTGCTTGAGATTCTCTCCTCTCTCTCTGCCCCTACCCCATGTGCACGTGCATACGCACTCTCTCTCAAAATAAATAAATAGTTTAAAAAAACATATTTGCTTAAAAAATGGAGACATGATCAGATATCAAACTTTTAAAACATTAAACCTAATTTCTTTGTACTTTGTGGTTTTACAAGGGAAGGTAAATGACTACAAAATAAGCAAAAAAATTAAACAAAATTAAAATTAAATATAACAAAAACAGGGGCGCCTGGGTGGCGCAGTCGGTTAAGCGTCCGACTTCAGCCAGGTCACGGTCTCGCGGTCCGTGAGTTCGAGCCCCGCGTCAGGCTCTGGGCTGATGGCTCGGAGCCTGGAGCCTGTTTCCAATTCTGTGTCTCCCTCTCTCTCTCCCCCTCCCCCGTTCATGCTCTGTCTCTCTCTGTCCCAAAAATAAATAAAAAACGTTGAAAAAAAAATTTTTTTTAAATAAATAAATAAATAAATAATAAATATAACAAAAACAGTTACTTTGTACAATGTATCATATCACATCTGATGCACTTTCACTAATCAAATAGTTACCGATATAAGAAGCAAAAGAGACTATTTGTGTATGTGTAGACTACATGATTTTAAGAAATGTCCTCCCACCAGCAAAATAAAAATTTTAGTAGCAGCTCAAGTATATATAAGTTATAAAGCTCAGAAGAAATACATAGTATTACGAAGCAAACTTTTTTTCCCTATTCACTTTTGTCAAACTACTTAATACTTGAGAAAAGGTATTATAAATAACATGAATGTGTTATGCTTCCTGACTCTGAGTACCCAAATTCTCAAAATCACAATATGAACTTTGTCAGACAACAGAAGAGAAATATTACTGAACAGCTTTAAAAATGTAAAACAAACAAAAATAGAATGTAATTAAAAACCTGAGTTTTTATTTGCAGAATCTTCTAAGTTCTCAGCATTTGAGGTGGCTAAATTTTGGTCTAGAGATACAACAGCCCTTTTATCTTCAAATGTTCTTGCATCTGGATTATGGTAGGCATCTATATTTTGTCTGTGCATCCTATTCAAATCAGCTAAGAGGGAAAAATAAATTCAACAAATACATTTCTATAATTAGTATGCTTAATACATTTTCTTAGAGTAGAGAATCAGAGAAAACAGTAGGATAGGTTGGAATAATTCAATGGTATCTTGGTGCCCTGAAAACAGAAACAAAATTATTAAAACTTGTAAGAAGATTTTCAAAAAATAACCTTATGAAAATCAGTCAAGACGTTAAGAATATAAAAATCTTTGACAGGCCATAAAAACCATATTCATATGTATGTTACTTCAGAACTTGGAATCTCTGTAAATACAGAACAAACACCAACAATTCAAAACAAGTCATAGTGAAATTTAGCCAACTTCATTAGCATTCCTAATGAAAATATATAATCATGTAGTGTGGAGTTTTAAAATATATTCATAACTTTTTGACAATCCTCTCTTAAAAGATGGAGCTCAATTACCCTCCCTTTGAACATAAGCCAGAGTTACAAACTCACTTCTTAAGAACAGAACATTGTAGGATGATGGCATATGACTTCCAAGGCTACTTCATAAAAGACATTATGGTTTCCACCTTGCTTAATCTATTACTTCAAAGATAGTCAGCTACTGTATCATAAAGACAATGATGTAGTCCTATGGAAAGGCCTACATGACAAGGAACAGAGGGAGCTATATTGGAAATGAATTCTCCAGTCCCAGTCAAGCCTTCATATGACTACAGACCTGGCTGAAATTTTGGACTGTAACCTCATGCAAGACCCTGAGACAGAACCACCCAGCTAACCCATTCACCAATTACTGACTCACAGAACCACAAGATCATGAGTGTTTGTTATATTAAAACATTACATGTTGGGTAATTTTTGTTACACAACAGTAGATACCACATACACATCACAAAAATCTAACCACACAGGACCAGGTCAAACAACAAATCAATCTTAAAAACAGACCTGAATGACTACAGAACTCTAAAGCTTTAATAAAATAAAAAATATTTCTCTACAAAACAACTGGGATTGTAAGGTAGCAGTGAAAGAGAATTTAAACCTGGACATAAGACGTATTTATCAGAAAGCCTATTATGTTCAAGAATGTATTTTGAACATGAATCACAGTATCAGATACAACACGGCCAATAACAGGAAATGTTACCAGAGAGAACAGAGCTCAGAATCAGGAAGTTCATATCCTACTGCAACATTTGGACAGTCTGGACTTGGAAACTGGATAGGAGCTTCAGAGATGAAGATGTATCAGAAAGGATAATAAACAGAAAAATGTGAGAAACAGCTCCAAGGGGGAAAAACAGGAAAAGTGTTCTGGCAATATTAAAGCAGTCCAGCTCGACTAGATCACAAAACACATTTAATAAAGCAATGAGAGGAAAATGGAGATTACATGCCTATTCCGGAATATTCTAACACACAAGCTGATGGTTCTCTATTCTGTTCTGTAGATGATAGTAAAGACAGTCCTGGTAGTAATAGAAGCATTACCAGTAATAATGGCAGCTAGGGAGAGAAAATAGATGGAGGTTAAGAGTATATCTAACTCAAGGAACACACAATGTCTGAAGATAGCCCTAGAACAAAGATAATGTTCACAAACCTAGAAGAGTTTAACCTGGTTCATAATACACATCCCAATAAATGTCAGCTGAAGGGAAGACAGCATCAGAGAGAATGCACAGAACTTAAAGGAAGGAACTGTCAATCCAGTTCAAAGAAAGTAAGGACAGACTAAAATCCACTAAATCAGAAATCAGGACATCAGTTACTTTTGAAAATGTCACATCAATAAAGCAGTAGGAGCTAGAATTCATTTTATGGAATATGAAACAGTAAGAAGTTAGTAAGACGTGGCAGCAACAACCACAGACTACTTTTTGAATATGTTTTATATATTATAAGTGTAAGGTCAAGGCAGAGTTTTTGTTTATTTGTGTTGAAGAATACAAGTAACCTAAGTATATTTAGATGTTAAAGGGAAGAAATGAGTAAAAAAAATGGAAAATGCAAGAAAGAAGGGACTAACTGTAATCAGAGAAACTGACTGCAAAGAAACTGCCAAGTACCAAGAATTGGTAAGGCAAAAATTAGCTGGGTGCTCCCGCCACCATCATCAAATCATGGGATTTATCTGGATATGGAAGGTAAATGAAAATAGAAAGATGATGAGGAAGTTGAAGTAATGAATTAACAGCTGTGATCCCTAAAAAGTCACCAAATTAAACAAAAGAACTTAAATGGGAAATTAATATCTCATCATCCAATTCGCTAAAACAGCATAAGATCAGACTATATAAATGAGAAGTCACTATGAATAACAATGCGTACAGTACTCTTCCATTTTCTGTTACTAGAGTATGGATATCAAGCTCACTCCTTTGAAAATGATACCCAGGGCCTTGTTACCAAACTAATGAGTGCTTAGGGAATGCAATCTCATCCACAAGCCATAAATTAAGAGATAAATGTCATATAAACAAAAACTATAATAAACTCAAAAATCAATAGCATGTTTTTCTTTACTGTTGTGACTATACACAGTACTCTCAATTAGATAAGTCAATGTATTTATAAAAAAAGAAAACTGATGTCAGCAGAATGCATAATTATTTAAGACTATCAGATTCAGCAATCAAGACAAGTCCATATTGCTATTTATTAGAAAAAACTATCAATCAAATAGTCACTCCTTGTCTATCTTTCTGTGAGGTGTAAAACAAAGGTTTGAAATGAGCTAAAAATTAAAATTATACAAGGCACTTCGGTGAAGAGTATAATTTGCCAACCGCAAAGATGTCCCAAAAAATGGCCTTTATTTCAAATGTACACCATCATAGTATTTAATATAAAATTGCTAGCATTACAGAATAATTCTACAAAGAACAGAACAAAATAAAATATTACAGATTCATGATTGGGAAAAAAATTCTACTATCTGAAACATTTATTAGACCAGGGTTAAATTTTATGATAGCTACTACAGGTAAATAAACAATACATACAGTACTTAAATTTTTTCATTCCTTGTTTTATTTTATGCTTTTTTTTATAAACCTAAACATATACTTTGAAATTAAAATTAATTTTGTTAAGTTAGTCGTTCTTTGGTGGAAAATACCAAAACACTTTAAAGAAAATGGCTGAAAATATTTCTACAGACCCAAGATTATTCAGCAATCATGACTGATACACAAACTCTTCTTTAATAAATCAATTCAGAGGGCTAAAGAAAATTTTCAACCCTGATTCAACTATTAACATATATTTCCAAATTAAAATATACATATTTACTTATAAAGATCACAGTCTCTAAGACAAATAAAAATCTAACTCATGGTCCATAAAATAAATCTCACAAACCTAAAAATATTGAAATAACAAAAAAGTATATTCTCTAAACAAAAGAGAATATACCCTAAAAGTGACTGAAAGTTACTCAGAAAATACCCAAATATTTGGAAATTTTTAAAATTAATGTCTACATAATCAATGGATCAAAGAAAAATTACAATTAGAAAACGGAATTGAATGAAAATGAAAAAACCACGTATCAAAATTTGTGAGATACATTTAAAGCAGTACTCAAAAGGAAATTAATAGCATTTTTAAGTGCATATATTAAAAAAGAAATCAAATCATAATCTAAGCTTCCACATTAAGAAAATAGGACAAAGAAAATTAAGTACAAAGTAAACTAAAGAAAATAGTAAAGATGAGAGCAGGTATCAATGAAACACGAAGGGAAAAACAGAAAAATCAATGAAACCAAAGCTGGTTCTATGAAAAGATCAATAAAATGGATAAACCTCCAGGCAAACTCATTAAGTAAAATAAGAATAAATAAATTACAAATATCAGGAATAAAAGAGGAACTATCACTGTAGATCCTACAGACACAGAATAAAATACTGTGAAAAATGTTATGCCAATAAACTAAAAAGATGAAATGGATAAATTCCTTTAATGATTCAAACCACATAAGTTCACACAAGAAGAAATAAATAAACTAAATGTCTTTATTAAATAAGTTGAATTCAGGGTGCCTGGGTGGTTCAATCAGTTAAGTGCCTGATTTCAGCTAAGGGCATAATCTCACAGTTCTTGGGTTTGAGCCCCGCATTTGGCTCTGCACTGATGGTGTGGAAGCCTGCTTGGGAATCTCTCTCTGTCTCTGCCCCTCTTCCATTCATGTTTTCTCTCTCTCTCAAAAACAAATATATAAACTTTAAAAAACTAAATAATTTATTTTAAATAATTTTAATTCATAGTTTAAAGATTCCCAACAAGAAAATTCCCAGCCCAGATGGCTTCACTGGTGAATTCTACAAACAGAAGAGGAAACTTTTCCCAATTCATATTTGTGAGGCCAGCATCATCCTGATACCAAAACCAGACAAAATTATAAGAGAAACAGACAAATATCCCTTATGTGCCTAAATGCAAAGAACCTTAACTAGCAAATCAAATTGTACAACATGTAAAAAAAAATTAAAATAACATTAAATAGGGTTTATACCAGGAGAAAGAGCGGCTCACCATTTAAAAAAAAAATCAGTCAATGCAGGGGCATCTGGGTGGCTCAGTCGGTTAAGCATCTGATTACGGCTCTGGTCATGATCTTACAGTTCGCAAGTTCAAGCCCCACAACAGGCTCTGTGCTGACAGTTTGCAGCCTGGAGCCTGCTTCAGATTCTGTGTCTCCCTCTCTCTGCCCCTGACCCACCTGTTCTCTGTCTGTCTCTCTCAAAAATAAAAAAAAAACATTAACAACAAATAAAAAGAAACCAGCAATACATGATTAGAATTTTTTTAAAAAACCAATGTAATTCACCATATATCAACAGAGTAATAAGAAAGATGAAATTATCGTTTCAAAAGATGTAGAAAAGCACCTGATAAACTTCAACATATATTCATGATGAAAACTCTGAGAAAGAAGAGAATGTTCTAAACCTGGTTTAAAAAAAAAATCTACAGAAAACCTACAGCCAAGACTGAGTGCTTTCCAAATGAAATCGAGAACAAGACAAGGATGTTGGTTCTCAAGATTTCTAAATATTGTACTGGAGTTCCTATCTACTGTAAATCAACCAAAATAACTGAAAAGTATTCATACTGGAAAGGAAGAAGTAAAACTATTTGCAGATAACTGTCCATATTAAAAAATCTCAAAGAACGTACAAAAAAACCCCTAATAAAACCGATGAGTTAAGCAAGAACATACAAAAATCAACGGTCTTTCTATACACTAGCAATGAACAAATGGATATTGAAATTTTTTAATGTTATCATTTAAAACAGCATTAAAACATATGAAATATTTACGGATACAATTTACAAAATATGTTACAAGATCTGAAAGCTGCAAAATATTGCTAAAAGAAGTTAACTAAGACTAGTAAGTGGATAAATATTCCAAATCCATGTATCAAAAGACAATATAGATGCTGGCCACCCCAAATTAATCTATAAAGTCAAGGTAATCCCAATGAAAATCTTACCACAATTTTTTTTTTATTCAGATTGACAAACAAGAGTAAAATTTATCTGAAAATGGAAGGGAAGTCAAGTTGACAAAACAATCTTGAAAAAGAAAAACAAAGTTGGAAGAGTCACACTTCTCACTTTCAAAACCTACTACACAAAGCTACAGTAATCAAGAGAGCGTAATATGGGCATAAGGATAGATATCTAGATCAACAGAACAGAACTTAAGAGTCCATAAATAACCTTATAGTCAACTGATTTTCAACAAGAGTATTGAGGCAATACAAAATGTTATAAAACTGTAGCACAGTTCTGTGAATATAGTAAAAACTACTGAATTGTGTACTTCAAAGGGATAAATTCTGTGTCATGGAAAATGAGATCTCAACAAAGCTATTATATATATAAAAACAATTAAGACACAGAAAGACAGAAGAACTACCAGCTTGAAGGAGACTAAAGAGACATGACAACTGCATACAATATGGGATCCTGGACTAGAGGCTGGAACAGAATAAGGTAGGGGAAAATCCAAATAAAGTTAATAATTTATTTAATAGCATCGAACCCATTTTAATTTCTAGTTTTGGTCACTATACCAAGATCATGTAAGATGTTAACATCAAGGGAAACTAGGTAAAGGGCATCCTCTATATATACCAAGATCATGTAAGATGATAACATTAAGGGAAACTAGGTAAAGGGCACCCTCTATATCTTCACAACTCTTCTCTAAGTCTTGAGTTATTTCAAAATAAAAAGTTTAAAAAAAAACACAATGACTTATCCTACCTACTTACTAGAAAGGCTAAAATTTTAAAGAAGAACAATCACATGGGCTGATGAGGATGCAAAGCAACGAGAAACCTAGTGCTTCAAAATAGAACAACCACTTTGGAAAATGGTCTGGTTGTCTCTTATGAAATTAAATACATACTTACTATTCATCCTAGCAATTCCATTTCTGTGCATTTAACCACGAAAAATGAAAATTTATGTTCACATAAAGACTTGCAGGTGAATGTTTATAACAGTTTTATTTATAATAGCCTTAAATTGTAAACAACTCAAATATCCATCAACAGGTAAAAGGATAAACAATTGTGGTACTTCCACATAGTGCAATACCATTCAGTAATAAAAAGTAAACTACAGCCATATACAACAACAAGAATAAATCTCAAAAACATGAAGGGAAAAAAAGACACAAAAGTCAATACTATTGTGTCAGAATGCAGATCAGAGGTTGGCAAAGGTATAGGGCTGGATACTGGAAATGTTCTATATCTTGACTGTGGCAGTGGCTACTGGAATCAGTTGTCAAAACTCACTGAATAATAAAGGATAAATTTGGGGGACACTGGGTGGCTCGGTCAGTTAAGCATCCAATTTGATTTTGGCTCACATCATGATCTCACAGTTCATGAGATTGAGCCCTGTATCGGGATCTATACTGACAGCACGGAGTCTGCTTAGGATTCTCTCCTCTCTACCCCTCCCCCACTCACAAGGGCCCATACGCTCTTACTCTCTCTCAAAAACAAATAAATAAAACTTTTTTTTTAAAAGGGTATATTGGGGCACCTGGGTGGCTAAGTAGGTTAAGCATCCGACTTCAGCGCAGGTCATGATCTCATGGTTCCTGAGTTCGAGCCCTGGATCGGGCTCTGTGCTGTCAGCTAAGAGCCTGGAGCTTGCTTCGGATTCTGTGTGTCTCTCTCTTTGCCCCTCCCCCACTCATGCTCTTTCTCTGTCTCTCAAAACTAAATAAATGTTAAAAAAAAATTTTTAAAAAGGGTGTATTTTGTCTTATGCAAATTGTGTCTTAATAATCAACATAAAAACAAACATAAATCTAACTGGCTCAAATACAATACATAAACACAAATACTTAAATATATGTAAAGAAACATTTACTCTCACTACTAATCAGTTAGAAGTAGGAGATACTTTCACTATCTTTCAAACTGGTTAAGTGTTTTTTTTTAATTGTTTTTTTTTTTTTTGGTGTAGTTTTTAAAGAATTTAACATGTGTGGGAATGCAAGCTGGTGCAGCCACTCTGGAAAACAGTATGGAGGTTCCTCAAAAAACTAAAAATAGAACTACCCTACGACCCAGCAATTGCACTACTAGGCATTTATCCAAGGGATACAAGTATGCTGTTTCGAAAGGACACATGCACCCCCATGTTTATAGCAGCACTATCAACAATAGCCAAAGTATGGAGAGAGCCCAAATGTCCATCGATGGATGAATGGATAAAGAAGATGTGGTATATACATACAACGGAGTATTACTCAGCAATCAAAAAGAATGAAATCTTGCCATTTGCAACTACATGGATGCAACTGGAGGGTATTATGCTAAGTGAAATTAGAGAAAGACAAAAATCATATGACTTCACTCATATGAGGACTTTAAGAGACAAAACAGATTAACATAAGGGAAAGGAAACAAAAATAATATAAAAACAAGGAGGGGGACAAAACAGAAGAGACTCATAAATATGGAGAACAAACTGAGGGTTACGGGAGGGGTTATGGGAGGGGGGATAGGATAAATGGGTAAGGGGCACTAAGAAATCTACTCCTGAAATCATTGTTGCACTATACGCTAACTAATTTAGATGTAAATTTAAAAAAATAAAAAATAAAATTAAAAAAAAATTTAACATGTGATACTCATGTAACATCATCATAATCGGGATACAGAACTGTTTCATCACCCCAAAATACTCCAACATGGTATCTCTTTAGAGTTACTCCCTATCCCCAACCATTTTGTCATTTTGAGAATATACATGTATGTCACCATTAGAAAGGGGCTATTTTCACTTAGCATAATTTCTTTGAAGACTCTTCCAAGTTATTATGTGCATCAATAGTTCATTCTTTTAATTCCTGAGTAGCATCCCACTGTATAAATGTACCACATTTTGTTTATTCATTCATCCACTGAAAGACATTAGAACAGTGTGGTTTTTTTTATAGGAACTTGAAAAAAGAACTTTAATGAATAAAGAACTTAGAAAGGAAACAGATTTTAAGTGTCATACAAATAATAAAAATGAGAGATATTTACTTAAAAAGGGTTGCTATTATTCCACTTGTACAGGTAATAGATTTTAATATTTATTAATAACAATTCCCCTTATAAAGAGATCAAAGATCCTCCCTAGAGAGCTAAGACAAGGACGAACATTAAATTTCTTTCTTTGTAATAAAAGATCAAAGATAAAACAGGAGTAACTAGAAAAGCCAGCAACCAAATTAAAATTAGGAAACAAAGTACAGAGGATACATGGTCTTGGTCATCATCACATGGCAAAACACAGATCTTTACTACATATTTCAAATATAATAGAAACCACCCAAACAGCATCAGAATGTGACATAACTGGGGCATCTGGGTGGCTGGGTCAGTTAAGTGTCGGACTCAATTTCAGCTCAGTCATGATCTCACTGTTATGGGTTCAAGCCCTGCATCGGGCTCTGCACTTACCACGCAGAGCCTGCTTGGGATTCTCTCTCTCCCTCTCTCTGCCCCTCCCCTGCTCATGCATGCACTTGCGCTCTCTCTCTCTCTCGCTCTCTCTCTCTCTCTCTCTCTCTCAAAAATAAAAAAAAGAAGAAGAATGTGACGTAACTGAGAAGTAAACTTTTATTTATTAAACCTTAAACCTCAAGCCTCTGAGAAATAGGGGTTGTTTCTTATAGCACTTTTTGTTAAATGCCTGGACTAATATCTGTACTTTAAAAGGAAATGTTATAGCACTATCCTTAAATGAAAAACCAGTGTTTTTCCAATATATATTCAAATAAACATTTAACTTTTAAAATAAGAAATGTTTATCTATATATCACCTAAAATTATCTCATCTATAAAAAAGAGTTAAGAGTTCCAGTCTTCAAAACTATGAGAAAAGAGTTATCTTAGTAATTTAAGTGGACCTCAAATACTTTTTTTAAAAGCCATCTTTAACAAAGAAGCAAATCATAATATTTAAGAACTCTTAATAACTCATATCCAAAAAGTATTCTGACTACATCCCTCAACTATCACTAAAATTGATGTATAGTGCCTAAAGAACAACATGAAATCTATATTTTTACCATTTAATGGGTTTCTATTATTCATTTCTAATTTCTAATGAAACAATTTTCAAAAAATCCATCTTTGTCTACTTTTATTCATATCTAAAAGTTAATAGAGACCATCCTAATATATATAACAAGTTGTATAAGGCCTCTTTTGCTAAGTGCCTTGTGTGGTTTCTAGATCAAACATTTTTGAGGGTACATAATTGAAAGACACATCGACATGATTTTACAACCTGCCAGAAAGTTTCTGAGATCAGGTCTTTATTTACCAACAGAGTCCTTGCACTATGCAGGTATATGGCTATATATGAAACACCACATCCCACAACTATTTCAGATCACCTATTTTAAATATGTTTTACTAGTTTAAAAAATTTTTAATAAGGGGTTTTTCTTACTAGGATTTTTTTTAAATCTAATTACTAGGTTGGGTTAAAACTTACCAATTAACATGAGCTTTTCTCTGCAACTGAGTTAGCACTAGAGGATGAAAAATGTGTAACAAAGTTAAATAGTACTCTAAAGAAAAAAGACCCTCCAAACTGCTATTACATTTATTGCAAAATACTTCTTTTGTATTAAGCAACAAAAAAAAGAGACCTTGCCTTTGAGGCTTTGATTCCCATTTCTACTCCCCATTCTTTTAAAAATTTAAAAACAGTTCAGTTTCTTTTAGAAACAACAGATCAATGAAAGCAACATACTTATCAGATTGCCTTTTGCATCTCTCAGAGGAGCACCACCTCCACCTTTCCCCCAGGGGTTGTAACTTCTCATTTCAGCTTCTAATTTAGCTTCATATTCTTCTTTTTCTTCACGTTCTCTCTTTCTTCTTTCTTCTCTTTCCCGAATCTTGATAATATGAAGGGATATTTATAAGTGCTGACAAGCACTCTGATATAAAAAGTTTAGTTTTAATATCAGTTTTTATTTTTCTTATTAGAGAAAAAACCTTGGGAAAAAAAATTTTACAGTCTATTTCACTATAAAATTTAAAATCATAAATCAATGGAATACTCAATTTAAAAACACTTCCTTGGCTAGAATGAATAGCGGCTGGTCCCTCATATCATGCCATGAGTACTTTCCAGCCACTGATGCCAGTTGAGACTGAACCAATTCCTCCTTCCCACCCCCAACTTCTACCTGAGCCACTCCCTCCCTAACATCACCAGTTGCTTGAGGACCAACAGGATCTCCCTACTTTCCTTTTCCATTTATCTTTTCATGGGACCTGGCCAGCCACAAACTAGTCCCCACACCTCACCAGACTTTTCTACCCTGGGCAAACTCCATTCTCAGAATTCAAAGAGGTTGGAGAATTCTGGGCTACTTTAAGTACAACTTTATGAAAGCAAACAAAATAGGCTTCTCATCATCAAGTATAAGCATAGGATTGGGTCTCTAGAGACATTTCGATAGGCAATGAACAAGTATCTACATTTTGGGAAGTTACTTTTAAAAACATAACCACATACATAGAAAATTTAAGCACCCATTCCAGCAAAGCCATGGAAGTCATCACATGCATGAAATAAAATTCTAGAATTAGGAAATCTAGTTTTGTCAGTGGTGTTCAGTCTTCTATTTGTAGAAACCTACCATCCAAAAATTAAAGTAATTCTCTAATTAAGAAAAATCCATTTTCAAGGAGGTTGCCAATATAAAAACTGAAAAAAAGGAACTTTAGAAGAAATCCAAGTAGAACTTTATAGAAAAGTACCTAAGGTGGGCATATACCTACCAAGAATTCCAGGATCCTCTCTGAGATATATGGATATTCCCCAAAAAACCCCAAACATTTGATACAATTACTTTTAAGTAAGCTCTCTTCAAATATAACAAACTACAACAGAACCCATTATCCTTCTCCCTAAAAGTGTTCTACTCTTTTTCTCTTAATTCATATTCATAGCCTCATTATTCATGTAGATTACAACATACAGAATCATCTTCAAGCCATTTCTTCTTTCTCATTCCCTATATCTAAGTACTATCAATAAATCCCAGAGTTGTCTTCTGGATATTCTATCTTCCCTGTCTGGTTCAGAGCCTCATTACCTCCTATCTGGACTGCCTCAATAGTTTTAAGGTTTCTCCACCACATCTCTTTCTCAATCATACACATCACAACTAGCTATCCTCCTAAAACTTTTAAACTATTCCTTTTACTCTCTGGCTTAAAATTTCCTCCTTTAGGCTATCCATAATAGGATGAAATTGAAAACTTATTAGCTAAACTTCACAATCCAGCACAATCTGACATTTCAGATCCTTCTCCCACATCAATTCTATTTCCTGAGTATGCCAAGAATTTAAAATCTATTCACTGTATAACATACAGCTCAAATATCAACAACACATGAAGTCTTCTTAATCACCAGGCAATTATTCTTATCCTATGTTTCCAAAAGCATTCTAATCTATCTGCATCAAAAATTTATCATATTGAATTATAAAGGACTGGTATTGTTTTCTCCTGTGCCACAAAGAGTTCTAAGGGACCACTGTGCTAACATATAAGATGTTCAACATTAAATGTATCAATGAACAAATGCATGAATGAATAAATGAATACCTGTTGCTGCAAAGCTTCTTGGTAAGACTGAAGTGACTGTTTTGAAGGCTTTGGTTTATCTTCAAAAATTAATCCTGAATTTATTCCTCGATCACTTGTGATTTTCAGTTCGTTCTGTCCAATCATATTCCTACATCAAGTACACAACAATTTGTATCCATTTATGACAAAGCAAGAATACAACACTCCTTTGAAACAGCATAGCATTTAAGTAGATTTAAAAATAGGGGAAGATATTTCTCTGTAGGTCAAAGAGAAATCCTTAAGTAAATGTTCCCTTACTAAGCTCTCTCCACTCTCTCTGTTTTCACAATTAATGAAACTTTTACATTTATTAGATCTATTTCTTGACCTATGTGGCGGTTACATGGGGGTAAAATCCGTGTGATAAGTCATCAAGTGGTATATGTATGACTTAGGCACTTTTCTGAATGCAGGGAAATAATACAGAATTCTCTGAATATCATAAGAATGTACTTAATAAATGTATACCAACTTCTTAGCCATCTCAAAAATAAAACAAAATCACAGTAAAAAGTCTGTCTCAAATAAAATTTATATTTTTGAAAAATTTGCAATGAATCAAAAAAGGAAAAACTTAAAACATATTATGGTTACAGAAATCTCAAGCAATAAAGTGCTATTTGTCTTAAACATAGGAATGTAGCCACTGTGAAGAAAATAATACATTTTAAAAATCTGAATTACAAAAGATAAACTCAAATATTAGTTTTATTATAAAATTATAACTATGAAAAAGAGACTACGAAAGGCTTATCTCCAAAAACAGTATCATGTCTTTAAATAAGAGTTCCTTTTGTGTATCTAATTTATCCAATTTATTTATAATTTTTTATGAAGATAAACAGGTATGTTTATGTATACTGTCACACTGCATCCTGAGAGGATAAAAGGACAGATGAGAAGATCCAGAGCAAATGATTCCTAACAGAACTTCTACTTTGTGGGGGCTCTGTATGTGCAAATGAAGAAGGCTGAAGGGGCTTATTTGAGTAAAACCAATCTCTCAAAACAAAATAGCTACAAATTACATAGCGAATTGATTCACTCATTATCTATTTCACTCCTTTTTCTTTCTGTCTTTTACCATTCACTCAAGGACCCAAATTCTTGGCCTTTATCAATTTCCCCATGGCCCAAAGATGAGAGGGTTTAGAGATACACAGTCAGATTGGGATGGGAGCAAGGAGAGAAGTGGTAAGGGGGTGGTAGTCAAAAAATAACACTATTTTTGAGGTATGTTGTAGCATACATTAGGATTTCCTAACTTTCTATGGCTGAATAATATTTCACTTATACGGATACAACACATTTTGTTTACCCATTTATCAGCTGATGGACATTTGAATTGTTTATACTTAAAGTATTATGAACAATACTGTTATGAACATTCACATATGAGTCTTGGTGTGTATATATATTTTCATTCCTCTTAAGTATATACCAAGTGTTGTATGGTAAGCATATGTTTAGCTTTTTAAGGTAACTGCCATTTCCTCCAACTGCTTTTTATATATACTGATTTTGTACTCAGCAATGCTGCTAAAACTATTAATTCTAACATTTTATGTGTATGTTCTTTTGCAAATAACATTTTGTTTGCTCTCTTCCTTCCTAATACTCATACCTATCTTTCTTCCTTTTTTATTTTTGATCTTGCTGCAATTATTGGGCCCTAAAAAATGTGGTCATAAGAACACTCGTCATATTGCCAATTTCAAAAAGAATGTTTTACATGTATCACCATTAAGTAAAGTATATGATATAGGTCTTTCATGTTTACACGTTCTCAGGTTAAGTAGGCTCTTCTCTAACATATTCTGTTAAGTTTTCAATCGCTAGTGGATATTGATGTTTATTACTTCTTTCTCTGTAACTACTGAGATGGTCATATAGCTTTCTTCTTTATTATACCAATATAGTACATTATAATACTGATTTTACAATATTGACATCTAACACCAATTAGCATTTAGTATATGTCAGACACTTTTTTAGACACTTTACATATTTTAATTCATTCAATCCTCAGAATAAACCTATGAGTTGATACCATTATTATCCCACTTAATAAACAGGGAATAGAAGTTAAGCAACATGCCTCCAGCTGAATAGAAAAACCAGGATTCATACCAAGACACTCTGCCTCCACAGTCCACACTCTTAGTTGATGTGTACTACTACATTTATTCATCCTATTTTCCAGAAAATTCCAATTTAGAATTCAATATCCCTTTTTACATTATGAGGTTCAGTTTTAGGATGGCTGTATCTATCTTTATGATTGAAATTAGCTGGAAATTTCCAATTGTCATTATGACCTTGTTGGGTTTCATATCAAGATTATGACATTCTCATAATCACAGCTGTGGAGTACTCCCTCCTCTTCTGTACTCTGTATTATTTTGCGTAAGTTTGAGGGAAGATTTGAAACTTATGACCTAATTTCTTTTTTTTTTTAATTTTTTTTTTGATGTTTATTTTTGAGAGAGACAGAGACAGAGCATGAGCAGGGGAGGAGCAGAGAGAGGGAGACATAGAATCTGAAGCAGGCTCCAGGCTCTGAGCTGTTAGCACAGAGCCCAACGCGGGGTGCGAACCCACGAACCGCGAGATCATGACCCGAGTCGAAGATGGACGCTTAACTGACTGAGCCACCCAGGCACCCCTTATGACCTAATTTCTAAAAAAGTTTTTATATTATTCAAGTTTTCTATTTCTTTTTGAGTGTATTTTATTAAGTTAAATTTTAAGAGGAATCTTTCTTCTTCACTTAAATTTCCATATTCATTGGCATAAAACTATGCATAATATACCCTTACTATCATTTTAACTCCAACTACAGTGACAATTTTTCATTCCCAGTATTTATTTATGCCTCCTCATTTTTTTCTTGATCAACTTCAGTAAAACCTTGTCTTTTATTAATCTTTTTATTCTTCTATAACCCTACTGCTTATTTTCTGCCTTATCAAGCTATCACTTATATAAAGAAATAATATAGTCTCACACTAGGATTCTGTTTGTCTACTTTAATCTGAAGTTCTTTAAAATTTTGCTTTATATATTTTGAGACCTTATTTTTAGGTGCATAAAATTTTGTGTTGCCTTTATGCTGCTAAAATGAACCTTTATTCTTTATAAAAGAATTATTTTGATCTTGAAGCTTTATGACTAAAAAATCCATTTTATCTGATGTTAATATAGTAAACAAAATTTATTTCATATTCTCCTAGCGTATTTGTACCCTTTTACTTTCATATCATATTTAAATATATGTAATACGGGTAACCCCTGGATTTTGCTTTCGCATCTAGTATAACAAGCTTTCTCATTGAAACAGATATAGATACTTAAAAATTTACTAATATCAAATTAAAATTTTCCACTTAATTTGGACTTATAATCAGGTTAAACAGGCTTGCTCCTTAAACCTTTCTATATCTCATTTTGTTCTTTTTGCCTTTTTAATTTTTTCCCTTTAGTACATTAGTAAGTTGTGCCTTTTATCTCAATACTTTTTAATTTTTTTTTTAATGTTTATTTATTCTTGAAAGAGAGACAGCACGCGAGCGGGGGAGGAGCAGAGAGAGACAGAATCGGAAGCAGGCTCCAGGTTCTAAGCGGTCAGCACAGAGCCCAACGCAGGGCTTGAACCCATGAGCAGTGAGATCATGACCTGAGCTGAAGTTGGATGTGTAACTGACTGAGCCACCCACGCATCCCTTATCACAATACTTTTCATGCTTACCCTAAAAATATAACATCCATACTTACCAAAGACTAAAGCTAATCAAAATATTTACTATCTTCCCAAATGATACAAAGATTTTAAAACACATTAATCCTATTTAGCCCCTTCCATATTATATGCTATTCCTATTAATTATTCTTAATTTTACTTACCCTTAAATCCAAAATAATTTTACATAAATATTTAATTCCACCTACTTATTTACCACCTTTCTTCCTTTCCACTCCTTTATGAAACTCAGACCTTTCTCACTGCAACCTCCTTCCTTCTGCATTTAGAATTTCATTTACTAAGGGTCTGCTAATGGTAAATTTAGTGGTTCCTCTTAAAATATTTTTATTTCATTTTCATTAATGAAAAATAACTTTGCTGAGTATACAACTGTCTCAACACATTGACAATATCTTTATCTTCTGAATAGCTTTCTAGAGTTCCTTTGAAAGAAAGGTCTTTTCTCTCTGGCTGATTTCACGTTCCTCTGTATTTTATATTCTCAAGTTTTACTACAATTGTCTTTTATCTAGCCTGTTTGCAAGGTGTTAGGATTCCAGAATGTATAGGTTAAAAAATTAGAAAATGTTAAGATATCATCTCTTCAAATATTTTTGTCCCACTCTCTCTAGAATTCCAATTTCATACAGTTAGTCCTTTTTAGTTCCATAATTTTTATCCTTTTTTTTTTTTTTTTTTTTTTTTCATATTTTCCATGTCTTTTTCTCCCTGTTCTGAATGATTTCGTATCTACTAGTTCAGAGGTTTTCAAATTTTAGAGGACAACATGGGGTGCCTGGCTGGCTCAGTCAGTTAAG
This sequence comes from Panthera onca, assembly GCF_046562875.1. Classification (NCBI taxonomy): domain Eukaryota; kingdom Metazoa; phylum Chordata; class Mammalia; order Carnivora; family Felidae; genus Panthera; species Panthera onca. Next base: position 17,955,466 of record NC_138356.1, on the reverse strand, counting down.
TGTCCAATATCAATATAGGTCACACACAGTTCATGGGTTCATGAGTTTGAGCCCCACATAGGGCTCTCTGCTGTCCGTGAGGAGCCCACTTTGGATCCTCTCTCCCTCTCTTTCTCTGCATCTCCCCTGCTCACTCGCTCTCTCTCAAAAATAAACATTAAAAAAATTTTTTTAGTGTACAACAGAATCATCTGGAAAGCTTGTTGAAACACAAGGTGTCACCCCTCTACAGAATTTTCATTCACAGGGAGGGTAAGGGCCTGAGAGTTTGCCCTATGATTTTGCTACTCTGGGAGCCACATTTTGAAAACTGTTCTAGTTCATTAATTCTCACTTTAGATATGTGACATATGCTATTAAGGTCCATCCATTAAGTTAATATTCTCAATCATTTAAAAATTTTTCTAAAATACATAGCTGCATTTAAACTCTGACTGGTCATTCTTCATAAGTTTATTATGCCCTGATATAAACATGACCAATATGACTATTTTACATTTTGTCTAATAATTCCTAATCTGAGGTCCTTATCTGTCTGTTTTTGCAAGCCTATCCCCACTCATGGGGATAGAGAGAGGGAGACACAGAATCCAAAGCAGGTTAAAGGCTCTGAGCTGTCAGTGCAGAGCCCAATGAGAGGCTCAAACCCATGAACTGTGAGATCATGACCTGAGCCAAAGTGGGATGCTTAACCGACTTAGCCACCCAGGCGACCCTATTTGGTGATTTTTAAATGTGAACTTTATATTTTCCATGGAAAAGTATTTAAATTACTTTTTAAATTACTATTTAAAGTACCAATTACTTTAAATTCCTGTTCATTGAGAGCAGGAATTTCAGGAATTTCCCTTATGTTACTCGGACTCCAGCACCTTCATTAATAATCTCTGTACTTTTTTCCTTCCTTCATTAATCCAATTTCTATCATCCTCCCTTAATTCTATCATCAATTTTTCAATAATTCTGCTTAAAGAACGACATTGCTTTCATGTTTCAAGAAATCAATTTTTTAAAGTTATCAACAAAAGAAGCACAAAGAACAAAGATAAACAGCATTCCAAAAACAAAAATAAGAAAAACACATAAACTTAGACACTTTTTTCCTTTTTTCACGAAGTCATTATAGATTTTACCGATGGTATTTATGGCTTAAGACTAGGAGATTCTCTAAAACCCTGCCATGTTTATGGGACCTGGGATGGACACTGCCAAAAATGGTTTTGAGAAGTGAATAAAGTTGAAGCAGTGATTCCCTAGCAGCTGAAGACTCCTGTTCTTCTCCTTCTTTTTCCCCCCTCTTTCTCTGGTGATCCAGAGCTCTTACTACTTAGAAATCACCCAGACCAGGGGTGCCTTGGTGGCTCAGTCGGTTAAGTGTCAGACTTTGGCTCAGGTCATGATCTCGCATTTCAGAAGTCCAAGCCCCCCGTTGGGCTCTGTGCTGACAGCTCAGAGCCTAGAGACTGCTTCAGATTCTCTCTCTCTCGCTCTCTCTCTCACTCTCTCTTTCCCTCCCTCCCCACTCATGCTCAGTCTCTCTCTCTTAAAAATAAACATTAACAAAAAATTTTTTTTAATCTTAAAAAAATCATTCAGACCATAAGGTGTACCATTCAGACAATGTAGTTAAATTTATTGTCACATAAGAAATGAGCGTGACAAAGTGGTTATTGAGGACAATGCCAATATCAGAACTGGAGGAGTGGATAACACTGTCAAAGTCACAGGAGATAATTTGGCCTGCAGCGTAGCCATGGATACCTACCAACGGTTTTATCTCATCATCTTTGGGAAGGGAGTCCTATCATAGTTAATTTGAGAATTTGATTAAAAGATATCCACATTTATTGCAGAAACATATATACACAAAATTTAAGCATTCAATATTTCAATAGATTTGTAGCCGCTCTGAAACCTTCATAGCGTAAGAAATTCCAAAGATCTTTTTCAACTCTAAAGTTCTTTAACATGGTCCTTAATAGACCTTGCTCAACAAAAAGATAGTCCTTTTGTAGGTGGCAAATTTTGGTTCACAAAATAAATATATTTATAAAATAATTACAATTTCTGCTGTAATCACAAATCATTACAGTGTAAATGTGACTAGTTTCCTAAACTGTAGCAAAGAGTTGAGGCTTTGAAGCCAAACAAAGCTACTTCAGTCTCCACCTAAACTGCTTATTGACTGAGGACTTAGGGAAGTCATGTTATAATTTTTTTTTAATGTTTATTTATTTTTGAGAGAGAGAGAGAGACAGAGTGTGAGTGGGGGAGGGGCAGAGAGACAGGGAGACACAGAATCTGAAGCAGGCTCCAGGCTCTGAGCTGTCAACACAGAGCCCAACATGGGGTTCAAATTCATGAACTGCGAGATCATGACCTGAGCCAAAGTCGGACACTTAACCAACTGAGCCACCCAGGCGCTCCAGGAAGTCATTTTATATAGCTGAGTTTCAATTTCTTCAATTGCAAATACTGATAGGTATAAACTATAATGTATATAATGACATGACATGACAACATACACTACTCAGTAAACTGAAATTGCTATTATTATTATGACTTATTGTTCTAGTAAATATATACCAATTTAGGACAATCAAAATTCTAAGTACAAATCATCAATCAGTCAACACAGGTTTGGGGATGTGAATGGCAGACTTACAAGCCCCTTTGCTGTACCATTTTTACCTATGAATTAAGCTGTCTTAAAGAAATACGACATTGGAAAGAAGACAAATTAGGTGCACACCAAAACAGTTTACAGAAGCACGGGTTCCTTCCATTTCTAATTAGACTAAAATGCTTGGGGATAAATAAGTGCATGAGAAACTGGCTTGCAAAAAATTAAAGAGGTCATTTCATTATTTAACCGTTATTATACAACAATTTTACACTCTGTAATATAGCATTCAGAAAAATATAATAGAAAAAAGACAACTTAAGAAACAACTACACTGGGGACAGGAATCAGGACTAACAGTAAATGGACGTGAGGAATCTTACTGAGATAAAAGTGTTCTAAAACTGGGAAAGACTTCCACAATAGCAAAGTAGGAACCTCTGAAAATTTGCTATTCCATTGAAGTACTGAAAACACTGCTAACAATGGTCAAAATCAACTTTTTAATAATTCTGAAAATTAACAAAAGTCTTGCAACAATCCAAGAAGAGTCTTAAAAAATTAAAAAATAAAAACTTTCATTAAGAACAGGAATTTATGACATGTGAACTCCCCTTTCCCATTCAACTTCTGCCTAGCTCTACTGAAGCCTTAAAATCCAACAATCTGCCACAGATGGCAGCTGTAAAAACCAACAGCCCTCTACCACTGGACGTGTAGAACAGATTTGAAGCTCCCCAAACATCCAATCTATACATAAATGTCACTTGTGACCTATCTGGCAGCTCCCTGGAAAAGCTCCATTCTTAAGGCCTGCCTTTATTTAACACATACCCAAACCTTATTCAATATAACATCCTTATCATGAAGTGTTTGTAGAAAACAATCAGCAGCAACATTACAGTTATCTGAGGCAGCAAAACCACTGGAACAAGCAAAAGGCTGACCAAAAAGAAAAAGGGGGGGGGGGGGGGGGGGGAGAAAAATTGGGGAGTAAAATATCCATAGGGGCTTGAAAAACTAACATATTCCTGTGAATCTAGAAAGCCTCGTGCATATGCAGAACTACAAAGATGCCCAGAAAATCTCTGAGAACACTCTGATCTCTCACCTCTGGCTGGCAGTGAGGTTCTGTGCCAGGAGGAAGTGAAGGCAGAGGTATAAACTGCTTGGGTACTGAACATGCACCAACATGAAGACAGAACACTCCACGAAGAGTCTTACAGGTTTAAGTCCTTTAAGGAAATTTAAGCCCTTTAAGGAAACCTCTGTTCAGTCATGACCTAACTATTAAGCTAATAAGACAGGAGAGGAATCAGTAGTCACACATAACAATATAAACTTTACAGAACTGGTTCACAATATTACTTGAAAAAGAGTCACAACAACAAATAGCAACAACAATAAGCCTTAGGGAAAGGAAAAAAATCTGATCTCCACAGTTGCCACATTGTATCTTTTTAAAGGTCCACTTTTCAATCACACAAAAAAAATGTATATGAGACTAGTAAAAAGCAGAGAAGTATAGACCATATATAGGAAAAAGAAATCAGTCAGTAGAACCTGTCCTTGAGAAATCCCATGTGTTGGACTTAGTGGACAAAGACCTTGATGAATTACAAATATCTTAAAAAATGAAGGAAAATCATATCTCAAGAATTAAAAGAAAGTGTAAGAACAATGTTACACCAAATAAAGAATATCAACAGAGAGAAATTATTTAAAAAAAAAAATCAAATAAAGGGTTGCTCAGTTGGTTAAGCATCCAATTTCAGCTCAGGTCATGATCTCATGGTTTGTGAGTTCGAGTCCCACATCAGGCTCTCTGCTGTCAGTGCAGAGCCTGCTTTGAATCCTCTGTCCCCCTCTCTCTCTGCCCTTCCTCTACTCATTCTCTTTCAAAAATAAACACTGAAACTTGTTGGGATGAGCACTGAGTGTAATACATAGGGGATCAATCACTGTAATCTACTCCTGAAATCATTATTGCAGTATATGCTAACTAACTTGGATGTAAATTAAAAATAAATAAGAAAGAAAGAAAGAAAGAAAGAAAGAAAGAAAGAAAGGAAAGAAAAGAAAAGAAACATTAAAAAAATAGATATTATAGAGGTGGAAAGTCACTAGAGATTTTAGTAGAAGATTTTAGCAGGCAGGCAGAAGAAACATTCACTGAACTTGAAGACGTGTCACTTGAGATGAAGTCTGAGGAACAGAAAGAAAAAGATTGAATAAAAATGAACAAAACCTCAGAGGCCCTGTGGGACACCATCAAGAATACCAAGTATAGGAGTCTCAGAAAGAAAAAAGACAAAGTGACATAAAGAATGTTTGAACACTGGCTGAAAATTTCCCAAATTTGATCAAAAATATTAATCAACACATCCAGTAGCTCATCAGATTCTAAGCAGGAAAGCACAGATCCATATGTATACACATTATAGTCAATATGCCGAAAGACAAGGAGAGACTCTTTAAAACAGCAAGAAAATAACAATTCATCACGTACAAGGGAACTCCAATAAGATTAAGAGCTTATCAGAAACCTTGAAGACAAGAAGGCAATGAGATGACACATTCAAAATGCTGACAGAAATGACTGGGCCATTAAATAAAAACTCAGAGAAGTCATCTCTAACAGACATGTCCTATAATATTGAATGGAGGACCTCAGATTGAATTGAGGAACACTTGACAGCAACTGGAATAAACACAAAGAAATAAAGAACACCAGTAACAGTAATTACATAAAGATAAAAGAGATTACAAATATGTTTTTATTTGCAAGTCTATTCTTCTCTAACTTAAAAGATAAAGAAACAAAGGATCAAGAAAGGAAAGGAAATAATTATAAAACCATGTTAACGGGCTTAAGTGTATAAAGATGTAATTTGTACAACAACAGTGGCATCAAGGAGAAGGGAAGGAATGGCATTATATTGGAGAAATATTTTTTACATTGTTTTGAGAGAGAGTGCACATGCACTTGAGTGTTGGGGTGGGGGGGTGATAGAGAGATTCAGAGAGAGAGACAGAATGAATGTTAAGCAGGCTCCATGTCCAGCACGGAGCCCAGTACAGGGCTCAATTTCACAGCCATGACCTGAGCCATGACACATCACGACCTGAGCCACAATCAAGAGTCAGACACTTAAGGCGCCTGGGTGGCTAAGTCAGTTGAGTATCTGACTCTTGATTTCGGCTCAGGTCATGATCCCAGGGTTGTTGGACTCTGTGTTGAGCATGGAGCCTGCTTAAGATTCTCTCTCTCTCTCCCTCTGCCCTTCTCCCCTGCTTGCACACACGCTCTCGCGCTCTCTCTTTCAAATAACAAAATTAAAAAAAAAAAGAGTCAAACTTTTAACTAAGTTACCCAGGTGTCCCTTTACAATTTTAAATTAAGTTGATATTGATCGAAATTCAGTTCTTTTTAATTAATGTGTTAATTTTAATCTGTAACAAAAACACCAAAAATCCCACAAAAATTATAACAGAGGAAGAGAATTAAAAGTGAATGCTATAAAATATTTAACATAAAAGAAGGAATCAATGGAGGAACAGAAAAACAAAAATACCCTCTGTATTTTTTTAAAAGGCAAAATAGCAAACAGGTTCTTAATAAGAATTGGCAATGCAAATTTAGGCAGAGGCTAGCAGAACAGGGTGGGTCAGGGGATGGGAGGGAATAGGGGCAGACAGAGAAGAATGCAAAAATAAGTTGTCTGCACAGAGACACACTTTAGATTCAAATACACAAATAAATTGAGGGTAAGACATGGAAAATGCAAGTTAACCAAAAAAAGAACAAAAGTATAGCAACATTTATAACAGACAAAAAATATTTTAGATCAAAAATTGTTCCTGGACCCAAAAAGGAATCTTTTATACTGATAAAAGGGTCAACTTGTCATTAAGACATAAAAATTATAAACATATATGTACAAAACTACAGAGACTCAACATTAAAAGTAAAAACTAACAAAACTGAAGACAGAAACAGACAAATCAAAAATAATAAGAGACTTCAAAGCTTCAATTCTAATAACAGGACAAGTGAACAACTGCACAGAAGATCAACAAGGAAATACAGGAAATAAACAATACTACAAGCCAACTAGATCTAAGACACATTGATAGAATGATCCACTAACAGGACAGTGCACATTCTTCTCAAATTCTCAAGTGAACATTCTCCATCACAGACTATATGCTGGGTCACAAAATAAGCCTCACTAAATTTAAAAGGACAGAAATCACATTAAGTATGTTCTCCAACTGCAAGAGAATTATATATTAGGAAAGGAAATTCAGGAAATTCACAACTGTGCGGAAATTAACACACTCTAAAATAACAGATCAAGGAAGAAATCAAAAGAGAAATTAGAAAATGCTTTGAGATGAATGAAAATAAAAGACAACATATACAATGTCAGGGATTCAGCTAAAACAGTACTCAGAGGAAAATTTATAGTTGTAAATATATATATATATATAAATATTATAATTTATATTATACTATAATATAAATTATAATTATAATAATTATAATAATTATATAAATAAATATAATAATAAATATATAATAATAATAAATTATAATTATAATTATATAAATTATATTATTATATAATTATACAATAATTTATATAATAATTTATATAATTATATAATTATAATTAATAATAAATAAATATAATAATTATATAATTATATTATAATATAAATATTATATAAATATATATATGTATATATACATACATACAAAGAAAGACAACGTATCAATAACCTAACCTCCCACCTTCAAAAACTGGAAAATTTAAGAGCAAACTGAACACAACAAAATGAAAGAAAAAAATTAAACCAGAAATAAATGAAATAAATGGAAACCAGAAGCACACAAGAGAAAATCAGCTAAATCAATAGTTGATTCTTTATAAAAATCAATGAAACTGACATGTGTTTAGCTAAAAGAACAAAAAGAAGACTAACAGTACTGAAATCAGGAATAAAAGAAGGAACATTATAAAAATTATAATACTATAAGGGAAGAGAATGAATACTTTAAACACTATACCAACAAATTGGATCATCGCAAGGACATAAATTCCTAGAAAGATACAAACTACCAAACAGACATAAGAAAAAAAATTTTAATATAAACTGATGAAAAGTAATGACACTGAACTGTAATTTAAAAACTACCCACAAAGAAAAGACAAGAGCCAACTGGTTTCTTGGTAAATTCTACCACAGAGAAAGAACTAACAATTCTTCACAAACTCCAAAGTAATAGAAAATGGAGGAACACTTCCAACTAATTCTATTAAGCCAGTACTATCCTGATATCAAAATCACACATGAAAAGAAAACAAAACCAAAGACTAATGTCACTCATAAATACAGAGGAAAAAAAATCAACAAAAACTGAATAATCCGGTAACATATAATAACGATTATGCTTTATGACCAAGTGGGATTCATCACAGAAATTCAAGGTTGATTTAATATAAGAAACTAATCAATATACTACACCGTATTAAAAGAATAAAGAATAAAAACCACAGAAGCACCTCAAAAGATGCAGAAAAAGCATTTGGCAAAATTCAGCTTCCAGTTTAAAGATATGTTGACATATGCTAAATACTACTTCATGATGAAAACAATCAGAAAGAATAAAAGGAAACTTCCTCAAGCTGATAAAGGCAATTACAAAAAACTCACAACATCATACTTAATGGTTAAAGACTAAATAAATGCCTTCCACTTAAGATCAGTAAGATAGAGAAGTCCATTCTCATAGTATCTATTCAACATTGTACAAAGGGTTCTGGTTAGGGCAATTAAGCAAGAAAAAGAAATAAAAGGCATAAGAATTCAAAGGAAGAAGTAAAACTATATTTACCAATGACATAATCATGCATTTAGAAAATTTTTTAAATCCACTAAAAACACTAAAAATAAGAGTTCAGCAAAGTTGCAGGATACAAGATCTATATAAAAAAGTTCAATTGTATTTCTATACACTAGCACAAATAATATGGAAATGAAATTAAGAGCAATTCCATTCACAACACCAAAGAGTATTAAATAGTTTGGAATAAATTAAACAGAAGTTTAAAAGTTAGTATAAAAGTTAGAAAATATTGTGAACAAAATTAAAGAATCCTAAATAACTTTAAAGACATCCCATATTTATGGACTGGAAACCTAACATTGTTAAGATATGAGACTAAACCATAAAGAAATAGAAACTGTGAAAAGACCATTAACTAGTAAGGAAATTTAATCAGTAATCAAAAATTTCGTGACAGGTGTGCCAGTTGGTTAAGGGTCCAACTTCGTCTCAGGTCAAGATCACATAGTTTACGGGTTTGAGCCCTGCGTCAGGCTCTGAGCTATTAGAGCTAGAGTCTGCCTCTGATTCTGTGTCTCCCTCTCTTTCTGCTCCTCCCACACTTGCACTCTGTCTCTCTCTCAAAAATAAATAAACATTAAAACAAATTAAAAAAAAAAATTTTGTGACAGAGTAAAGCCATGGACCTGATGGCTTCAATGGTGAATTCTACCAAACACTTAAAAGAAAAACTAACACAGGGACACCTGGGTAGCTCAGTCAACTGAACATCTGACTCTTGATTTTGGCTCAGGTCATGATCTCATGGGTTTGTGGGTTTGAGCCCTGCGTCAGGCTCCATGTTGACAGTGTGGAGCCTGCTTAGGATTCTCTATCTCCCTCTCCCTCACTAAAAAATAAACAAACAGAAGGAAGGGAGGGAGGGAGGAAAATTAACACCAATCCTTCTCAAACTTTTCCAAAAACTTGAAGAGCAAAGACACCCTAACTCATACTGGGAAGCCAACATTACCCTGTTATAGCAACACCAGACAAAGATGCTACAAGAAAAATACAGACCAATATCACTTATGACCACTATTGTAAAGTTCCTCAACAAAATACTAGCAAACCAAATTCAAAAGCCTACTAAAAGGATTAAACACCACAGCCAAGGAGGGGATTTATTCCTGGAACACAAGGATACAAAAAAATCAATCAATATTATATACCACATTAACAGAAAAAAGCCAAAAAACAAAAACAAACAACAAATAACAACAAAAAACACATAATCACCTCAACTGATGCAAGAAATCTGATAAAACTCAACAATCTTTCACGATAAAAATACTCAAACTACAAATAAAAGGAAACTACCTTAACATAATAAATGCCATATTTTAAAAACTGAAAGCTTTTCCTCTAAGATATGGAACAAGGCACCTGCTTTCACTACTTTTATTCAACATAGTACAGGAAGTACTAGCCAGACCAATTAGGATAGAAAAATAAGTAAAAGGCATCCAAATTGGAATGTAAGGAGTAAACCTCTTTCACTGATGATATGATCTTATATATAGAGAACCCTAAAAGATTCCACACTCACAAAAAGAATCTGTTCCACACACATACAAAAATTAAGCAATGACAGGATACAAAATTAACGCACAAAAATCAGGTGCTTGTCTATACACAACAATGAACAATCTGGAAAGGAAATTACAAAAGCAATTCCACTTAAAATAGCATCAAACAGAATGGAATACTCAGGAATTAAGTTAACCACAGTGGTGCAAGACCTGTACATACACTGAAAACTACAAAACACTGCTGAAAGAAATTAAAGAGGATATTCATAAATGGAGACACATCCCCTATTGATGGATTAGGAAACTTAATATTGCTAAGATATTAATACTACCCAAAATGATGTACAGATTCAATGCAAGCCTTATCTAAATTTCAATGGTGTTTTCAGAAAAAAAATAGAAAAACCCTTACCAAAATTTATATGAAATCTCAAGGGACTCCAAATAGTCAAAAATTTTTTTCAAAAAGAATAAGCTACAGGACTCACACTTCCTGATTTCAAAACTTACTACAAAGCCACAGTAATCAAATCAACATGGTACTGACATATAGCAGACATATAGAATAAATGAATAGAGACCTCAGAACTAAACTTATGCATGTGAAGTAAAATAATTTTTGCATGGGTGCCATGACCATAAAATAGGAAAAGGACAGTCTTTTCAACAAGAACACTAACAAAATGATACCCACATGCAAAGGATGAAGTTGGACCCTTAATAATACTTTATACCTAAGTTAACTCAAAAGTGGATCAAAATCTTCAATTTAAGACAAAAATCCATAAAATTCTTAGAAGAAAACATAGGGCAAAAGCTTCACAACATTGGATTTAGCAATGATTTCCTGGATGTGTGTTTTAAAGACAGTCAATAAGGGGCACCTGAGTGGCTCAGTCGGTTAAGCGTCCGACTTCAGCTCAGGTCACGATCTCGCGGTCCGTGAGTTCGAGCCCCGCGTCGGGCTCTGGGCTGATGACTCAGAGCCTGGAGCCTGCTTCCGATTCTGTGTCTCCCTCTCTCTCTCTCTGCCCCTCCCCCATTCATGCTCTGTCTCTCTCTGTCTCAAAAAGAAATAAAACGTTAAAAAAAAATTTTTTTAATAAAAAAATAAAAAATAAAGACAGTCAATAAAAGAAAAAAAAATTGGCAAATTAAACTTTATGAAGATTAAAAATTTGCATGCATCTCTAGTGTTGCTAGATTCTACCAACAGAGTAAAAAGGTAACATAAAGGATGGGACAAAATATTTGCAAATCATTTATCTTAAAAGGAGTTAATATCCATAATATATACAGAACTTGTAAAACTCATCAACATAAAAACAAACCACCCAATTCAAAAATGAGCTAAGGACTTCAAGAGACATTTCTCTAAAGACAGGCAAATGATCAATAAGTACTGAAACTTTGCTCAACATCAGTAATTATAAGGAAATACAAATCAAAATCACAAGGAGATAAAACTTCATATCCGTTAGGATGGCTATTATCAAAAAAAAAAACAAAAGAAAAAAATAACAAGTGTTGATGAGTAGTTGGAGAAATTGGAATCTTTGTGTACAGTTGACAAGAATGAAAAATAGTACTGCTGCAGTGGGATATAGTATGGTGGTTACCCAGTGGGTAATTACCATAGGATCCAACAATTTCATTCCTGGGTATATACTTAAAAGAACCAAAAGCAGAGTCCAGAAGAGATATTTGTACACCCATGTTCATAGCAGCATATTTGCAACAGAAAAACATAAAAAGCAACCAAAGTGTCCACTGATGAATGGATAAGCAAAATGTGGTATCTACATACATCAAGTATTATTCAGCCTTATAAAGGAAGGACATTCTGACTTTATGCTACAACATGGATTAATCCTTGAAACATTATAGTAAGTAAGCCAGACACAAAAAGACAAATATCGTATGATTCGACTTTTAAGAGGTACCTAAAGTAGTCAAAATCATAGAGACAGAAGTGGACAGGAGGGGGGAAGAGAGAGATGTTGTTTAATAGGTAAAATTAGTTTTACAAGACAAAAAGAAATTGGTGGCGATGATGGTTGCACAACAGTATGAATGTAATTTAATAGCATTGAACTACACACTTAAAATGGTAAATTTTGTTATGTGTATTTTACCACAATAAAAAATTAAGATGATAATACTAAACAGATCTACGGATTCTATATAATCTCTATCAAAATCTCTACTGCCTTTTTGCAGAAACTGACAGGCTTACCTTAAAATTTATATTCAAATGCAAATGACCTAGAATAGTCAAAGCAATCCTGGTAAAGAAAAACCAATTTGGAGAACTCACAATTCCCCAATTTCAAAACTTACTGTATCACTACAATAATCAATGCTCCCAGCATACGGACAGACACATAGATCAATGGAATAGAATACAGAATCCCAGAAAGAGACTCACACAAATATGTCCAATGGATTTTGACAAAAGTGCAAAAGCAATTCAATACAGGAAAAACACTTATTAACAAACTATGCTGGGCACCATTGGACACCCATAGGCATGCATAAATAAACAAACAAACAAACAAACAAACAAACCTTCACTCTAAGCCTCACATCTTATCCAAAATTAAGTCAAAATGGATCACGGACTTTAGTGTAGAACAACAAAACATTTATTAGGGAAAGAAAAAAACAAGAGAAAATCTTTGGGATCGAGACCCAGAAAAAGAATACTAGACTTGACACTGAAAATATGATCCATAAAAGGAAAAACCGATAAATTGGGCTTGATCAAATTTTAAGTTTTGCTCAAGTGGTGTAACCACTCTATTAAACAGTATGGAGATTCCTCAAAAAGTTAAAAATAGAACTACCCTATGATCCAGCAATTGCACTACTAGGTATTTACCCACAGGATATAAAAATACTGATTTGAACAGGTAAATGCACTTCAATGTTTACAGCAGCATTATCAACAATGGCCAAACTATGGAAAGAGCTCAAATCTCCATCAACTGCTGAATGGATAAAGAAGATGTACACACACACACACACACACACACACACACACACACACACACAGGAATATTACTCAGTCATCCAAAAGAGTGAAATCTTGTCATTTGCAATGATATGGATGGAGCTAGAGTGCATTACACTAAGCAAAATAGTCTGACAGAGAAAGACAAATACCGTATGATTTCACTCATATGTGGAATTTGACAAAACAGATGAACATATGGGGGTGGGGAGAAAAAAACGAGAGGGAAACAAACCATAAGAGACTCTGAAACATAAAGAATAAACTGAGGGTTGATGGAGGGATTTGGGTGGGGGATGGGATAGATAGGTGATAGCTATTAGGAGGGCACTTGTTATGATGAGCACTGGGTGTTGTATATAAGTGATGAATCAATCACTGAATTCTCCTGAAACCAATATTGCTGTATGTTAACTAACTAGAATTTAAAATAAAATTGGAAAATAAATTAAATAAAAAATAAAATAAACTAATAAATAGAATAGAACCAAACTTTTCCTCTATGCAAAACCCTACTCAAAGGATGAGGACAAGCTTTAGACTGACAAAATATATGCACAATATATATACCTGACAAAGAGCTAGTATTCAGGATATAGAACTCTCAAAACTCAATAGTTTAAAAAAAAACTCCAGGGTCATCTGGGTGGTTCAGTAGGTTAAGCATCTGACTCTTGATTTCAGTTCAGGTCATGATCTCATGGTTTGTGACTTCAAGCCCTGCATCAGGCTCTGCGCTGACAAAGTGGAGCCTCTTGGGATTCTCCGTCTCCGTCTCTCTGCTCCTACATCTCTCTTTCTCTCTCTCTCAAAATTAATAAACTTAAAAAAAGAAACTCCAATTTAAAATGTATAAAACACATCAAGAAACATTTCATCAAAGATTTATAGATGGCAAATAAATACATGAAAAGATGTTAAGCATCATCATTACTGGGGAAATGTAAATTAAAACTCCAATGATACAATCCTCAACAAGATACGAGACAACCAGATCCAATACTATGTTAAAAAAATAATTCACCACGACCAAGTGGAATTTATACCTGGCATGCAGGGCTGGTTCAATATCCACAAAACAATCAAGGTGATACATCACATCAATAAAAAAAAGGACAAGAACCACATGATCCTCTCAATAGATGCAGAGAAAGCATTTGACAAAATACAGCATCCTTTCTTGATAAAAACCCTCAAGAAAGAGGGACAGAAGGATCATACCTCGAGATCATAAAAGCCATATATGAAAGACACATCACTGATATCATTCTCAAAGGGGAAACACTGAGAGCTTTCCCCCTAAGCTCAGGAAAAAGACAGTGATGTCCACTCTAGCCACTATTATTCAACATAGTATTGGAAGCCTTAGCCCCAGCAATCAGACAACACAAAGAAATAAAAGGCATCCAAATCAGCCAGCACGAGGTCAAACTTTCATTCCTTGCAGATGACATGATACTCTATATGGAAAACCCAAAAGGTTCCACCAAAAAACTGCTAGAACTGATCCATGAATTCAGCAAAGTCGCAGGACATAAATTCAATGCACAGAAATAAGTTGCATTCCTATACACCAATAATGAAGCTACATAAAGAGAAATCAAGGAATCCATCCCATTTACAATTCCACTAAAAACCATAAAATACCTAGGAATAAACCTAACCAAAGAGGTGAAAATTCTATACACTGAAAACTACAGAAAGCTTATGAAAGAAATTGAGGAAGACACAAAAAAATGGAAAAATATTCCATGCTCCTGGATAGGAAGAACAAATATTGTTAAAATGTCAATACTACCCAAAGCAATCTATACATTCAATGCAGTACCTATCAAAATAACACCAGCATTCTTCACAGAGCTAGAACAAGCAATCCTAAAATTTGTATGGAACCAGAAAAGACCCCAAATAGACAAAGCAATCTTGAAAAAGAAAACCAAAGCTGGAGACATCACAATCCCAGACTTCAAGACCCACAAACCTGAGGCCAACTAATCTTTGACAAAGCAGGAACAAATATCCAATGGAATAAAGGCAGTCTCTTAGAGGAACCCTAGGCTTTCCGTGTTCTTCAAACACAGCTGTTTTGAGGTCAGATCACTTGGAACGATCTGAGGACTGATTAGCAAAAGGATCTTCAAGATTGGAGGGAGACAATGTGTAAGTGCTGCAAGGCTTATTTTAACAACCAAATCAAAGCGCACCTAGTTATAGGTCCAAACACTTCCCACTGCAAGCAAGGAGGAGCTCTACAGAGGATTGACATGGGGGAAAGAGCAGTGAAAACTCCAAGAGCATACACAGCATATACCA
Organism: Panthera onca; assembly: GCF_046562875.1. NCBI lineage: Eukaryota > Metazoa > Chordata > Mammalia > Carnivora > Felidae > Panthera > Panthera onca. The sequence goes on along the minus strand of NC_138356.1, from coordinate 17,940,092 downwards.
GAAACATTTCCTGAAGTGCCAGGCCCTGGACAGTGTATGACCCCTTTTAAATACAGCATTACTCTCAGGTGCAGGAAACATAATAAGCTTTCAAAACACACAAAAGACAGAAACTTAGCCAAAATGACAAGATGGAAGAATTCTCCCTAAAAGAAAAGTCAAAACGAAATCACAGCCAGGGACTTGCTCAAAATTGGTTTGTGGGACAATACTGAAAGAGGTAAAATACTTGCAAAGAGATTATCAGGAGAAAAAAGAGGCAATGGAGCAGAAAAACAATTGAGAAAATGATGACCAAAAGTTGCCCAAACTTGGTAAAGACATAAATTTAAAGATTCAAGAGCCTTGGTGATCCCTAAAAAGATAAAGAGACAGAAAACTCCACCTAGAAGTACCATATTCAAATTATTGAAGACCAAAAATAAAAGAGAAAACCTTGAAAGCAGCCAAAGAAAAAGACACAATCTAATAAGATAGACCATGAATTCAGAGGACTGCATACTTCACAAAAACAATAGACACAGACAGTAGAATTTGAAATGCTAAAAGAAAACAACCTACAATTCTATATGTAGGAAAACTATCTTTCCATAATGAAATTAAAATAAAGACAAATAAAACTACGATAATTTATCTCAAAAAAATCCTACATTATAAGAAAAACCAAACAAAGTTCTTCAGGTTGAAAGAAAATTATACCAGATGGAAACTTACAGTGTTCCTGCTGCACCCTGTGCTGATGAAGCCAAACTTGGGGCAGCTGGTAAAGAAGAAATGGTTACTAACTCCAGCACCACAAAACAGGGTAAAGAAGAGTTGATTTGAAGTTGAAAGTCAAATAATTGATAATTGGTATACTGATGTAGAAAATTTTCTTTTGATTCTAGTTTGCTGAAAATGTATACCAAGAGTAAGCATTAAACATTGTCAAATGCAAAAAAAAATAAATAAAAAATAAAGACACTCTCTTCAGCAAATGGTGCTGGGAAAACTGGACAGTGACATGCAGAAAAATGAACCTGGACCACTTTCTTACACCATACACAAAAATAAACTCAAAATGAATGAAAGACCTAACAAAAGATAGGAAGCCATAAAAATCCTCGAGAGAAAGCAGGCAAAAACCTCTTTGACCTCAGCTGCAGCAACTTCTTACTCAACACGTCTCTGGAGACAAGGGAAACAAAAGCAAAAATGAACTATTGGACCTCATCAAAATAAAAAACTTCTGCACAGTGAAGGAAACCGTCAACAAAACTAAAAGGCAACCGACAAAATGGGAGAAGATATTTGCAAACAACATATCAGATAAAGGGTTAGTATCCAAAATCTATAGAGAACTTATCAAACTCAACACCCAAAAAACAAATAATCCAGTGAAGAAATGGGCAAAAGACATGAATAGACACTTCCCCAAAGAAGACAACCAGATGGCCAACTGACACATGAAAAAATGCTCAACATCATTCATCATCAGGGAAATACAAATCAAAACCACAATGAGATACCACCTCACACCTGTCAGGATAGCTAACAACTCAGGCAACAGATGTTGGCGAGGATGCGGAAAAAGAGGATCTCATTTGCACTGCTGGTGGGAAGGCAAACTGGTGTGGCCACTCTGGAAAACAGTATGGAGGTTCCTCAAAAAATTAAAAATAGAACTACCCTACGACCCAGCAATTGCACTACTAGGTATTTATCCAAAGGATACAAGTATGCTGTTTCGAAAGGACACATGCACCCCAATGTTTATAGCAGCACTATCAACAATAGCCAAAGGATGGAAAGAGCTCAAATGTCCATTGATGGATGAATGGATAAAGAAGATGTGGTATAGGGGTGCCTGGGTGGCTCAGTCGGTTGAGCCTCCGATTTCAGCTCAGGTCATGGTCTCACAGTTCATGAGTTCAAGCCGTGCATCGGGCTCTGTGCTAACAAACAGCTCAGAGCCTGGAGCCTGCTTCCGATTCTGTGTCTCCTTCTCTCTCCCCATCCCCTGCTCATGCTCTGTCTCTGTCTCTCAAAAATAAATAAATGTTAAAAAAAAAAAAAAGATGGGTACATACATATATATATATATATACACATACATACACATATATACATACATACATACAATGGAGTATTACTTGGAAATCAAAAAGAATGAAATCTTACCATTTGTAACTACGTGGATGGGACTAGAGGGTATTATGCTAAATGAAATTAGTCAGTTGGAGAAGGACAAAAATCTTATGACTTCACTCATATGAGGGCTCTAAGATAAAAAAGATAAACATAAGGGAAGGGAAACAAAATAATATAAAAACAGGGAGGGGGACAAAACAGAAGAGACTCTTAAATATAGAGAACAGAGGGTTGCTGGAGGGGTTGTGGGAGGGGGGGATGGGCTAAATGAGTAAGGGGCTTAAGGAATCTACTCCTAAAATCATTGTTGCACCATGTGCTAACTTGAATGTAAATTATATATATGTGTGTGTGTGTGTGTGTGTGTATATATATATATATACATATATATATATATATACCTCCAATAATATATCATTACACACTTACCAAAGTAGCATAAACAAAAGTCACAACACCAAGTGCTGGTAAAGACATACAGAAACCAGATTCTGAATAAACTGCCAATACAAATGTAAAAATGGTAATACAGTCTCCGTGAAAACAGTTTGGCAATTTCTTATAAAACTGAAGTTGTAACTACCATATAACCCAACAACAACCTTCCTGACCAATTATCTTAAAGAAGTGAAGACTACACTCACACAAAACCTATACACAAATATTCATAGTAGCTCTATTCATACTAACTTAGATGTCCTTCAACGATGAAAGGGTTACCATGAAATGTTACTCAGCAATAAGAACAATTTATACACGCAACAATCTGGATGAATATCTAGAGAATTATGCTGATTTTAAAAGGTCAACCCTGGGGCACATGGGTGGCTAGTCAGCTAAGTGTCTGACTCTCAGTTTTGGCTCAGGTCATGATCTCAGGGTCATGAGATGGAGTCCCACATCCATCTGGCTCCACAATGGGCATGTAGCCTGCTTAAGATTCTCTCTCTCCCCACCAAAAAAAAAAAAAAAAAAATTCTCTTCCTCTCCCTTTGCCCCAACCCACTTGCATGCACACACACTCTCAAAAAATGAATAAAAATAAAAATAAAAATAAAAATAATAAAAAACAAAATAAAAAGTCAACCCCAAAAGGTTACATATGTGATTCCATTTATACAGCATTTAAAATATATATATACATTTTTTTATTTTTTTCAATATATGAAATTTATTGTCAAATTGGTTTTCATGCAACACCCAGTGCTCATCCCAAAAGGTGCCTTCCTCAATACCCATCGCCCACCCACCCCTCCCTCCCACCCCCCATCAACCCTCAGTTTGTTCTCAGTTTTTAAGAGTCTCTTATGCTTTGGCTCTCTTCCACTCTAACCTCTTTTTTTTTTCTTCCCCTCCCCCATGGGTTTCTGTTAAGTTTCTCAGGATCCACATAAGAGTGAAAACATATGGTATCTGTCTTTCTCTGTATGGCTTATTTCACTTAGCATAATACTCTCCAGTTCCATCCATGTTGCTACAAAGGGCCATATTTCATTCTTTCTCATTGCCACGTAGTACTCCATTGTGTATATAAACCACAATTTCTTTATCCATTCATCAGTTGATGGACATTTAGGCTCTTTCCGTAATTTGGCTATTGTTGAGAGTTATATAGCATTTTTTAACAGTATTAAAAAGAAATGGAAACCAGATTAGTTGTTCCTAGTGCCTATGGAAGGAGTAGGAGCAGGAAGGAACTACATGTGGCTATAATATAAAAGGTAATTATAATGAATCTTTGTGAAGATGGAAGTGTTCTGTATCGTGACAGTACCCAATGTCATATATCTGGGCTGTGCTACTATACCATAGTTTTATAAGATCTTAGCATTAGAAGACACTGGGCAAAGGGTATACAAGATGTCTCTATATTATTTCTTATAATTCCATCATGGGAATCCATAATTATCTCAAAATAAATAGTTTAATTTTAAATAATGATGCTACAAAGTATACTAACATGCAAAAGATATTTATGACATACTGTTAATTTAAAAGCAGGTTACAGAATAATAATTATAGTGTATAACATAATTTTGGTGTATGTTGTGTGTATGTTTATACAAGTACATAAAAGGACTTCCTGAATGCTTATTTAGATACATCTATCACTAGATGAGTGGGATTTAGGTGATTTCAATTTTCGCATATGCCTATTTATATTTTTATTTATCAATAATATGTATGAATGACTTTTCTAACATGAAAGTGAGATTACTCTTTATTTTTTAAATGTACTTTCCATGAACACAGACTAAAAGCAATACTTTGAACGTATGGGTCACACAATAATTGACAGTTAAAGTTACATCTGTTCTGAAGAGAAAAAATGATTAATACAGGTTCTATGGAAGACAAATTAATTTTGAAAGAAATTATTTTAACAACTTACATAATAGGCTGTGCTGGCTGTTGGGTGACAGGAGCACTAACATAAGCTGCAGGCTGTCCTCCCATCATTCCCGGACCATCTTAAAAGAAAACAAACACATTTATTTCAGAGAACCCGTGTATTAACACTTTATCCATAAAGAAAAAGTCACATACTAAAAATGTCACCTAAGGAAAAAATTCCGTATTTCCTTCTCAGTTAGGAGTGAGCAAAGAGCATTGCAAGAAACCACAAAATAGTTATTTCTTAAAGCTAAACAAAAAAGAAATAACTAAGCGATATAGTTGAGTTTTAAAATAGGACATTTTTAAGTCAATAAACATGTAATATTTGAATTAAGTAAAGCTGTGCTTTTCCAACTTATTTATTTTTGCTTACAAAAAAAAATAATTTTCCTGACTGAACCACTAGGAAAACATGTTTACCCTATAGATAACTTACAATAAGCAAGACTGGGATCCAAAGTATTCCTGGCCCCATAAAAATAGTACGCATCATCATAAGGAGTCCGATAATTAGCAGCCAAAGGTGGTAGCAGGGGAGGAGGAGGCAGAGGTGCAATCCTGTATCAAAAGAAAATTGGAAAAATTTTCTCATATTTCACTGCAATGTTTTTTAAATCAAGGCATAATTCTTTTACAAAAATGTTATTGAAAATGTAACTGCTGCTTTAGAAAAGCCACCATCTTGCTTTAATCTCATCAAAAATAAGGATTCAAAAAGCAAAAAATACACTACCAAATTTCAGAATCTAAGGCGCAATACTTATATGACAAAAACTTTGAATAATAATCAATTAACATCTAATTAGTCAGTATATGCAAGTATTGAACAAATATGGTCCCTGTCCCTCAGGAATAACACAAAAATAAACAGACAATTAAAGCACACCATGGAAGTGAAACAATACAAATAGACATGAGGTGCTGTAGGAACATGGAGCAGGGATATTTAAATCAGATAGGGGTAAGGAGGAAAGAATAAGTAAGGCTTTCTAGAAAAGAGAATGCTTCAGCCATGTTGCTGGAGTAACAGAGAGGACAGTGCAGGAAGAAAAAGCAAAGAGGTATAAAACAGGATTATAAATGGTTCCATTTGACTGGCAGGTAAAAGGTGTATTTTTCTAATTGTAAAATAACTTAATTGTTCTTTCAAAGGAAGTCAACCATAATGTAAACAAAAACAACTTATATATCAACAGTAAAGTCTTGGCATAATGTTTTCTATTTCATGAAGTTAAAATGTTTTAAAAACCTCTACCTCAGCACTTCATTGCTGATTAGCAAATATCTATTTCCACCAAGGCAATATTTTCCAGTACTGGAAAAGGCAAATTGGAAAAGGCAAATTCATTTAGATGACCAGAAAGGGAAAAAGGGGCATCCTAGAATGTTTTACTTTTGAGTGTATCTTAACAGGTTATCCCTTGTTGTATACTTCAAAATAATTCTGAAGAGCTAAGAAGTCATTAAAGTTCTCTCCAGTCATGAATATTTTTCACAACTTACTGGTCACTAAGTGTGTCTAACCTTATTATCCTCACTGCACAGATACGTCAACAAAGTAGTTAAGAAACTGCTATGAAAGGAAACTGTCAACATCATTAAATCTTAAATTTGTATAGAGATTTATATAAAATTTGATCCTTACAACAACCCTGTAACTACAGGTAAGAAAAACTAACTACTATTTCACTTTTACAAATGAGAAAACTAAAGTTTAATAAGGTGTGGTTTTCCCAAAATCCAGACAGTGGAGCTAACCATTTTAATCCCTAAGCCAATGCTAAGACCATCATACCATGCTCTGTCATTTCACTCCCACCTAGTCTTTTGAGTCAAGAAGCCATTAGATGAAAGAAACAAAGGACCCAATAAACAGAATACACATCACGCTACAATTTGTTAGTACTAAACAAAAGATAAGACCAAGTCCTACCGGAGGAAAGTACAGCACAGAAAAACATCAATGTTAAAAAAGAAAAACACCTGATTAAACACACTTCTCTAAGACATTAATAGTAAGCAAAAAATAAGCTCAACTCCTACTAAGGAAAGAAAGCACAGCCTAGAAAATTTCAATGTTAACAAGACAATTTTCTTTATGTATAGCCTTAGTATGGCTTAATGCTTTTTACCTATAAAAATCAAATCCTTATCCTAATACCTAAGTTACAGGTTTTATAACCTCAACACCTTTTATTTCAGGAATTTGATTTGCATAGCCTGTAAGCAATCACAGAGAAAGAGTTGAAGGAAACACAAGCTGAAATAAAGTAATATATACAAAAAAGTCACATTAGAAACTTTGTTTTGCTTAAACTGAAAGAAGTATTCACTGTTTGCCAAGTGGAAATTACAAAATTTAAGAAAATATATAGCTTTTGTATGTTAAAAGTTTTTAAAAAATAGATATTCTAAAATGTAACCTAAAGCTAAATACCAAATGTAGTTACTCATTCTAAAAATACTAAGCATCTTTAAACAATAAAAGAATGTTGTAAGGATTTCCCTTGTTTTATAATAAAAGACCAACAATGCAAACAAATTTCAAGAGAAATTCTTTGACAGAAAGCTGTTATTTGTACAAAAATCTCTGAAGGATAACTGTATTCACTTCAGCAAATCCTTCTCAACATGAAATGTAAGGATACCTTACCTAATTCCCAAACACAAAACATTTTAAACAAGCACCTGGGAGGCACCATTTCACCAAGGGTGCAGCTGGGTCCATTGTGCAAGTCTTCATTTTGAGATGGGATGGAGTGAACTGATGGGATGGGTGGGGCAGATGGGGCAGGTAAGGGAGGGAGAGGTGTCTGGAAAGCTACTCTGGGTCTTTCAGGTGGTATCTTCTCTTCAAAGTGTCTTGGTGCCACACTAAACTGCTTTAGTCTATCAGGCTAAAATAAAGAAAAAAGTCTGTTTGTTACATAAAATCATAAATTTAAAGGTAGAAATTTAAAGGTGGAAGGGACCTCAAAAGACCCTCTATATCAGACTGTCACAGAATAAAAGAATTTTACAGCAATAAAAGGCCTTGAAGATCCAATCCTTATTTTATAAATGGGGTAACTGAAGCTCCCATTTGAAATTGAAGCCCCCACATGGAAGTACATGAATCACCTGATGTCTCACCATTAATAAATAATCAAGCAAAGATTAGAGGCAGATATTAATGCTGAATGTAAAATTCTTATTATACAACATTGTGCTGTTTCTCTATCCAATTGACATTTCTGACATTAAGTGTTCTCTAGAATGATTAGCCAAGGTTTTCTGTAAAGAGCCAGAGAGTAAGTTGATCAGGCTTTGCAGGGCATGTGGTTTCTTCAAATGCTAAAGTAGCCCAAAATAAAATGTAAAACAATGAGTGAGGGTGTGCAGCCATACAATACAACTTTATTTACAAAACTAGGAAGCAACTAGATTTGGCCAAGGCTATAGTTTGCTAACCCCCACTTCAGAACATCATTTATGTATCCTCTTCTAAGATTTGACATCAAAAGTAAACCCAAAAGTATTGGTCTATTATGTCTAATGTGTTTATTTACCCTCATAAAGCCACTTGACATTCTAAAGGTTGTTTCATTTAAATATAAATAGGAATATCCATCAAATACTAATGTAACTATAAATCAAATGTTTAATAACATACTACTATATTACATTAAAAAGTTCAAGATATTAAAAGAAAGTTTTTGATTATATAAATTATTTCCAAGGTATCCATTAATAGAAGAAAATGTATTTAGCTTTGGAATTATCCTTTTTTTCCCCAAGTTGGTTTAATTCCTCAGGAATCATTTCTCAGATTAATCTAAAAGTTTTATTTTATGAGCAGTCAAGCACCCTGGGAGTGATACTGGTCCAGTATTACACTTCTTTAAATGGGCAACCCACAGGATATATACTCAGCACAAGTAAAAGTGTATCAAAAGCTGCCCATATTTGAATAATTTTAAGTTGCTGTATTCTTTGCAGGAATGAACTTTTTAATGAAATTAAAGTTTCTTAGTCATCAAAGGTAGACAAAAACTTGTGTTAGCAAATACATTCTACAGATCCCGCTACAGAAAAAGCACAATTTGAGAAGAGCAATAAAATATTACCTCCTCCCCACTTAACTGCAATGATGTAATTCATTCCATTTAATGAGAATTGCAAAATTAAAGCAAAAACAAGATTATTATCTCTCTAGTCCTACATTAAATAAAAATTACTAAAATGCTTAAACACTAGAATCAAAGATTTCAGTTTCTTTGGAAATCATTCCTATACAAGAAAAACTCAAGAAAAATATTAACGTCTATTGTAGATTGAATTGAGATAACTTTTCCTGCAATAGTGCATTTGAACCAAGTAGAAAGAACTAATTTAAAAACAAACTAAAAAAATGATGCACATATGAAAAAGGAAAAATTATCTTAGAGAAATAAACAAGAGTTAGAACTTAAATTTTATGAGAACTGAATTTATTACTATTCAAATTGGTCTAAGCTTATATTTCCCCCAATATCTTCTATCTCCACCTGCCACCACCTTTGAGGCTTATTTAAATCAAAGAGTAAACATTAAAAGATTCCAGGAACCCTTACCGATTTCTCAGGGTCTCTTGCTCCAGAAGCTGCAACCCTGAGTTCCATATCTTTTTCTCTGAACAAAATTAAAATTCTATATATTAAACAGTTAAAGTAAACATAATCAAAATCATTACTAAGGCAAATTTTAGCACAAAGTCCATGCAATAACATCTTCAAGTACAAATAATTCTATTTACTGATAATAAAGCCTTAAATAATTCTGAAAACTCAATTTTTGATTTGGTGCAAATTCACCTGTAAACTGACTTACAGTAAGTGCCTCAAGTACTTAGAAGCCTCAGCAATTCACACAGAATAAAGTACAGAAGTAAAACAAAATCTTCACTTCATGAAACAAAGACATTTAGGATACATGTATATTTTGTCGGCAAAAGGAAGGGTAAAAATTTAAAAATTAATACCATACTTTCTAGTAAGTTTCTAATAAGAGTTTTTAAGAAACTGATGCTAAAAAATTATTAATGTAAGACAGGAGATATTGGCTTTCTCTAAGATAGAGGGAAAAAGGCAAAACTAAAAGATGGTAGGTCTCAAAATTCTCCAGAACCAAGATATCTAATCCTACTTGTAAACTATAATTAGTATTTCACAGGTATTTCTACAAGAAAGATTGCAAACACTAGGACTTGTATACAATATAAATATCTATCAATTTATCATGATTATTTTTATATTGCATTTATGGGTATGCTAATCATTTCACATTATATAAGACAAAATACTTCCATTTCATATTTGTTACTACATATGAGATAATATAGTGGGCATGTAGATTTCACTAAATGCTACCCAAAATCAAAAATTGAAGAAATTAATAAAGGTATCTACAACGCCTACTATAGGATATACACATCGTCTCATTTGCTACCTATATGACACAGTAAGTGAACACTCTCATAGTATTTGTTCTACCACCCTGGCAGATTGATGTACATTGCAGAGGCTGAAATGGAAGTGATTTACAGATACATAATCATCTTAGGAAAAATATTCCATTATTTACTATGTAATTGTTTATCGCCATGTCATTTTACACAAATGCATTTTAAATTCAAAACATCTTTTTTAAATGCAAACCTTTCATTACCGTCTCTTGTTCTTCTGTTGTTCGGCCATTTGTTCTAGTAGTTCTAGTCTGTATTTCTCCTTCCTTCTTTGAATAAGTTCTCGATCTTCACCTCCTAGAAAGTGGTAAGAAAAAAAATTGTCTAGTGGTATCTGAGTGGCTCAGTCGGTTAAGAATCCAACTTGTGTTTCAGCTCACATTGAGATTGAGAGAGATTCTCTCTCCCCCTCTCTTTCTGCCCCTCCCCCGCTCACACTTGTGCTTGCTCTCAAAATAAATAAATAAACTTAAAAAAAGGGGAGGGAAATTGGCCCTCTTTTTTTAAGATGATTTATTTACTTATTTAGAGAGTGAGAGAGAGAAGGCGCATGCACGCAAGCAGGAGAGGGGCAGAAAGAGAGAGTCTGCGCTGTCAGAGCATCTCACAAACTGGTCTTAACTCTTAAGGAACATCTGCAACTAGAAACTCGAATTTTAAATAATATAAATATAATTTTTAATTATATCAAAGAGTACTGCATGTGCAGAAAATATAAAAGGTAAAATCGTGTATCATTACCTCTTCAATTAATTTCACAATTTATGAATATCTACTATATGTCAATCACAAGATACATTACTCTTTCCTAAACCTCTATACCTCAAAAACCTTAAATAAGAGAATACTCTAATAATCTCCATCCCCATTTTTCTAATAATTGAGATAATAATTGCCACTAGTAACTCCCACAAGCCCCTTAAATTTAACAAGTATGTCCAAAATGAACACTTCAAAAGCAATTGCCCTTCTTTGTTTTCTGTTAATGGCCTGATCATTGAACCTCAAAACCTGCTATAACTTTGATTGCTCATTCTCTTATTCACTTCATATTCAGATCCTCTTTCTATTCTCACCACAATTAACCTTGGATCCAACCAATCTACATTTCACCTAGACTGCAGCAATAACCTCCTAATTAGTTTCTCCATTCCCCTCCCTCTGCTCCAATAAATGCAGCATATTTATGTAAGATTAACTGTCTTAAAACACAACATTAATCACATTGGTACCCTGCTCAAATTCTACCTCAGTTCTACAGAAAAAAATATAAACCTCTCACCCAGGTATCATGTGCAAATCAAGTTGTGCAAACATTTATATCCACAGAAGATCATTATTACTGCATTTAATTTTTTGGACTTAGAGGTGATTTTTTTTTTTTTTTTAGGCTATAGTTGACACACAATGCTACATTGGTTCCAGGTGTACAACCTTGATTCAACAAGTCTATACATTATGCTACGTTCACCACTACTGCAGCTACCATCTGTAATCATATAATGTTATTATAGTTATCACTGACTACATTCCCTATGATGTGCCTTTTATTCTCATGACTTATTCATTCCATATCTGAAAGCCTGTATCTTCCACACCCCTTCATCCATTTTGCCCATCCTCCCACTCTGTTCCCCTCTGGCAACCATCACTTTGTTCTCTGTATTTATAAGTCTGACTCCACATATTTGTTTATTAATTTGTTTTTCAGATTCCACATCCAAGTGAAATCATACAGTAGTCATCTTTCTCTGATTTCACTTAAGTGTAATAACATCTAGGTCCACCCATGTTGTTGCAAATGACACAATCTCATCCTTTTCGTGGTTGTGTTATTACACACTCACATTGTCTATATATACCACTTCTTCATTATTCATTTGTCAATTGAGGGGACACTTAGGTTGCTTCCATATCTTGGCTATTATAAATAATACTGCAAAAAACATAGGGGTACATATATCTTTTTAAATTAGTGTTTTCATTTTCTTTGGGTAAATACCCAGTAGAATTATTGGATCATTTCTATTTTTAATTTCTTGAGGAACCTACATACTGTTTTCCACAGTAGCTGTCCAATTTGCATTCTCATCAATAATATATGAATTCCTTTTTCTCGATATCCTCACCACCACTTGTTATTTGCCTTTTTTTTATTCTAACCATTCTGACAAGTAGAAGGTGATATCTCATTGTGTTTTTGATTTGCATTTCCCTGATGATTAGTGATGCTGAGAATCTTTTCATGTATCTGTTGGTCATCTGTAGGTCTTCTTTGGAAAAAATATCTATTCAGGTTTGCTGCCCATTTTTAATTGGATTTTTTTTTTTTTTTTTTTTTGGTGTTGAGTTGTATAAGTTCTTTATATATTTTGGATATTAACCCCTTATCAAATATATCACTTGCAAATATCTTCTCCCGTTCACTAGGATGCCTTTTCATTTTGTTGATGATTACCTTTGCTGTGGAAGGAATTTTAGTTTAGTTTAGTTTAGTTTAGTTTAGTTTAGTTTAGTTTAGTTTAGTTTAGTTTAGTGTAGTTCCAAAAGGTTATTTTTGCTTTTGTTTCCCTTGCCTTAGGAGACATTTCTACAAAGATGTTGCTACAGCTGATGTCAGAGAAATTACTGCCTGTGTTCTCTTCTAGGACTTTTTTTTTAGTTTCTGGTCTCACATTTAAGTCTTTAACCCATTTCGAGTTTATTTTTGTGTACGATGTAATAAAGTGGCCCAGTTTCATTCTATTACATGTAGATGTTCAGTTTTCCTAGCACCATTTATTAAAGAGGCTATCCTTTCCCCATTGTATGTTCTTTCCTCCGTTGTCATAGATTAATTACCTATGTAAGTGTGGGTTTATTTCTGGGCTCCCTATTCAGTTCCATTGATCTATGTATCTATTTTTGTGTCAGTACCACACTGTTTTGGTTACTGACTGTAGCCCTGTGATACTATCTTGAAATTTGGAATTGTGATACCTCCAGTATTGTTTTCCTTTCTCAAAATTACTCTGGCTATTCACTGTCTTTTGTGTCATTCAATACAAATTTTAGTATTATGTTTTCTGGTTTTGTAAAAACTTCTATTGGTATTCTGCTGGAATTGCACTGAATCTGTAGACTATGGTGGGTAGCACAGACATTTTAATAATAATTCTTCTAACCCATGAGCATGGAATATCTTTCCATTTGTGTCATCTTAAATTTCTTTCATCAACGTTATTATTGCATATGTTAGTGACACAAAATAACCTCTTAATCTAGACATGCATCATCTGAAACACCACACAAATCACAGGATAGCAAAAATGCAATTGAGCCAGAAATTTCTCTACTACCTTAATTATTAGTTTCCCAACCATCAGTGAACATACAGCATCTAAGTATGCCCATTAAACACAGATGTCAGCAATTGTGAAGTTCCCATAGGAATAAGACAAATAACACTAAGGTTAATAATAATCTTTTATATTAAAGTAGATCTATCCATTCTACTTCTGACCATGATGGAGTAATAAACACAGAACTTAACTTTCCACCATAAAAGAAAATAACAAAACTAGGCAAAATATGAAATATAGTAAAACCTTGGTTTGTGAGCATAATTCGTTCTGTGCTTGTGATACATGCTTGTGATCCAAAGCACTTGTATATTAAAGCAAATTTCAAGAACCACTGGCTCAGTTGTAATCATGTGACATTTGGCATCACATACTACTCATATTGCAAGACATCACTTATTTATCAAGTTAAAACTTATTAGAAATGTATGCTCGTCTTACAGAACACTTGCAGAACAAATTACTCACAATCCAAGGTTTTACCATAACTGTTTTTCAGACACTGGACAACAGGTAGCCAAGGACTGTACTACCTGAGAGAAAGAAAACTAATGAGGTGAGCACTTTAAGCACTGCCATTTCTGCCTGAATCTAATTTACAGAGCATAGGTACAGGGAGGGAGAATCCAAACAAAGCCAGGAAACTAAGCAAATCACATAAAGATCAAGATCAAGAAGGCTAAAATGTCTAGAAGTTTACGCCAAACATCCAAAAAGAAGCATAAAAAGAGCTTTAGAAATCTGTGGAGGGGTCCCTTCAGACGTTACTGTAGACTAGTCTATGAATGCACGGGATAAAATCCCATTAGGCTGGACAGAAAACTATGGAAGACACAAACTGAAAAATTCTCCAACATCCTCAAAGTAGAGACAAATTCAAATTCCAGCCAGCTATAGTGCAGTTCTCAGTATCCCTTATAGTGTTCAAAGAAGAGGCCCCCAAGAAAGGTCATTCTGTAGTAACAAGGCTGGATTGTCCCTAGGAAGAAAGCTACCCTAAGATTTCCCTAGCTAAGCTTAAAGTAAAATCTCAAAAAGACTGGTTCTTAAATATCAGAAAAATGTGACTGTAGTAGGCAAAATTCTAAGGTAGATGCTATGCTACCTGCCTTCTGGTGCTGACTCCCTGTATAAACTCTCCCCATGAGTATAAACAGAACCTGTAACATGCTTCCAGCCAACAGAAAGGAGTTTGCTAATATGATTTAGGTACCAATTCTGGATCAAAATTCAAGTCTGAATTACTTAAAAGGGAGATTATCTTGGGTGGGCCAGATATAATCAGGTAAAAGCCCTCCCTGAGTTTAGATATTCTCCTTGTTGGCATAATAAAGTGAGCAGCCATGGTAAGGTAGCACACATGGCAAGAAACAACAGATGGCCTGTAAAAATTGTGGGTGGTCTCCAGCTAACATCCAATAAGAGGCCCTTAGTAATACAACCACCAGTAAATGAATTCCACCAGCAATGTGAATGGGCTTAGAAGTAGATTCTTCCCCAGTCAAGATTCAGATGGAAAATAGAGCCTGGCTGACTCTATGAGACCTGACCCTTATGAGACCTGAGCAGAGAACCTAAACTCCTGATCCACAGACAAGATGAGATAACGTGGGATGTTTTGAGCCCCAAACCTGTGCTAATCTGTGATGCAGCACAGAAAACTAATACAGTGACCAATAATTATTAGAAAAGTTAGTCAATAGAAAAAAAAAAACAAAACACAACAGATGATGAAACAAATAAAGACATTAAATTAGCTACTGTAACTATGCCCAAGCATTTAAATAAAAATGGGAACATAGGGGTGCCTGGCTGGCTCAGGCAGTAGAGCATGCAACTCTTGATCTCTCAGGGGTCGTGAGTTTAAGCCCCACATTGGGCATGGAACTCCCTTAAAAAAAAAAATTAACTGGATTTAATGGAACTTTAAATATATATATATATATATATATATATATATATATATATAGGAACATAATGAGGAAGAAATGAGAAGCTGTTTTAAATTTTTTTAATGTTCATTTATTTTTGAGAAAGAGAGAGACAAAGCAAGAGCGAGGGAGGGGCAGAGAAAGAGGGAGACACAGAATCTGAAGCAGGCTCCACTCTGAGCTGTCAGCACAGACCCCGTTGCAGGATTCCTATGGAGGGCTCGAACTCACGAACTGTGAGATCATGACCTGAAGTGAAGTCAGACTCCTAACTGACTGAGAAACCCAGGCGCCCCAAGAAGCTGTTTTAAACAAAAAACAAAAACTGAGGAGTTCTTCTTCTATTTAGCAGAAAGCTACAAGAGAACACTACTCAAATCCTACAATGGTGAAAAAGCTCAATCATCTACAAAACTGTAACTTTTAAAAAACCTGTCAGAGAGCTGAGGTTATAAGCAACCAGGTAAAGTGATTTCAAAAGGGCATAAAAACCAATCCAAAGAGATGGGATAATCCACATTTTTTACCTTTCCCAGAGTATGAAGAAGTAGGCAGTTACCTTAAAAGCAGGTAGGAAGAAAAATGCTGAAATGTTAATGACTTCTTAAAGGCTTTGAGCAGGCTAGAATAACGATATAGATTCTCTGGAATCTACCCAGACACAAGGGGAATCTCACTCACTTCTCTACCTTCACCAGAAGCTTATGAGACTGGAGATGGGGCAACAGGAGACATATGAAAGAGACCATTCTTTCCAGATCCTTCTTTCATTATAAAGCAATGGCCAGAATCTACTGGTGAAAGAGCAGAAAACCTGCTTGGACACAGTTCTGAACTTACAAAAAGCAAAGTCCTGTTACTGTTAGGGGAAGGGCACGAAATTCTCACACAACAAGCTCCACAGACATAAAGGAGGGTTTGGCTACCACTCTGGGAAGCATCATGAACACTGAGACTTATTTCTGAGAATGAGACACACAGAATCAGCCTTGCACCAAAGAAAAAGCAAAAGCAATCACTCTGTTAGAGTCAAACAGGTCCTGAAAACTGACAAAGATGCAGGCACACTAAGAAAATCCCTCCAGCACTCCAGGTTCCACATTAAGAACAAGGTAGTCAGAGAATTTAAAACTTGATTTAAACAAGTGGTAGAAGAAAAACTAAAAAATCATTAAGTATGCACAAGACATGAACATTACTACCAACCAATTGACCTACTTGGCATTTATAAACCACTACACTCAACAACCATACAATGCACATTCTTCCAACTACACACTAAACACTCACCAAGATAGACTATATTCTGGGCCATTAAAAAGTATTTTAAATTCAATTTGAAATTGAAGTTATACAAACTGTTTTTTCAGACCATAAGGGAATTAAACAGTCAGTAATAAAAATATAAAAGGAAAATCCCCAAATATTTGAAAATTCAAATGCATACTTCTAAAAAAATCAATGATTCTTTTATAAACCACATAATATATTGTTGTTTTTGCTCTCATTAGACACAGTCTTAATTTTTTAAATAAAGCATAAGTTCTTGGAGCAAAACTATAGGAAGACAAATTTCAATTCAATTGAAATGAGAATTTTATAACAATCAGATTGTGCTGCCTCTAGAGTTCTTTATGGGTCCATACAAATATAGGCTGGGGGAAAAAAAACAATCATTAGATAAATCGCTGGATTAAATCACTTCAACGGTTTGTTCCAAGCATTAGAGTCTATTATCTCACCAAATATTCATCCATAATTCCTGGACTGCAGTAATGATAAATTCATGACATTCAACATTAAAACTTTAGAGTAGAGTAATCCATTTATTGATAACATTATTTGTCAGTGAGCTCTCAACAAAGAAAGCCATTTCTCCAATTTTTACCATGTTTAACAAAATACACCGTAAGAATGAAGACTTTATCTTACTTACTGATAGGTTACACTGGTAAATTCTCAATTAAAGACATTAGAATAAAACTCTAGTTGCTACGCCATATTTTCTCACCATAACCATCTCAAGGAAATAAAGATCTGAGAATATCATGCAATTAAATATCTCTAAACCAAGATTTAAATTACTGACTGCTTTTGGGTTAAGTGAATCAAAAGTGTTATCTAATTTCCTCACATACTTCCACTGAAACCAAATTTCAGGTAATTTTTTCTAATAGTTTTTACACAGAAATCAGACCACTTTTCTATTTTAAAGTTACACATAGGAAATAAGTAAGGTACTCTTCACACAGTTTCTGAAATTATGACAAGTAGCAAATCAACATACTTATATTAAGCAACGACCTTCATTTCTGATAAATAGAAAATTTGGATTATGATGATTTGAACAAAACACTTCAAAAACCACATGGAAAGAACATAGGAAAGATGTATATCAAAGAATAAAAAGGTTTAGTTCAGGGAAACTAAACTTAAAATGTAAGGCAATTCTGTGCTAGCTAAAAAGAAGAATGAAGAAAAAAAGCTATCACATACAAAACAGAATAATAAACAGTCACACTACAACAAGGTTACTGAAATTAATATTTCATGCATCATCTATGTAAAGTTCATCAATAAATAAAAGTTATTCCACTTTAAAATTATATACAGACTGGGTGGTTCAGTCATTAAGCATCTGACTTTGGCTCAGGTCATGATCTCAATTCGTGAACTCGAGTCCCACATCAGGTAAGCTTGAGCCCCACTTCAGGTGAGCACAAGCCCCACTTTGGTGAGCTCAAGCCTCACTTTGGGTAAACAGAAGCCTCACTTCAGGTGATCCCCGCTTCTCTCTCCCTCTCTCTCCCCCTCCCTCCCCCTTGTGGGATTCTCTCTCTCTGCTCCTCAATCACCTGAGCCCTCTCTCTCAAAAAAAATTTTTTTTAATTAAAATTAAAATTAAATAAAATTAGGGGCGCCTGGGTGGCTCAGTCAGTTAAGTGTCCGACTTCGGCTCAGGTCATGATCTCACACTTCGTGGGTTCTGGCCCCGAGTCTAGCTCTGTGCTGACAGCCCCTCGGGGGTTGCCCCTCCCCAGCTCGTGCTCTATCTCTCTATATCTCTCAAAAATAAATAAACATTTAAGAAAATAAATAAAAAATAAAAAATAAAATTATACAGACCTATACAATATACACTAAATGTTTAGCAGAGGGTCTACCCTAAAGTAAGCACTAGATAAATATTTTATATTACTAATAACTAGTATTAATGATATCACTGAGTTCTCACTAAAGACCTTTTATAAGAACAGTATGCAAAAGTTTAATTAATGAAGTTTTGTACATACCAAAGAGCATCCCCGCAAAAGGACTACAGATGTCTTGGTTAGTGGATTTAGATGGTTTATTATCTCGAGCACTAAAACAAAAACAAGAATTAGAACTCAAATGATTTTCAGGCAACAAAAATTTACAGTAAATTGTAGGTATGAGTTATTGGACTTTGAAAGTACTATGGACACTACAATAGTTACATATTTTTAAAGTCAGGGTAAAATCATAGCATTTTATCTCTTTCTACAGTGAGACCTTGATATGTATATTCAGCCTCTATAAATATATAACCTTTTTCTTCAGTCTGTATTATTGGTTCTATAGATTCCCAATAAAATTCTTTTATATAAGAACAGTTAGCCCAATAAAAAAAAATGAATATAAATACAAATAAATCCTAAAAAAAGAAGTGAAAAGTGATACCTATATGCACACTAGAAAAAGAAGATCATCCCTTAAAAACTCCTTCCTTGAAATACAGAAATGGGGGAGGGGGAGGAGAGACAATTTCCTCAAAGAAAGCCTAATCAGACCCAAATAGCAAATTATCTTATCTCAAGCACTTCAATATATTACTTTCTTCAGAGAAAATAGACACCTTTCGTGACATAATGACATTATTATCTCCATTATGCACTATGGATTCAGAACTGTTTATCCTTATGTATGGTATAAGAAAGCCACCAAAATTAAACTATAAACAGAAAGAGAACATGAATATAAAATACATATATTTCCATTCTTTTTGACATGACAGATTATGAGCACTAATTTTACAAAGTAAGCATAAAAGTTATCTACTCAATAAGCTGAAAATCAAAAAGAAATTTTTTTGAAAGGAAAACTCACATTGGACGAACATTTTCAATTTATTCCCAGTTAAGTTACATCACTCCCATAACTCCAAGATATTATAAATTGATTTTTAGTCCATTAAACTATATGCTTATTTGTCCTTTCATTATTTCAACCAAATTTAAATACCTTATAATTATAGGGACTTATTTGGAATACGTTGGCACACTTATAATCCAAACTTGCAATTCAAAATAACGCTGTAAAGTACTATAAATTTTCATTTAACACAATTCTCCCACCCTCCTTTTTCCCCTTTAATTCTTTTCTTATTAATAAGGAATCTGTTAACATACTATACCTTCCTACTTATTCAGTAAGCCAGTTTTAGCAGCTGCAGTTTCACAGTGTAATGACTGAAGAGCAGAATTCATATTACATACTATACCTTTTATTTCCAGCAGATGAAATGCGTATGTTTGAATGCTCTGTGACATCACCACCATACTCCTTAGGAGGCACATTCCCTTGTCTGTTCCCGTACATCCTTAAAAACACATTAGCTTATAGAGCTTGCTCCACATACAGTGGGCCTTCTCATATATCTCTTTGGTGATTTTACATTTGATGTTGGAGATGTTAAAGGGAACAAAGTGTTATAATGAAGTTTTACTGTAAATATATTTGAAAATTAACATGAATGAGATTTAATTCAAGTATGATTTGCTGGTTAATAAGAAACTACTAAGAGATTAGATTCAATAGTCTTTAAAAAAAAGAGGTTATTATAAATTATTTGAATATAACTTCTAGAAAATTTTAATTTCAAACTATTGTATATACTAAGACTTTTTTATCATTCATTTAATTCAAAGAATATTTACTGAGGACCTGCTACATGCAAGTACTATTTATTCATTTATTCTAGGCACTGGGTATATGAATGTGGCCCTTGCCCTCATGAGGATTACAGACACATTTCACAATCAGATCTCTTTTTGCTGAAAGAAACAAAATTCAGATTCTTGGAAATTATTTCACTGCATATAAAAACCTTTTTTATAGCAACTGTCTTACCAATTAAAATCAAATGTAGCAAGCCACAACATTTGATAACATTGTAAATCACATGAAAGAATAAATATTAGCAAAAGGAGAATGGAAAAAATTATAAACAGGCTGATATACGCATAAAAACTTATTAGTTCACTTTACTCACAAGGTCTTGGACAACAAAAAAATGTATCAGAATGTTTGTTTTCTTCTTAAAAATCCTTTCCAGAAAATAATTTTAATATTTTTTCAATTAATCTTTTTTTTTCCACTTGGCAAACATTGATTTCTTTAGCTTAATTCCTCATACCAGAGAAATCAACATGACTTTTCACACCAACACTTATCAGCATCCATGAAAATCGGCATTTCACAAGTCATATTTCTTTTCACTGCTGTTAACAAGCTATACTGTCTCTCAAAAGGACTATTAGAAAGAAACAGGGCTGTTAAAGTATTATTCAATATTTTCGGTGAATTTCATTTTCACATTAAGAAAAATGGCAGTTTTTAGAAGAAAAGGACTTCTCATTCTCAACTTCCCAGCATAGAAGTTGTTCTTCATTTGTTCCCATCACACAGACGACTATCAATATTATCTAGGAGAAAAGGCTACTGAGGATTATAACCTTCATAATATAGAACCTGGCATGTTACATAAATAGCTTCCATTTTTTAATCCATATCTAAAATAACAGAAACCTCCAAAAGCCACTTCAAAAAGGAATTTCACACTATTTCAATTTATCAAAATACAGCTGGTTTTATAGCTACACCTATGTGCTCAAAACTCTGTTTTAAACTGACATATCAGTTTCGTCATTCCCTATTGCTACCACTTAAAGAATTGGTAAATATAAACTCAAACTAATTTGTAATTTATAATGCCAAGCAACCAGAATTAGTTATACTAGTCTATATTAAATATGCAGGAGCAGAAAAGAGTTATCAGAAATGCCTATTTGGAAGGGTGGTCCTTGGCTGGCACCTGGAACACATATTTTGGGAGGGGTCCCACCATTCCCCGGATGGAGAAAAGTGGCTCACTGTGCATATACTGTTTATACAAACCATATAGTTTATGTTGAACATCTGCTTTCCTTCAGAAGTTCAGAATTTTCCTACATCCTCGAAAAAGGGTGCCTGTGTGACCAGCCCACAATAAAAACATGGGCGCTGCGTCTCTAATGACCTTTCCTGGTAGACAACGTTTCACTCACGCTGTCACAATTCAATACTGGAGGAATTAAGTATGTCCGGTGTGAGTCCACTAGGAGAGAACTCCTGGAAACTTGCACCTGCTTACCTTCAGACTTTGTCCATGCCCCTTCTTCCTCTGCTGATTTTATTGTGTATCCCTTCACTGTAATAAGTCATACCCATGAATATAACTACAGATACAAAGTCTTGTGAGTCCTCCTGCTGAATCACCAAACCTGGAGGTGGTCTCCCATTACTCGACAAAAATAAATGTGATGTGGTAAAGTACTGCCTGAACAAATGAAAGTTTTCAAATATAAAGAAATTTAAAGTTATAAATTTTTAGAAACATACTTTGTGATTAAACCAGAATTAACCAGAATTAAAGACTATTTAGATATACAAAAATCTTTCTAAAATTTTTCTAAGAACTGTGGCTTCCTGCATTTTTAGGTAAGTTCTCTAAAGACATTTGCACTTGCAATTCTAACCTATCTTTATGTAGCTATAACCAAAGTACGCTATATCCAGAGCAACTATACTAAAACATGTTTTACAATTTTTTCAATATACAGAGCTATCTTAATAAAGTAAGCACCATAAACACAAAAGGCCATATTCAAAGTTCCTTCCAAATTAATCATTTTATTTATGTATAAAGTCAAGGTCTATGCTAAATTCTACAGTAAAATCACAAAGACTTCCCAATGAACTGCCTATAAGGAAGACAGCTTTAAGGTATACCCTTTCACTAAAGAAGAAAATTTCACTATCAAAACTATAAAAGTCCCCTCCTGTTGCTGACAATTACAATAAAATCAAGACTAGAGAAATGTTTAAGAGGCCCAATAAAAGCAGAGATACACATTTCACCAAAAAGGATAAAATAAAATCTTAAGGCATCCTATTTAATTGTATGAAATGACTCATAATAGGATTATGCTTACTTTGTTAAACCAATGAAAAACTATTTACAGATAGTGATTCCATAAATATTTTTTAAATTTACTAATATAAGATTTTAAAAACAAAAAAAAACTAGAAGGGAACCCAACAAGCTGTGAAGTCAAATTATAAATTCATAAAAACAAAATATTTACCATCTCTTGGTCATAGATTCCTATGGCTCACAGCAAGGAAGAATCATTTTTCACCTTACTTTTAAAAAACTCATCTAGGGGTGTCTGGGTGGCTCAGTTGGTTAAGCGTCCAACTTTGGCTCAGATTAGATCTCACGGTTCCTGAGTTCCAGTCCGGCGTCAGGCTCTGTGCTGACAGCTCAGAGCCTGGAGCCTGCTTCAGATTCTGTGTCTCCCTCTCTCTCTGCCCCTTCCCTGCTTGTGCTCGCTTGCTCTCTCTCTCTCTCTCTCTCTCTCTCAAAAATAAACTTAAAAAAAATTTTTTTAACTCATCTAATTCACAAAATAGTTACATCATCTTGTTTTCATATCACGAACTTCTCTAATGTGAATGAATTCTGTTATTAGGGGTACTCTCCTAGATGTTAAAAATACTGAGCTATTAACTGTGGATCACCCTTTTTCCCTATGTTTTCAGTTGTTTCACAATTTTTATATTTACTTTAATAAATGATTTTCTAATATCAAGCCCATCTTTAAAATGGAGAAAATAACAGTATTAAAATAGCCCTTTCAAAGATAAATGAAAATTAATTACTATATATTTTTAAAAAGTTATATCAAATAACTCAAGTTCTAATTAGCCATTTCTCCTCATTTATATCTTACATATTAAGCAGGCACATTTCTTACAATGTCCCACACTAAGTAAGCATGTACTCATCCATGTGGATAATACACAGATTCTAATTTCAGATGGCATGTTATTTCAGAAATTTATTAAATGACTATTAAGATTACAAACTATCAAATATCAAGAGTTAAATAGAATGGAAGTGCTAACTGCATTAATCACATAAAAACTTCTTTAAAAAGCATTTTTTAAAGCTCAAAGTTTCTTCTACTCGCTAACATTGGTTATAAAGTAAACATAGTAAAGTAATACAGTAACTTCTACAGATCAAGTTAATAAATAACAAAGACTAGGAGGATCACATTTAAAAGTGGTCTATAAATTTCAAAGTATTAGGAAACATACCATTACATTCAACTTATAAAAACTCCTAAAACATTATTTTAGTTAAATTGTAAATATTCATAAATAAATAACACACACACACACACACACACACACACACACACACACACACAGAATACAAGTGTTAAACAAAATGTTAACTACCTTGTTAATTATTTAAAACCACTGCCAGTGATTAATCTTGACTTCAAGAGTGTAAAATCATTCCTGGACTTTAGCTTTCCCATAAAATGGACAAAATAGTTCATTAATAAAGACATTATGGCACATGAAAACATTTATGGGCTAATCAGAAAAAAACTGAGACCAAAAATATAAAACTCAAAAATTGTTAAAAATCAAAACTAGAATTTATACATGCTAAATTTTATAAGAAAAAAGAATAAGAGAAACTTAGGAAAATGAAGGAAAATTAATTTTGTACTTCTCACAATCAGTTATAATTATTTTTTGTCAAGAACTTCTGGTTAAGATTACAATATATTATGAATAAATGCTTAGACAAAAAATAAAAAAGGTATTACATAATGATAAAGGAGTCAATTCATGGAGAAGAGATAACAATTGTAAATATCTATGCACCCAATATAGAAGCACCTAAGTATATAAACCAAATATTTACAAACATAAAGAGAGAAACTGACAGTAATAGTAGAGGACTTTAACACCCCCTTTAAATCAATGGATACCATCCAGACAGAAAATCCAGAAGTAAACAGTGGCTTTGAATAACACATTATACCAGATATATTTAACAGATATATAAGGAACATTCCATCCAAACACAGCATAATACACATCCTTTTCAAGTGCACCTGAAAAATTCCACAGGACAGATCACATGTTGTGTCACAAAACAAGTCAGATCAAATTTAAGACTGAAATCCTATCAAGCATCTTTTCCAGTCACAGGAGTATGAAAGTAGAAACCAATTACAAGTTGGGGGTGCAGGGGGGGACAAAAAATATAGAAAATGTGGAGGCTAAACAACATTCTCCTAAACAATCAATGGGTCAATGAAGAAATCAGAGGAAATCCAAAACACATGGAGAAATATGAAAAAGGAAGCACAATAGAGTCTAATCTTTGGGACATAGTGAAAGCAATTCTTAGAGCATTCATAGTAATATAGGCCTACCTCAAGGAACAAGAAAAAAAAACTCAAATAAACAACCTAACCTTATGCCTAAAGGAACTAGAAAAATAACAAAACCCAAAGTCAACAGGAAGAAAAAAATAAACAAAGATCAGAGAGAAAATAAATGAAATGGAGACTAAAGACCAATAAACACAGAGCGGGTTCTCTGAAAACAAAACTGACAAACCGTTAGCCAGACTAATCAAGAAAAAAAGAGAAAGGACTTAAACTCAGAAATCAAAGAAAGTAACAACTGACACCACAAACATACAAAGGATTATAAGAGAATATGAAAAATTATATGCCAACAAATTGGATAACCTAGAATAAATGGCTAAATTCCCAGAATCATACAATCTTCCAAAACTCCATCAGGAAGACACAGAAAATCTGATCAGACTGATTACTAGTAACAAAACTGAACTACAATCAAAAATCTTGCAACAAACAAAAGTCTAGGACAAGATGGCTTCCCAGGTGAATTCTACCAAATATATGAAGAAGAGTTAATACCTATTCTTCCCAAACTATTCCAAAAAATAGAAGAGGAAGGAAAAGTTCCAAATTCTTTATACAAGACCAGGATTACCCTGATACCAAAATCTGACAAAGACAGTATATTAAAAAAAAAAAAAAAAAAAAGTCCACAAACCTACAGGTCAAAATCCCTGATGAACACACATGCAAAAATTGTCAACAAAATATGAGCAAGCCAAATTCAAAAATACATTAAAAGAATCATTCACCCGATCAACTGGGATTTATTCTGGGGATGCAAGGATGGTTAAATACATGCAAACTAATAAAAATGAAGGATAAAAACTATACGAACACTCAACAGATGCAGAAAAAGCATGAGACAAAATACAGCATCATTTATGAGAAAAACTCTTAACACAATGGATTCAGACAGAACATACCTCATAATAAAACCTATATATGGAAAACACATGCTTAACATCAATGGTGAAAAACTCAGAGTCTTTTCTCTAACTAAAATCAAGAAGAAGACAAGAATACCCACTCTCACCACTTTTATTCAACACTATACTGGAAGTACAAGTCACAGCAATCAGACAAGCAACAGAAAGCAAGGAAGCA
Organism: Panthera onca; assembly: GCF_046562875.1. Classification (NCBI taxonomy): domain Eukaryota; kingdom Metazoa; phylum Chordata; class Mammalia; order Carnivora; family Felidae; genus Panthera; species Panthera onca. The sequence goes on along the minus strand of NC_138356.1, from coordinate 17,914,126 downwards.
GTAAAACTTCCACTCTTTGCAAATAACATGATACTGTATACAGTAAGTCCAAAAGACCACCAAAAAACTATTAGAATTAATAAATGAATTCAGTGGGGTACCTGGATGGCTCAGTCGGGTTAAGCATCCAACTCTTAATTTCAACTCAGGTCATGATCTCATGGTCAGTGGGATCAAGCCCTGTGTCAGGCTCTACAATGACAGTGCAGAGCCTGCTTGGGATTGTCTCTCTCCCTCTCTCTCTGCCCTTCCCCTGCTTGCGCTCAATCTCTCTCTCAAAATAAATAACATTAAAAGAATGAATTTGGTAATGTTGCAGGATAGAAAATTAATATACAGAAACTGCTGCACTTCTATACACTAATCAATGAAGATGCAGAAAGAAAAAAAAATTCATCCCACTTACAATTGCAACCAACCAACCAACCAACCAACCAACAAAAAACCTAGGAATAAATTTAACCAAGGAGGTGAAAAGCCTATGCATGAAATTTATAAGACTCTGATGACAGAAAATGAAGATGACACAAACAAATGGAAAGATATTCTATGTTCATGGACTGGCAAAATATTATTAAAAATGTCCCTACTGCCTACAGCAATCTACAGATTCAATGCAATCCCTATCAAAATACCAACAGCATTTTTCACAGAAGAAACAAATAATCCTAAAATTTGTACTGAACTACAAAATACCCTTAATAGCTGAAGCAATCTTGAGAAAAAAGAACAAAGGTAGAACCATCACAATCCAAATTTCAAAATAGTACTACAAAGCTATAATAATCAAAACTGTAGGGCACTGGCATAAACACAGACATATAGATCAATGGAACTGAATACAGACCCCGGAAAATACCGACACTTATACAGTCAATTACAAGAATCTACAATGGGGAAAAGACAGTTTCTTCAACAAAAGGGTGCTGGGAAAACTGAACAGCTACATGTAAAAAAACAAAAACAAACAAACAAACAAACAAACAAAAAAACTGAACCACTTTCTTATACCATACACAAAAATGAACTAAAAATGGATTGAAGACCTAAACATGACACCTGAAACCATAAAGCTTCTAAAAGAAAATACAGATAACAGTCTCTTGGACATCAACCTTAACAACATATTTATGGATATGTCTCCTGAGGCAACAGAAACAAAAGCAAAAGTGAACTATCAGGACTACACCAAAATAAAATGTTTTTGTACAAAAAGGAAACTGTCAACAAAACAAAAAGCAACCTACTGGAGATATCTTCAAATGATTCATCCGTTAAGGGGTTAATTTCCAGAACATATAAAGAACTCACACAACTCAAACCAAAAAGCAAATAATCCAATTAGAAAACAAGCAGAGGATCCGAGTACTCATTTTTCCAAAGAGACATACAAATGGCCAAAAGACACACAAAAAGATGCTCAACATCACTAGCCATCAGGGAAATGCAAATGAAAACCACAATAAGATATCACCTCATATCAATGAGAATGGCTAGTATCAAAAAGACAAGAAATTGTAAGTGCTAATGAGGATTTGGAGAAAAGGGAACCCTCATGCAATGTTGGTGGAACTATAAACTGGTGCAGCCACTATGGAAAACAGTATGGAGATTGCCCAAAAATCATAAATAGATACACCATATGATCCAGTAACTCCACTACTGGGTATTTAACCAAAGAAAATGAAAACACTAATTTGAAAACATACCTGCATGCCAATGTTTATTGCAACATTATTTACAATAGCCAGGTTATGAAAACAACCCAAATGTCCATCCATAGATGAATGGATAAAGAACATATGGTGTATATATATAGAATGGAATGCCAGCATAAAAAAGAATGAGCTCTTGCTGTCTGCAACATGAATGGACCTAGAGAGTATTATGCTAAGTGAAATAAGTTAGAAAAAGAAAAATACCATATGCTTTTACTCATATGTGGAATCTAAAACACAAAACGAATGAACAAATAACAAAAAAACAGAAAAAGACTCATAAACACAATAATCTTATTGCCAGAGGGTGGGGGCACACAGGGAAAGAGCTGAATAGGTGACAGGGATTAAGGGATACAAACTTGGTAGTTATGAATTAAATAAATCACAGCAATGAAAACTACAGCACAGGGAATATAGTCAACAATATTGTAATAATGTTGTATGGTGACAGACAGTAACTACACACATTGTGGTGAGCACTGCATAATGTGTAAAACTGATGAAGCCCTATGTGTGCATGTGAAATCAACTGCATATCAACAATACTTAGTAATTTTTTTTAAAAAAGAATAAATGGTTAGAGCAAGAAGCCACATGTAGTTACACATTTCTTTAGTCTCAAAAAACTTCACTAATAAATAGAGTCATTTTTCCTACCAACCACTCTGCCTGCTAAATAAAAACTATTGAATGATATAAACTTTTTGTGGGAATTAAGGAATCTACAAATCTGAAATACAGAAACTAAATTTTAACTTCAAATGTCTTAGAGACATATGTGAAAAACCTACATCTGGAGATGTAAGTTTATGCATTAACAAAGTGCAGTAACATATAATAATGATTTAAATTTGAAGAAATACTTTTAAACATTTTAAAATGTACACCAGGAATTATACTCACTGATCCTCATGTTTAATCTATTCTTAAAATGCTACCTGGAAAGGTTATATAGAAAGAGTTCACTTCATTTATAGGATACATAAGAAAATAAGCTAGTTCTCAAAAAATTAGGCTGAAATTAATTTGTTCAAGTTTAAAATTATCACAGGATATAATTACAAAAAAATATATCAAAATATTTTTTAAAAGCAATCATCATAAGTTTCTTGCAATTCCAAACTCAAAAGATAGCATTACATTATACTTTAAAGATAAACAGACACCATAAGGAAAAAAATGTTCTCATGTACAAAGAAGGCAGAACCAAGAGTCCAAGATTACCTGCACTTCCCTATTTGAGAACTCTTTTAGTTTAGGCAGCCTCTGACTACCTTCAGTTATAAACATTTTTAAATATAAAACATTATAGGATTTGGAGTATTTTCTGAAGCACAAACAATTCAAATCAGAGATAAAGACAAGTAGCACTGCAAAAATCTAATCTTTCGTTAATATCACTTAAATCAGGGTGAATATTAATTAAAAAGACTGGGTGAGCAGGCCATAACAGCTACAGAATAAGAAGTAGAAGACAACAAACTGTAAAGGTTCTGTTAATATTTAGAATATTAGCATTTAGTTAGGATTAACTAATATTTAGAATACTAAATGTACAGCAATAGATCTCAGAAATTTTCTAAAATATTTAAAAAGTAATCTATTTGGACTAATGAAACAGGTCTCATAAACTCGTGAAAATTTAGATTTAACACTTGCAAGTTAACAAGTCACTGACAAATATGGAACCCTGCCATATTTCTATCTCCAAATCAAAAGTTCCTTTAAATATAGCAAATTGTAAGTATTAAGGTAAATGACTTAATAAAATAAAACCCCAGTGTAGCAGTTAAGAAATTACAAATAGTGTCCCAAAAACAATCATCAAAAAAACTGAAAAGCACCTGAAAATCTGATAGTAAAAACCTGGTATCATTTTACTTAAGTAAATGTTTAATAAGTGACTTACAAACAATGAAATATACTGATAGAAGTACTTGGGAGCATAGGAAAATTAAAGGAATAAGCTGTATTTCATCTATTTTAAAATGTCCTTTTTATCCACATTTTAACATGTGAATCTGGGATTGCCATCAACCTGGTTTTAAGTCAAGTTATGGCAAAGAAGAGTTCTTCTCCTGTCAGTCACCCAGGGGCATTATGAATCTGAGACCACACTGAATTCTTGCCTCAAGGTTTTTCAGACAATAGAAGCAACATGAATTCAGACTGCAAACCTCAATTAGTACTGGCTTACAGTTCAAAATCTCAGGCAAGTTTTTTTTTTGTACACCCTCTGTTCAGTGCCAAGGTTGAGACATGGAAGATTCCTTTCTGTCCCCTTCTGTGAAAAAGTTTATTTCCCATCTAATTTTACATAAAGGTTGTAGCCTTTCAGTGTCACAGCTTTATTACAGGGTCCCTTTCTTGCCGTTTCAGGAATTGTATTTGTTCCTTCGGTGGCACATAAAAAAGAATGGTATAACCTAAAATTGACAGCATCTTATAATTAATCAAATATGTAAATCAAATGAAACTCCTTCTCCCTAGCATAATGATAAAAAATAACATTAATATTAAACAAAGAAAATAAAAATAAAGTTGTAAATACCTGTCATTTGTATACACTCTCAAAAGTCTTCTATCAAAATCACTTTCATATCTAAACCTCTCGTCCATTTCTTCACTTACTTCAGGATCTTGATCTGGTCTATAATAGTGTCTATCAAAAACACGATCCTCATTAAACTTGCTAAATCTTCTCTCTGGAATGTCAGCCTTGCTGGCAAACCTTTGATGTTTTTTATCGGAAATGCCCACTTCTTCATTAGTTTTTTTAATGATTCTTCTATTCCTTAATTCAATTTCATCATCTAGTTGTCGGTATCTGTTCTCCTCTAGTCTTCTTCGGTTTAGAAGCTCTTCATATGCCTCCGAAGGAGTTAAGACATTTCTCCTAGGACCCTCTGAATTTTCACAAGATGTTTGTATTTGTGAAGGTAAATCAGGCTTAACCTGACTAATAGGTTTTTTATTTCTTTGATTCTTGTCCTGGTCAAATAGAAAACAAGAAACAGATCTTAATACAATTCTATTTTTTTGATTCTTGTCCTGGTCAAATAGAAAACAAGAAACAGATCTTAATACAATTCTATTTTTTAAAAGGTAATTAAACCCTCAAATGACGCTGAGTCTACTTACAATCTCAACTCCAAGGCTTAATCACCCAAAGAAATATCTTTATAAAGAAAAAAAAAAAAAAACCTTCATGGAAATGCTATCCTTCAAAACATAATAAATATTAAATAAACCATCAACAGTGATATAAGTAAGTGGGTATAAAAAGAGAGGATAAACTAAATGCAAATTCCTATCCCAGGAAATATTAAAGCATACTTTGGCAGGTAAAATTGCTTCCAATTATTTCAAATTAAATTCTTAACACAAAGAATATAGAAAGTGCTCAATTTTGGGGCCCCAAAAACATCAACCATTTTTTTTTAATGTTTTATTTATTTTTGAGACAGAGAGAGACAGCATGAGCAGGGGAGGGGCAGAGAGGGAGCGAGACACAGAATCCGAAGCAGGCTCCAGGCTCCGAGCTGTCAGCACAGAGCCCGACGTGTGGCCCAAATCCACAAACCGCGAGATCATAACCTGAGCCCGTTGGACGCTTAACCGACTGAGCCACCAAGGTGCCCGTAACATCAACCATTTTTTTTTTTTTTTTCAACATTTTTTATTTATTTTTGGGACAGAGAGAGACAGAGCATGAACGGGGGAGGGGCAGAGAGAGAGGGAGACACAGAATCGGAAACAGGCTCCAGGCTCCGAGCCATCGGCCCAGAGCCTGACGCGGGGCTCGAACTCACGGACCGCGAGATCGTGACCTGGCTGAAGTCGGACGCTTAACCGACTGCGCCACCCAGGCGCCCCACATCAACCATTTTTAAATGTGGAAAAATATATATATAGCTAGAAATTGTCAATGTTCTAAAAATCACTTAAAATTAAAAACTAAAAATCACTTAAAGTCAATCTCTAAAATTATACCTCCCCAATAAAGTTAAAAAGTAGGGTAGATTCTTCAACATATGATAAAACCATTTATAAAACTAAATACTGTCCTGAGTTTAGTTCAATTTGGTTTACTCTTTAAAATATTTACATAAAAACCAAGTGAAATGTTTAACATACAAAAATATTATCAATAAAGTACAAAATATTCAACCTTTGGTGTTAAAGATTTACTTTAAAAGGAAAACCTACCTCAGTACTACTCTTTTCTACCTGTCTGAACTTTTCAGTGGATTCTTCCTTACCCCTGAGAAACTGATTATATTCTTTGTTGCGTTCAAGTTTCAATCTTTCCTTAAAATAAAAACCAAAAGGTAATGTTAAAATTCCAACTTCAGAAAAAAATACCTTTATGTCCAATCAAACACATACAACATAAGATATTACCCAGAATCAAGCACTGCTAATAATTTCAAGGACAGAAATAGTTGCAAGGCACAAGAGGGGCAGGAAAAGGTCTGAGACCACCAATGCAATTCCCCACATCCTTTCTTGTCACATTAAAATATGCATTACTATTTTTTAAAAAATTAAAATATGCATTACTATTTTAAAAAAAATTAAAATATGCATTACTATTACTACACACTTAGGTCCAGGTTAACACAGGAAGTCATTAATAGAAGGGAGGTGTTTTGGTTGTGAAACATCTCCATTTTATACATTTTATAAGTTACATCACTTAGTTAACATTTTCCAAAAAGCCATGCCCCATAAATCCATGGGATTCTAGGTTTGTTTACCAACAGCAATCTTAGAAAATCCAGGTGCACTCTGCAAAAGGCATTCATAAATAAAACCGTCCCACTAGTAAATACATGAGTGTGTTTGCCAGGAGAGTTGTCAGCATGTTTCCAAGGAGATTTGACCAGGTTACCTTCCTTCTTTCCTTCTCAGGGGTATCTCCTGCCTCTATTCCTCCACCCTACAGCCAAAACACCTGCTGCTAACCATTTCTTTCCCAAGTATAAAGAAGTTGCTTGTTGTATTTTAAACATAAGAAGGTAAAATTATCACAGACACTAATATAAGGTAAATGTTTTGTTGAAGCACAGGAAATGTTCTTAAGCCTTAATACTTCCACTGTCATTGAAACAGCACAATCTAAAAAAGAGATAAAGATTTAACTAGGTCATCTTTTGAAGCTTACTACTGCCCATTTGTCTTATGTACTATGTTGTGATCGCTCACCTAGCTTTGCAGTGCTTTATTAGTCCATCTCTAAAGAGTATGGACATATTATTTGTACAGTGATAGTAATACATTCAAATAGCCCCAGACCTCACCCTACATAAAAGCTCAGTATACTCTCATCTACTCATCTCACTGATAACTGTGACACATGAAATGAATTTAAAGCTCAAAACCAATGCTGAAAAATATATATTCTATATACTCAATTAATTCACAGATTAAAGGTATCTTCTTACATTGTTATAAATGTTACGTTCAGAAGTTTTTTAAAAAACAGCACAGAGACTCCGCAGACTTTTTTAAAAGGCATATATTCAAGTATGGGAAATGATACAATCTTCTGCTTGCATTTAAGTCAGGAGTATGTTCTTTAATTATCTTGATGCCTCATAAAACTATTACTCACAATAACTACTCCTATTCACCTACCTTAGCAGATAACCTCTCACCAATAGGAAGAGAAACTCCCAGAGTAGATGGATCTGTTTCACTCGTGGACAGAAAATTTTTCTGTATACATACACATTAAAAAAATATATTATCTAATTGCCTTTATAAAATGTTCCATAAATGTGTCTTACGTTCTATTTTCTAAGTGATTACTTATGCAGAGCAAAAGAATGAAATGGAGATGAAGACACAAAGTACAATTCTACAGAGTTCATAACAAAAGTAATTAGGAAACAGAATTTTCTTCCAATCAACAACTCCCTGAAGAAGAGAATCAGGTCTTAATTTTCACTTGCTACATACATATATGTATATTCCAGATGATTCAAAAGCATAGGAAAAAAGGAAACTCTTTTTCAATTTATATTCCTCATCTAAACACATATTCTTCATCCTCAGTGCCCTACTGTCCTTTTGTTCTTAAGGCCAATTTAAACTTGCTCACCAAGATCCGTGTGCACACTGCAATCATGTTTGTTTACTAATTTTCCTGTAATAATTTATGAGTGGATATCCACTCAAATGCCAGAAGATATAAACTACGAACACTGTTTCCTTATGTGTACCTCCATCCTTGATCATTAAACATTTAGAAAATGCAGTGTAGCAAAAAGACCATCAGGTTAGGAGTCAAAAGACATAGGCTCCAGGACTAGCCCCAACACTTAGTTCTGTCACACTGAGCAAGTTACCTAATCTTCCTAATCTAGGCTTCTACCATAAAATGAGAATAGTAACCGCTCTGCCTATCTACCAAAGCTGGCATAATGATCAAAGAGGATTAAAAATGTAAAATCTCGGGGTGCCTGGGTGGCTCAGTCAGTTAAGCGTCCAACTGTGGCTCAGGTCATGATCTTGAGGTCCGTGCATTCAAGCCCCATGTTGGGCTCTGTGCTGACAGCTCAGAGCCTGGAGCCTCCTTTGGATTCTGTGTCTCCCTCTCTCTCTTTCTGCTCCTCTCTCACTCTCGCACTGTCTCTCTCAAAAATAAACATTAAAAAAGAATGTAAAATCTCTTTGAAGGCTATAAAGCAATCACAAGGATTAGAAAAATATATATATGATCTCCAACTTTCTGGTACTGCTACTTTGTAGTCACAATCTAGAAGTTATTTAACTTCTCTGCCTCAGTTCTTTTGTGTGTAAAACAGGGATCTAAATCACTAGCTTATGAGGATTAAATCAATCAATATTTGTTAACCTATGTAGCTCCATGCCTTTTACTTATTCATTAATTATTGACTACCTAAAACAAAAGTTATTTTTTTTGGTGGTAGGGAGACAAAGATGAGAATATATTCCCTATATGTAAGAAATTTACAGTGTTGCTGGGGAAACAAATATGTAAACAATTAACTACAATTTAATGTACCAACTGCTATAATATAGTTATATCTAAAACATTTGGGAACAGTGATTAATAAAACTAAGCGATTAAAAAGGTTTCACTGAATCTGAATTTACAAATAATTTACAAATAAGTTGTGCTACAAAAGCTAATATGAAAGTTGGTTGTATAGAACTCTAAACTTACTTGTCAAGGAAAACAATAGGATACCTGACTAAATCCCTAAATCAGTTTAACCCTTATATAAAAAGTACACTATAAACCTAGCCATTTTGTAGTTATACATGTGCAAAAAACACATTCAGAGTTCCAACCCTTGGAAGACAGAGATACAGCACCCTCACTCCTTCACTGGGCAACTCCCTATAAAGGCCCAGGATAATGTTTGAAATTTTCAATAAAATGAAAAACATAATAAGGACAATATAGTGAGTTATTCAAAAGTCTAAATTTTAGTCATTCGCTCATTCATTCAATATTGAGAGCCTATGTCCCAAACTGTTTGAAACATCTGAGTTGCATCAGTGAGGAAAACAAAGATCCCTGCCTTCCTAAAGCTTACACTCAAGCAAAGGAAATTGAAATAATAAACATAAGGAAGAGTATGGTATGTTAGTAGATGATAAGTACTGTGACAAAAAAATTAAAAGAACAGGCTACAAACATTCCAGGCTTCTAAAGGATGGGAGAGGGAAGAATAGAAATCTAGAGTTCTCTTTTGGACATGTTCAACATAAGATACCCATTAGATTTCTAAGATAGGTAGCCAAATAGAGTAAGTGTGAGGTTCAGGAGAGAAGTCTGGGCTGGAAATACACATTTATTAACTCAATTTAAAATTTATTCTCCTGGGGCGCCTGGGTGGCTCAGTCGGTTAAGCGGCCGACTTCAGCTCAGGTCATGATCTCGCGGTCCGTGAGTTCGAGCCCCGCGTCCGGCTCTGTGCTGACAGCTCAGAGCCTGAAGCCTGTTTCAGATTCTGTGTCTCCCTCTCTCTGCCCCTCCCCCGTTCATGCTCTGTCTCTCTCTGTCTCAAAAATAAATAAACGTTAAAATTAAAAAAAAAAAAAAAAAATTTATTCTCCTGAGAATATATTCTCCCTGCAATGTTAGATGACCAAGTGTCTTTTGTTCTAAAAATTGGGAAAGAGATGGTAATTAATTGTTTTAATGGCTCTTCTTGGCAAAATTTAAAGATCTGATTTTTTGTAATTTAACTATCCACACAATCCAAGTCTGGAAGCCACAAAAAAATATCTAAAAAGAGTAGACTTGGAAAATACATATTCTAGCGGTCAAGGAAGCCACTGCAGCCACCTACCCAAATCCTGTTATTTTCTTTTTCCCTTGCCTTCCTTTCCATGTCCACGTTCTCATATGTCAACCAAAATGTGTCTCTTGCATATTAAGAAACTACTGCTCCTCTATCATAACCACATTCTTGATACTCCAACACCAAAACTCCTTCATATCCATTTGAATTTAAAGATTTGTACTCCTTGATTCTTTTTCTTTCTTGATTCTTTCTCTCCTTCATAAAGGCAATTTCTTCCTATGCCTCCTACCATCATTCTTTTTTAAAACCTTCTATCTATGAAGTAGATAAGTGAAAATGGTAGATACCAGAGGAAAACCTCACCTAACAAAGGAGTGCTGGGAGAGGGGACAAAACTGAGTACAAGGCGAGGGAGGCAGGCTGGAATACAAAAGACTTCAAATGCCATGCTAAGGAATATGCATTTTTATCCAGAAGCTCAGTGAGGAGACAATGAAGTATTTAAATTGGTAAGAAACAGGATCATTGTGGAAAGTAGCATGAACAGACTGAAAATTAGCGGGAAAAGAAGTGTTAAAAATCTGTAGCAATAATTTAAAATAAACACTAAGAATCTCTAATATGCAGAACTAACAGTCCTAAAACAGTTATTGAGCTCTTCACAGGCTGCTTAAGGAGGTATAGTGTTTCACACATATGAAATTAATAACCTAATCTGAGGTACCTGGCTGGCTTAGTCAGTAGAGCATGCAACTCTTGATCTCAGGATCGTGAGTTCAAGCTGCATGTTGGGCATAGAGCCTACTTAAAAAATACATACATACATACATACATACATACATACCTACACAAATAAAATTCCTTTAAAAAAACCTAATCTGATGCTTTCCTATCTGTCTACATCATTATTTTTTACTACTCTCAAAAATAATCTAGTCTAACCAACCTAGGCTGGTAAACCCAATATGCCTCATTCATACAAAGCTAAAGCCTCCCTTCCAAGTCCTTCTTTATTCTATATTCTCCATCTGGAAAACGTCCTCTCCTTGATTTACCCTCTAGTGTATCCAAATTCTACCTATCGTGTCTTACAAAATAACACCTTGGAGTCTCTCCTAATCATTATATCCTTATTAGGTATCAGTTTCTGACCTGTATGATGTCATCTCTACAACCAGACTCTTAAGACCCCTTGAAGATAAATTCGTCTTCATAAGTGCTTAAAAACTGTTGGGTGAATGATGATGGATGCGTGAGATACTTTTTTTAAAGTTCTGTAAAACTATAGTGTTTTTGTTTTCCAGTATAAATTTACAAATGCAGTCCATGCGTTTGGGTGCAAAAATATTGAGTAATCCAAATCCTGACAACACACTTTAAAAACATCTTAGAATATCCTGAGTATTATTAATTTTAATGTGATTAGCAAAATTAGAAGAAAAAAATTGGCATGCTGAAAACAAATGGGCCATAGAATATTTCTAAAAGATGTATAAGAAAGCAATAAAAATAAATGCAAAGCAGGAATCAAAAGGAATAGTGCCTGATTGTATTAATGGAAAATTATAATGTATAGACTGACATTGGTAAAAGGATACAAAATGTTACCATTCAAAGAGTCAAAATCACAAATGAAGTTATTTTTCTTAATAGTTTGAGAGCAACATCATAAAATGAAAATAACTGCAAGCTACTAGATCTAAAAAAATAAAAGAAAAGAGAAGAAAAGAAAAATGAAAGGAAAACGTTTTGCAGGCAACCCTACCTTTCTTTTCGCTTGTGTAATACCCTAAAGTCAAGGGAAACAAAGTATTCAAAGTTCTTTCTCTCCATGTGCACATCAGAATAAATAGGAAACCACTTAAACATTTGGAACAAACATTACAAAGTATGAAAAAACTATAGAATATCTTGAGATGACTAGAAACATCATGATTGTTTAAAATAATTTGGTAACTTCAAAAATAAATTGCATTTGAAAACTACAAGAAATCTTTAGCTTAGAAATTACATAATTTAACCAAATATACTTAAAACAAGGGTTCTGCTAAGTAAATATATTAAATCATAAAGCAAAGACTTGGGAGGTTAAATAAATATATTAAATGAAGTTTTTATAAGCTTAGCTGACAGGAAAATAATTAGCAACTAGAACCCCATGTGTCATTTTAATACATGTTTGGAGGGAGTAGAGGAGTTCGGAATCATAATTGGGCTATTTTAAACCATGATAACTCTACAGAAAACATGAACAACAAGAACTTACCATCAGATTTAAAATTAAAACCCACTACCCTGTTCCAAAGGTCAAGAGTCAATGGTACTAGTTCTCAGCACCATTTTTTTTCTACCAATGTCATACATGTCACTTAACTTTCACTATAATATCCTACTGCTAGATACCACTGAAAACCTAAAAATTAATACATATGACTAAAACCTTAGGAAAATAATTTAGGAGAATTCTGAAGCATAAGATCTGAAGCATAAATTAATAGAATTTATTACCTGAGTAAGATAGCGTCTGTAATCTTGCCTCAATTCTTCTTTTAGTTTATGTTTCTTCCGTTCATAATCTTCCCCAAGTGGTAAACTTAATCCATAATCAATTCCTAGAAAGAGAACAACTTAAATAATATAGCTCATTTTCAAACCAATGTCAATTTCAATACAATATGCTGTCACCAGAGCACAGTAGGTAAGAACACAGTCATGCTGATTCTGAGACCAGGATCGGGATAATGAATTGTTTATTTAAAATATTTCAGTAGGTCATACATTCACATAGGGAAAATATGCCTCCCACCCATGAACCTGTCACCTCGTTCTCCTGCCCAAAATAACCAACATCACTGTTTCTCGCATCTCCTTCCAGAGACTTTGTGCATTTATAAACAGATATTTTTAAATTACTGTGTCTGTCTGTGTGTGTGTGCATGCGCACGTTTACTTTATCCCCTTTAGATAAATGGTTCTGCATTGTTTGGAATGTGGCTTTTCACAGAGTACAAAATTAAAGCAAAGAAAAGCTGATTACCTTTACTTCCTCACTTAACCCTACTGAAATCTCTATAAAAACAAATACAACAATTTTAAGTTCTGTTTTAATTAATTAATAATGTGATTTTAACCTAAGAATATCTTTATTATAAAATGTTTGAGAAAAAATTATTAAAACTGTGTGGCTCAGGCTGAAATGTCCAAAAACTTTTAATGTTAAGCCACCAATTCTGACTTCACATAAATGGATATTAATTTTTGTTGTGGCAAAATATACATATTACAAAATTTTCATTATAACCATTTTTAAGCATATGATTCAGTGGCATTAAGTATTTTCACAGTGTTGTGCAACAATCACCACACACACAAAAGGTGAGCCCACTTCTAGAATTTTTCATCATTCCAACAGAAATTCTGTAAAAGGATGTTAATATTTTAAGGAAAACTTTAATTTAGAATTATGTTTCATTACATAGAGTTCAAAAACCAAATGACATCTTGGGATGGTAACAACAGTGATGGCTGCACAACTTGTAAATACACTAAAAATCAGTGTTGTATAATTTAAATGGGTAAATTTTATACTATGTACATTATATCTCAATAAAGCAGTTAAAATCAAATAACACTACTTTGGAAACATTTTAACAGTAAAATACTATGTCAAGAAGCACAGATATTGAGTGTTTAGATTTTTGAAGCTCCTCTCCCTTCTTCTACTCCTACCATGTAATACTACAGTTTAAAAAAATTATCATTTTTAAAATTTAAATCCAAGGTAGTTAACATATGGTGTAATAATGATTCCAGGAAGGGGTGCCTGGGTGGCTCAGCTGGTTGAACGTCCAACTTCAGCTCAGGTCATGATCTCACAGTTCGTGAGTTCGAGCCCCACGTCCGGCTCTGTGCTGACAGCTCAGAGCCTGGATCCTACTTCAGATTCTATGTCTCCCTCTCTCTCTGCCCCATCCCCACTCATGTTCTGTCTCTGTCTTAAAAATAAATAAAAAACATTTTTAAAAAATTAAAAAAAAATAATGATTCCAGGAAGAGAACCTAGTAATTCATCACTTACATATAACACCCAGTGCTCATCCCAACAAATGCCCTCCTTTAATGGCCATGACCCACTTAGCCCATCCCCCAACAAATATGCCTCCAGCAACCCTGTTTGTTCACTGTATTTAAGAGTTTCTTATAGCTTGTCTCACTCTCTGTTTTTATATTATTTTTGCTTCCCTTCCTTTATGTTCATTTGTTTTGTATCTTAAATTCCACATATTCATGAAATTGTATAGTATTTGTCTTTCTCTGACTTATTGCGCTTAGCATAAAACACTCTAGTTCCATACACATTAGTTGCAAATGCCAAGATGTTATTCTTTTCAATTGCCGAGTATTATTCCATTATAAATACATATATCACACCTTCTTTGTCCATTCGTCCATCGATGGACATTTGGGCTCTTTCCATACTTTGGCTATTGTCAACAGCGCTGCTACAAATACTGGAGGGCATGTGTCCCATCGAATCAGCACTCCTGTATCCTCTGGATAAACACCTAGTAATGCAATTACAGGGTCGTAGGGTAGTTCTATTTTTAATTTTTTAAGAACCTCCATACTATTTTCCACAGTGGCTGCACCAGCTTGCATTCCCACCAACAATGCAAAAGAGATCCTTTTTCTCCAATCCTTGCCAACATCTGTTGTTGCCTGAGTTGTTAATTTTAGTCATTCTGACTGATGTGAGATGCTATCTCATTGTGGTTTTAATTTGTATTTATTTCCCTGATGATAAGTGATGTTGAGCAATTCTTCATGTTTGTTAGCCATCTGGATTTGTTTGGAAAGTGTCTATTCGTGTCTTTTGTCCATTTCTTCACTGGATTATTTGTTTTTGGGGTGTTGACTTTTGATAAGTTTTTTACAGATTTTGGATACTATCACTTTATCTGATAGGCCATTTGCAAATATCTTCTCCCATTCCACTGGCTGCTTTTTAGCTTTGCTGATAGTTTCCTTTGCTTTGCAGAAGTTTGTTATGTTGATGAGGTCTCAATAGTTCATTTTTGCTTGTTTCCCTTGCGTCCGGAGACATGTAAGAAGTTGCTGCAGCCAAGGTCAAAGAGGTTGGTGCCTGCTTTCTCCTTGAGGAATTTGATGGCTTCCTGTCTTACACTTATGACTTTCACCCATTTTTTAGTTTAATTTTGTGTGTGGTGTAAGAAAGTGGTCCAGGTTCATTTTGCTGCATGTCACTGTCCAGTTTTCCCAGCACCACTTGCCGAAGAGACTGTCTTTATTCCATTGGATGTTCTTTCCTGCTTTGTCAAAGATTAGTTGGCCATATGTTTGTGGGTCCATTTCTGGGTTCTCTATTCTGTTCCATTGATCTGAGTGTTTGTTTTCGTGCAAGTACCATACTGTCTTCATGATTACAACTTTGTAATACAGTTTGAAGTATGGAACTGTAATCTATTATGTGATCTATTCTGGAAATGTTCCATGTGCACTTGAGAACAATGTGTATTCTGCTGTTTTAGGATGAAACATTCCCAATGTATCTGTTAGGTCCATCTGGTCCAGTGTGTCATTCAAAGCCATTGTTTCCTTGTTGATTTTCTGCTTATATGATCTGTTGCTGTAAGTGGGGTGTTGAAGTCTCCTACTATTTTGGTATTATTATCAATAAGTTTATATTTGTGATTAATTGATTTATATATTCCAGGTGCCTCCATGTTGGAGGCATAAATACAACTGTTAGATCTTCTTGGTGGATAGACCCCTTAATTATCATATAATGCCCTTCTTCATCTCTTGCTACAGTCTTTATTTTAAAATCTAGATTGTTTGATATAAGTGTGGCTACTCCAGCTTTCTTTTGGCGGCCATTATCATGATAGATGGTTCTCCATTCCCATACTTTCACTCTGCAGGTGTCTTTAAGTCTAAAATGGGTCTCTTGTAAGCAACATATACATGGGTCTTGTTTTCTTATCCATTCTGTTACCCTATGTCTTTTGATTGGAGCATTTAGTCCATTGAACTTTAGAGTGAGTACTGAAAGACATGAATTTAGTGCCATTGTTGTGCTTGTAGAGATGGACTTTCTGGTGATGTTCTCTGGTCCTTTCTAGTCTTTGTTGCTTTTGGTCTTTTATGTTTTGTTTCGTTTTTTCTCCAAAGAGTCCCCCTTAAAATTTCTTGCAGGGCTGGTATAGTCGTCACGAACTCCTTTAGTTTTTGTTTGTCTGAGAAACTCTTTATCTCTCCTATTTTGAATGAAAGACTTGCTGGATTAAAAATTCTCGGTTGCATATTTTTCAGATTCAGCATGTTGGATATATCCTGCTAATCCTTTCTGGCCTGCCAAGTTTCTGTGGATAGGTCTGCTGCAAACCTGATCTGTCTTCCCTTATAGGGTAAGGACTTTTTTCCCTTACTCCTTTCATAATTCTTTCCTTGACTGCGTATTTTGTGAATTTTACCATGATATGCCTTGGTGATAGTTGGTTTTTGTTGAATCTAATGGGAGTTCTCTGTGCTGCTTGGATTTTGATGTCTGTGTCCTCCCCAGATTAGTCAAGTTTTCTGTTATAATTTGTTCACAGAAACCTTCTGCTCCTTTCTCACTCTTCTCATCTTCTGGGACTCCTATGATTAGAATGGTATTCCTTTTTAATAAGTCACAGAGTTCTCTATGTCTTGTAATGTGATCTTTTACCTTTGTTTCCCTCTTTTTTTCTGTTTCATTATTCTCCATAATTTTATCTTCTAAATCACTAATTTGCTTCTCTGTTTCATCCATCCTTGCTGCTAAGGCATCCATTCAAGATTGCATCCCAGTTACAGAATTTTTAATTTTGTCCTGACTAAATTTTATATCTTTTATCTCTGCAGAAAGGGATTCTATGCATTTTTCAATACCAGCTAATATTCTTATTATAGTGTTTCTACATTCTAGTTCAGGGATCTTGCTTATATCTGTAATAATTTAGCCCTTGGCTGTCATTTCTTCCCGTTTTCTTTTGGGGTAAATTCCTTCATTTTGCCATTTTGGAGGAATAAAAAAACTGATAAAATACAAAATTTTAATTTAAAATAAAAAAATCAAATATGTAATACTATAGTATAAAAATTATCATTTCTAAACAGAATAAAATTATTTTCCTTAATGAAAATATAGATGAAATAACAAACTGCAGTTTATAAACTGCTATGAATTTCACCATATTTGTACTTTATTTGCACACAATGCACCTAAATGATGGGACTTGCCATAAAAGTATCATATATCTGCTTTATTACATCACAAATATTTCAGCGGGGAAAGACCCATGCAGTATAAATATAAATGAATGTCTGTTGATTTTTATGGAATAATTAAATTCCACTTTCCACCATGAACACCATGGAATTCTCTTGATACATACCTCTGGCTTCCATAATCCTGGTAATAGTGGGTAAAGCAGAGGATTCCTTAGAATCCTCTCACTGATGCTCTCAACACTCCCAAAAATATCCCATATGCTTAAAATTTTAAATCATCCTAGAAAAGCATTCTTTCTTCAAAAAGAATCTAACTTTATTTTTAAAGATAACAGAATTGAAGCCTAAAGAGAGAAATTTTTGATTCTCACATTCAGAATAGAGTATCACACATGGAACAAAACTATGAAGTCAATGAACGTAAGGCCATGCTTTCTTCAATTTTATAATGCCTGGCATACAAGCTATACCCAAGAAACGTTCACTCAATGAATGTATGAATGAGTACATGAGAATGAATGCCTGAATAAGAGGAATGAATGAGAGAATGGGAAAAAACACAATTCTTAATATTTCATTTCTGCTTTTAGGCAGTCTGACTGCATGGAAAGCATAATAAGTAGTAACTAAAGTTACATATCCTTAGTCACAATGGTTACTCTGTTGTGTCAAGGAGAAAAAGAAAACAAGGATGATGTCTCCCACCATGTGAGGCTTTCCTACTCGGGGAACAGTAATTTACAGTTTCTGAAGTCATATATTTAGATTTTACCACTGTTTTCCAATCCTGCTTGCTGGATATGTGGAAGAATAGAAACTAAAATATGATTTTCATTTATAAATAACTATTTATACTGATTTCAATTTTATTTATCAAGAATATTTGCTTTTTACTATTAACTCAATACTGTCTTAAAAGACAAAGACAAGGAAGAATAATACATAATGCCTTCTGAATTAGTTTAAATGTTATTAGTTTAAGGTTTAGTCAACAGAAAATACTAACTGTTTAATTCTTCTTTTGTCATCCAGTACCAACATTTCATGGCATTAGAGGTAGGTAAGACAAAATTAAGAACTGTATGGAACAATTTTAATATTCTGTTCATTTTAAACTATGCATTAACTATGGCATCTCAATGGACTTAATGAGCTAAGAAACATGGTCAGACTTACTTATTCAGAGTAGTTGTCTTATGATGGTTCTACTGGCAAGTAAAGCAGTAGTCACCTTAGGGTCATTTGAAGTGATGTCACTTCACCAAGTACAACATCAGTGACTCTAAGCCAGTTAACATTATGCTTCAGAACTACATCAATTAGAAGTATTAGTTTCTATAGTGGCTATGGGCTAAATAAACTATTCAAAATAAAGTACACAATCTTTTTAAAGTTAATTTACTTCTAACATAGCACTCATAATAAATGCTTTATAAAACAAATTACCTAGGAACACTTAGTTTTTTCTTTCATTATATCACCATCAGAAGTTATTATGTAAACATAATCAAAAGACTAGTTATAGGAAATAATAAAAGGACTTTTCATGAACAGGTGAGTTATCAAGTGACATAACTGCTTTAATAGAGGAGGACACTGTACTCAAACTTTAGCTATAAAGGTATGACTACAAAGGACTCACTTGACTTATACAAACTGCAAAAAGGCAGTAGAATGTCTGGCATTTAATCTGTAATAAGAGAAACCTAAGACTACAAATGCTGAAAAGAATGTTAATTGAAAATGTAACTTAAAAAACTAGAAAACCATCAACAATTTCCTGTTGCCTGAGTTCCAAAATCTTTACATTAACTGTAGTATTTTTACCTTAGTCTAAACCTCAGAGCTTCTATGCAATTGATAATTCTGCAGTTGCTTCTTTTCTGATACTTTTTAAATTAAACAATGTAATTTATTTCTTCCTTATTCTTTTCCAAATTTCCATGAGTATAATTGTATTTAAAAAGAATTTTTAGGGATGCCTAGGTGGCTCAGTAGGTTGAGCATCCAACTCTTGCTCTCAGCGCAGGTATTGATCTCATGGCCTTGAGTTCAAACCCCATACCCAGCTCCACGTTGGCAGTGAAGCCTACTTTAAAAAAAAAGTAAGATAAAATAAGATGATTTTTTAAAAATCACACAAAAATTCTAGTAACAAGAGTAAAATCTCTTTATCTTACTTTGTTCATCTGTAATCACTTTACTTGATTTCCAAAATAATTACTTCTAAGCATGAAAAATAAAATAAATCAAGAAAGTTTTAGAGCCTAAAATACAGATCAACAGTATTTTGACATAAGGTTGAGAGTTATTACCTGGATAAAAAACACATAGGGACTATGGTCATGGAAGATGGATCCTTCAAGTACCCAAAGTTTAGTGTGGGAATTGAAAAGGAACCAGAAAAAATGAAAAGGTGTGTGTTGGGAGTCCTCAGAGGTACCTTCTGGGTGATTCACTAGAAAGATTCACAGGATGCATTATACTCATAATTACAGTTCTTCCCCAATGGAATCACATAGAACATGCTTAATTCTTCCAGCAACAAATTCTGACAACATATGTGAAGCTCATTAGAGACTCAGTGCCCATAGTTTGTTTGGAGCTGTTCAGACAGGCACCCTTTGTCTAGCACATATCAAGATTCCAGACTCCCCAAAAGGAAAGCAGGTGCTCTGCATAAGTCACATGGTTTATAAAATTTAGGCACAATGAGCCTTATCATTTAAGGTAAGTTTTATGTCAGTATAGGGAATTGTCTGCTAGCTAAGTTCCAGATACTAGCCAAAGATCAGCCTTGCAACCAGGCCCTTCTAAGGATAGTCAGTCCCAGACCTGCTTTTTTCCTATGCAAGGAGGAACTAGTAAAAGCAGAGGAAAACCAGAAGACTCTAGAAGCCAAGTGAAGAAAATACTTCTAGAAGTGGTAAGATGTTAGGTGAAGCAGTTAAGTTGAAAAATACAAGATTTGAGGGGCACCTGGCTGGTTCAGTCGGTGAAGCGGGCAACTCTTGATCTCAGCGTTGTGAGTTTAAGCCCCATGTTGGGTGTGGAGATTACTTAAAAACAAAATAAAATCTTTGGGAAAAAAAAAAAGGAAAGAAAAAAATATGAGATGTGAGAACCACTCATTAAATGTTGCTATGTAATGGGCTATTACCTTGATCTTTGTGGGTGAGCAGCACAAAAGCAAGCCTGATCGGACAAGTTTGACAGAGACCAAGGTGAAAGGACTTGGAGATAATAAATATAGACAACTCTAACTTTTGCTAAAAAGAACCTAGAAATTGACAGTAGCTGGAGAAACATAAAGGATTTTATAAAATAGGAGATACTATAGCAATGCATAGATTCTGAAATAAATGATCTAACAGGAAAAATATCTGTGATTCAGATGAGGAAGAAAATTGATGAAGTGATAGTATTTTCAGTCAAAAGGGAAGACAAGATGCTATATAAGTAAAGCAGTTGGTCTAAGGCACAATGACAACCTCTGGTAATAGAAGACAAGGCAGAATATATGGTACAGGTGTGGGTTGGCTGACAGATGGAAGGAGATAAGGGTAAATTCTAATTGCTTCGATTTTTGCAGTGAAATAAAAAGTAAAACCATGGGCTGGGGACTGGAGAATAGAATTTATACAGAGAGGAAAAAGATAAAACAGCTGCCTTGTAGAGTCAGACAGCAAATATTAGGGAAATTTAGTAGAACCACCAACAGGATTGAGGACCCACCTTGTATCAGTAGTCAGTACTTTATAAGACAAAGGGAAAGAAAGGCAAGAAAGATGAGGGGGTGCAAGGGAGTCAATATACTGGACCACAGAATTTAGACTGCATAAGGAAGGAAATAATGAAAGAGTAGGTCCGTAAGGGAGTAGAATCAATCAATGGTAGGTCGTAGTAATGTCCATTATTTGGAATGTCAATTACTTGGACTATTTGTTGGAGGCAGGGTACAAGATAAAATTAACTGGAAAAAAAATGGAAGTGGTCATCAAAGAAAATATTTGCAACTATAATTCAGTTACTGGCAACATAAGTCTGGGATATGACAATTAGAGTAGGTAGCTGAGGAACTGAAAACAGTATCATGAGATGAAGAAGTCAAGAAACTTAAGAGGTACTAAAGTCAAGCTGTATTACAAAGCTGTAATCATGAAGACAGTACGTACTGGCATAAAAACAGACACTCAGATCAATGGAACAGAAGAGAGAACCCAGAAATGGACCCACAAACATATGGCCAACTAATCTTTGACAAAGCAGGAAAGAATATCCAATGGAATAAAGACAGTCTCTTGGGCAAATGGTGCTGGGAAAACTGGACAGCGACATGCAGCAAAATGAACCTGGACCACTTTCTTACACCACACACAAAAATAAACTCAAATGGATGAAAGACCTAAATGTAAGACAGGAGGCCATCAAATTCCTCAAGGAGAAAGCAGGCACCAATCTCTTTGACCTTGGCCACAGCAACTGCTTACTCAACATATCTCCCAAGGCAAGAGAAACAAACACAAAAATGAACTATTGAGACCTCATCAAAATAAAAAGCTTCTGCACAGTGAAGGAAACAATCAGCAAAACCAAAAGATAACCAACAGAATGGGAGAAGGTATTTGCAAATGACATATCAGACAAAGGATTAGTATCCAAACTCTATAGAGAACTTATCAAACTCAACACCCAAAAAATAAATAATCCAGTGAAGACATGAGCAAAAGACATGAATAGACACTTCTCCAAAGAAGACATCCAGATGGCCAACCGACACATGAAAAAATGCTCAACATCATTCATCATCAGGGAAATACAAATCAAAACCACAATGAGATACCACCTCACACCTGTCAGAATGGCTAACAACTCAGGCAACAGATATCGGTGAGGATGTGGAGAAAGAGGATCTCTTTTGCACTGCTGGTGGGAAGACAAACTGGTGTGGCCACTCTGGAAAACAGTATGGAGGTTCCTCAAAAAATTAAAAATAGAACTACCCAATGACCCAGCAATTGCACTACTAGGTATTTATCCAAGGGATACAGATATGCTGTTTCGAAGGGGCACATGCACTCCCATGTTTATAGCAGCACTATCAACAATAGCCAAAGGATGGAAAGAGCCCAAATGTCCATCGATGGATGAATGGATAAAGAAGATGTGGTATATATATACAATGGAGTATTATGCAGCAATCAAAAAGAATGAAATCTTGCCATTTGCAACTACATGGATGGAACTGGAGGGTATTATGCTAAGTGAAATTAGTCAGTTGGAGAAAGACAAATATCATATGACTTCACTCATATGAGGACTTTAAGAGACAAAACAGATGAACATAAAGGAAGGGAAACAAAAATAATATAAAAACAGGGAGGGGGATAAAACATAAAAGACTCTTAAATATGGAGAACAAACAGAGGGTTACTGGAGAGGCTGTGGGATGGGCTAAATGAGTAAGGGGCATTAAGGAATCTACTCCTGAAATCATTGTTGCACTATATGCTAACTAACTTGGATGTAAATTTAAAAAAATAAAAATAGGGGAGCCTGGGTGGCTCAGTCGGTTGAGCGTCCGGCTTCGGCTCAGGTCACGATCTCGCCGTTTGTGGGTTTGAACCCCGCATCGGGCTCTGTGCTGACAGCTCAGAGCCTGGGGCCTGTTTCAGATTCTGTGTCTCCCTCTCTCTCTGTTCCTCCCCTACTTGTGCTCTCTCTCTTTCTCTCTCTCAAAAATAAACATTAAAAAAAATTTTTTAATAAAAGTAATTAAATTCACGATTGCAATGGGCTAACACTGAAGAATAATAGTCTTTTTATCCATCTCAAAAAAAAAAAAAAAAAGCAAGTGAGTACAAGAGACTATAATGTTGTAAATTTCAAAGATGTCAAGTTATAGGGAGGACAGGAGGCATGATAGTATGGAAGTCCCAAAAGAAGAACATGTCATTTACTCCAACTCCAAATTAAATTAGGTAAGAATGCAGTACAGCATCTGACACACAGTAAGCGCTCAGTATAGGTTATTTGGTAGTAGTAGCAACAACTGCAACAACAGCAGAAAGAATAGTGGACTTTAATGTTTTTAATACATTTAATTTTTTGTTTATTTATTTATTTTGGGAGGGTGAGGGGGATTGGACAAGGGAGGGGCAGAGAGAAAGGGAGAGAGAGAATCCCAGTCAAGTTCCACAGGGCTCAATCCCAGGAGCCATGAGACCATGACCTGAGCTG
The DNA here is from genome assembly GCF_046562875.1 of Panthera onca. Taxonomy (NCBI): domain Eukaryota; kingdom Metazoa; phylum Chordata; class Mammalia; order Carnivora; family Felidae; genus Panthera; species Panthera onca. The sequence continues at coordinate 17,890,605 of NC_138356.1, read as the reverse complement.
AAATCAAGAGTCAAACGCTCAACCAACTGAGTGACCCAGACGCCCCTGAACTTTAATATTTTTACTGACCTTTCAAATATTAGGATCTTTCTTAATTTAAATTACGGTTTTTGGTTTCTCTTGCAAATGTATAAAGTATCAGAAAATCTAAATTTTCTGTCAAATCCCAAAATACCTACTAATTTTAAGCACATCCTACTATGGAAATCAAAGAAAACTTTCTCCCAGAAGCCCAATTTTTTAAAGTTGAGGAATACTGTATGTACAGCAAAAAGTACAACCTTAAGTATAATGCTCAAGGAGTTTGTTCAAACATATGCACTCATTAAAACTATTTCTTTACACCTCAGAAGGCACACTTATGCTCCTTCCCCATTAACACTCCCTCCCAGAGTTCACAAGTATTCAGACTTCTATCAGTGTGGATGTACTGGATCTGTTTCTTGAACCTCAAATAAAAAGCTTGTCATCTTTTGCATTTTACTTCTTTCACTCAATGTTATGTCCATCAGAGTTAGCCACGCAGCTATATGCAGCAGTGGTTCATTCTTTTCACTTTGTGTCTTCTCTCATTGTATGAATACAGTACAACTTTTTTTAATCCATCCTGTTATCAGGCATTTGAGCTTATTCATGCTGTTTGGGAGGGTGGGGAGAGCACTATTATAAACAAAATTCCATTGACGTTCTTGTACACGTCTTTCAGTGGACACATGTATTTCTCTTGGCTATATTCCTAGGAGCAGAATTGTTGGGTCACTGGATAAGGTCACAGGGTTTAGTTGAGATTGCCAGTTTTTCCAAGTTGCATTATTATCCATTCCTACCAGCCACTTGCCCACTCTTGGTTCTGTAAGTTCTTTAAATATAAGACATCATACCTGTGTGTAATGATGTCTTACTGTAGTTCCAATTTGTATTTTCCTAATGACTAATGATGCCGAGCACCTTCTCAATGCATTTGGATTTCCCTCTTTTAAGAATAGCCAACCAAGTGTTTTGTCCATTTTCAGATTTCAGTCTTTTTAGATTTTCAGTCTTTTTCTCACGGATATGTAAATTTTATGTACACATACATATAAACATACGTGAATCTTATACATATGGCTGCCTTTTCCCATTCTTATGTATTGTGATGAATAGTTTTCTCCACCAGGAGTTTATTGTTGGGGGCTTGATGGCTTTTACTAGAACAACAATGACATCTTCAATCCTATCAGGGTTCTCTTCCACAGTGTTGACAATCCTTTCCATGCAGTACCATATGTAATGAGCTATAAAGGTTCATACAACTCCCTGATTTAGAAGCTGAATTAAAGATGTTGTGTTTGGGAGCAAGAAGGCCACTTCTACACCTTCAGTGTTGAACTCATGGGGTTCTGGGTAGCCAGGGGCCTTGTCCAACATCAACAGATAGTGATACCAGGAACAAAGCACAAACATCAATGGAATCAATCTAGAAAAAAAGTTCTTATTGTCTAGCCCTTCTTGCCATACAACCAAAAGACTGGTAGCTGGTGTTTATCTTTTCCCTTCAAGACTCAAAGATTAGCAGCTTTAAATGTAAAGGCAGTCCTGATCATAAACCCAAATGCATTTGCGCAAAACAGTATGGTTAGCCTAGCCCCTCCTGCCTTAAATCCTGGTGCTCGCTTTTTTTTCTTACTAACAAATGTCCTTTATGGCACTATTTCTTTTTCTTTTTTTTTTTTTTTTTTTTTTTAGAATAGGACATCTTCATCTGCCTTAAAACCTGTTCAGACAAATATCCTTTCTCCTCAGTGATTTTCTTAGTGCTACCTAGAAACCTGTCTGCTGCCTCTTCATCAGCAGAAGCTGCTTCTCCTGTTATCTTGATTATTTAAGTTAAACCTCTTTCCAAAATTATCAAACCACCTCTTTTTGCCATTAAATTCTCCACCTTTAGATTCTTCACCTTCCTTTTACTTTTAAGTTGTCACAAATCATGGTAGTATTTTTCTTTTTCTCAAATCATAGTAGTGTTTATAGGTGTGACTTTCTTATAGCAATCCTGCATCCACATAAAAGCCCATTTTCAATATAAGATGAAAAGGCATTTCACAGAAAGTGCAGGGTTTTCATACCCACTGACCTAGCACAGCTTCATGAATTTCCTTTCCTTTTCTTTCTTTCCTTTTAACAATGGTTCTTACATTAGATTCTTTTATCTTGAAATGGCAGGCAACCATAGCTGCAGACCCTAATCTACATATCAAGCAATTCAATTTTTTCTTGTAATATGACTTTTCTCTGCTTCTTGGGAGCACTCCCAGCATCACAAGAGGCATTTTGTTTGGGTCCCATGGTGTAACTCAGTTTACAACATTGCACTAAACACAAAAACATGAGAAAATCACAAAAGAGATCACTTTGTACCGCAATACATCATTTATTGAAGATGAACTGCCTTCTCAAGAGATGATCAGCATCACATGGCTTTTTTTTTTTTTTTTTAATTTATTTAAGTAATCTCTACACTCAGTGTGGGGCTAGAACTCATAACCCAGTATCAAGAATTGCATGCTCTGGGGCGCCTGGGTGGTTCAGTCGGTTGGGCGGCCGACTTCGGCTCAGGTCATGATCTTGCAGTCCGTGAGTTCTAGCCCCGCGTCGGGCTCTGCGCTGACAGCTCAGAGCCTGGAGCCTGCTTCATATTCTGTGTCTCCCTCTCTCTGACCCTCCCCTGTTCATGCTCTGTCTCTCCCTGTCTCAAAAATAAATAAACGTTAAAAAAAAAATTAAAAAAAAAAAAAAGAATTGCATGCTCTTCCAAATGAGCCAGCCAGGCACCCCAGCATCACATGGTTTTTTAAGTGGATACTCCCAACACTTGAGCTCATCACAACAGCAATAGAAGGTAGATACAAAATTATTACAGTACAACAGTATGTACTACAGTTAATTGTACACAGTTATGATTTAATAGTGCATCTTGATATTTATTTACATTTCTTTCTCTTGCATTTGAAAGAGTGCACATACTCTGCGCAGGAGAGAGAAAAAGCCAAAGTAGACTATGCTGTCAACACAGAGCCCAACAAAGGGTTCCAAAATCACGAACTATGAGATCATGACCTGAGCCAAAATCAAGAGTCAGATACTTAACCAACTGAGCCACCCAGGTGCCCCTACATTTCTCTTGACTACAAATGACACCATATACAGTCTGTGTTCAGGGCATAATTTTGATAACTTTTAACTTTTAATAGATCTGTATACATTTTAAGACAATGAATGATAAAATAGACTAGTATCCACATATTTTTAACATTCACAATACACCTTTCTTAATTTTTTTCAATATTTCTAGGCTAAAAGGTTCATCTGTGAAATTTTTCAAATTGTCACAAATCTCCAAAAACATTTCTCATATTTACTGAAAAAAATCCACGTATAAATAGAACCCCTGCCCCCACCGCGCCCAGTTCAAACTCCTGCTGTTCAAGGGTCAACTATATTTTATTCTATTTGTTGCTACTGCAAATGAAACTGTTCAATAAAGATTTCCAGATTGTTCTAATATATAACCAAAACAGCTTACATATTTTTTTATTGATCTCATATTCTGTTAACTTCCTAAGCTCATTTATTAATTCTAATAGCTTTTTTGTAGATTCTTAGAATTTTCTCCAAACAGAATTATGTCATCTGCAAACAAGGGCAGTTTTTCTTCTTAACCTTGATGCCTTTTATTTATTGTATTTTTTCATCACGCTGGCTAGAACTTTCAGTACAAAGTTGAATGAGGTGATAAGAATACACATTCCTGTCTTGTTCCTTGTAAGGAAAGCTGACAGTCATAAACATTATGTAGGATGTTGGCGGTAGGTTTTTCATAGATGTCCTTCTTCAGAAATCAAAATCTTTTATTCCTAGTTTGTTGACAGTTTTTATAATAAATCAGTGTTGGATTTGTCAAATACTTTTTCTGCGATTATTGAGATAATCATGTGCTTTTTGCCCTTAACTCTATTAATCTGGTGTATTAATTTAGACATGTTAAAACTAAAAACTTGCACTACTATGATAAAGCTCACCTGGCCAGAGTGTATAATCATTTTTATATGTTGCTAGTTTCAATCTGTTAACATTTTGTTTAGGATTTCTACATCTATATTCCTAACACATACTGCTTTGTAATTTTCTTGTGGAAACTTTATCTGGCCTTGATATCAGGATAATACTAGCCTCACAAAATGTGTTGGGAAGTGTGCATTTCTCTTTTAAGTTTATCAAGTACTGGTATTATTTCCTCTTTAAATGTTTGGTAGAATTCATCAATGAAGTCATCCATGCCTGGGCTTTCCTTTGTGAAAGATTTTTAATGAAGAATTCAATTTCTTTACATGTTAGAGATCTATTTAGATTTTGCATTTCTTCTTGAATCAGTTTCAGTAATTTGGGACTTTCTAGGAATTTATCAATTTTGTCTAAGGTGTCCAACTTGTTGGCATAACAATACACTTGCAATATTAGTTAAGCCAACAAACACTAAAGATTTATTAGTGCTAACAGTTACGTGAAATTCTACTTGCATTTAATTTTTAACATTATTTCTATGCCACTTGTCAACAAAGTCAGGAAAAGAAAAGATTTCAGTAGTGACTATGATGGTTAATTTTATATGTCCACTTGGCTAGGCCATGTTGCCCAGATAGTTGGCCAAACATTATGGAGGGGTGCCTAGGCGGCTCAGTCAGTTAAGTGTGTGACTCTTGGTTTCCATTCAGGTGATGATCTCGTGGTTCGTGAGATGCAGACCTGAGACAGGCTTTGTGTGTGCTGACAGAACAGAGCCTGCTTGGGATTCTCTCTCTCCCTCTCTTTCTGCCACTCCTCTCTCCCAAAATAAACATTTTTTTTTTAATTTTTTTTTTCAACGTTTTTTATTTATTTTTGGGACAGAGAGAGACAGAGCATGAACGGGGGAGGAGCAGAGAGAGAGGGAGACACAGAATCGGAAACAGGCTCCAGGCTCCGAGCCATCAGCCCAGAGCCCGACGCGGGGCCCGAACTCACGGACCGCGAGATCGTGACCTGGCTGAAGTCGGACGCTTAACCGACTGCGCCACCCAGGCGCCCCTTTTTTTTTTTTTTTTTTAATTTTTTTTTTTTCAACGTTTTTTATTTATTTTTGGGACAGAGAGAGACAGAGCATGAACGGGGGAGGGGCAGAGAGAGAGGGAGACACAGAATCGGAAACAGGCTCCAGGCTCCGAGCCATAAGCCCAGAGCCCGACGCCAAAATAAACGTTTTTAAAAAGACATTACTATGGATATTTCTGTAAGAATGTTTTTCAGGTGAGATAAACATTTAAATTAGTAGACTTTGACTAAAGCAATCTGCCCTCCATAATGTGACTGGGCCTCATCCAATCAGTGGAAGGCCTTAACAAAGACTGACCTTCCTCAAGTGAGAAGGAATTCTGCCAACAGACAACTTCAGACTTAGAACTGCAACATCACCTCTTCCCTGGGTCACGAGTTTTGCGGCTTACCTTGCAGATATTAGACTTTCCAGCCTCCATATAATCACAAGCCAATTCCTTAAATATACACTTACTTACTTACTTACACACATACACACACACACACACACACACACACACACACACACACACACACCCCCTATTGGTTCTCTGAAGAACCCTGACAAATACAGTGACTTTTTTTTTAATTGCTGAATTTGAAGTAAAATTTATCTAAACTTAATCTAACATCTTATTCTTATCAAATTAATGAGATTTGATAGGAATTTGTTTTTCATGTTTCTTTTAATTAGTGAAATTTTATCAAATAACTTATCGAAAATATTAAATTTCTTTTTTTGTTGTTGTTTACTTACTTAGAGAGACAGAAAGAAACAGCATATGAGCAGGGGAGGGCAGACAGAGAGGGAGAGACAGAATCCGAAGCAGGTTCCAGGCTCTGAGCCATCTGCACAGAGCCCAACACAGGGCTCGAACTCATGAACCATGAGATCATGATCTAAGCCAAAGGTGGATGCTTAACAAACTAAACCACCCACGTGCCAGAAAATATTAAATTTCACAATTGATTTCTTCCCTCTATGAATTTTGTTTTTTTTAATAAAGTTTCAACATTGCTACATTTAAAAGCCAACCTCTCTTCCAAGACACATACTCAGTAAGTCTTCATGTAACATACTAAGCATCACCCATGTGCCAGATAGTTTGCTGGTCTTGGGGAGATAAACAGATACATAAGTTTTTGCCCAAAGGTACAGCATCTAGACAGTAAACAAGCAGGCATACAGTTTTAATATAACATAATAAGTGCTATATAACACCTTCTATATGCACCACACGTACCAGTTTGGTATACAATGAACTTTCTTTTCACCCAGAGATAAAGCCTGTTTAATTCAGTTTTATGCCCAAGTCTAGGCTGCCCCTTTTAACTCAAATTTCAGTTTCCTTTTTAGAGTATAACAGGGTCTTCACTATTTACAAGTTATTTCTGAGCTGCAAAATTCTCTCCCCATGTTTCCCCCTGTATTATCATGTTTCCCCCTATATTCCCCCATTCAATCACAGCTGCCACAATTAGACAGAAGGGTAAGGACAACTTTTTCTTGCATCTGCAATAAAAACCTTAGCAGCAGACAGTAACTGCTCCAGGTCTGTCAAATAGATGCATTCCATTGCTTTTTAATCTCGAAAGGTTATGGCTATGTCCCCATACTATAAATCACAAAGGTAGTATTTTCAAAAAGAGAACAGGATCTAAGCTACCACATGGAAAAGAAGAAAGGGCTATATACACACGTATACAGTCTAATCATGAAATTATATACAAGATACTGCTTATCAAGAGAGACTGGACAACAGGGTTGGGAGGGTCACAATTTCCATGTTATATTGTTTTGTACTCTTTAAAATCATTTTGCCATATGCAAATTTTACTTAATATAAAATTCTTTTTATAAAACTCAAAATAAAGCAATGCTTTTTATATTCACCATTTGAACCAGATAATACATTTCAAAAGCAATGTAGTATCTATCTACGGATGTTGGGTCAAAAATATGTATATAAAAAACAATGTTGAAAATACTGGCTGTATTATGTCAACTATTAAAAATGTCTTCCAGGATATAAAGCGTTAAAATCAAAGCAATAATGCTCAACCTAAGGTAAAACACTCAACTTCTCTAAGAAAGAGAAAAGAGAAAGATGAAATTTAACTGAAGTACATAGATCTACACTTAAAAAGTTAATGACTTAAAAGTTAACTGACTTCAGCTCAGGTCACGATCTCACAATTTGTGAGTTCGAGACCTGCATTGGGCTGTGTGCTGGCAGCTGAGAGCCTTGAGCCTGCTTCAGATTCTGTCTCCCTCTCTCTCTCTGTGTGCCCCACCCCTGCTCACACTCTATCTCTCTCTCAAAAATAAATTTTAAAAATTTTTTTTAAAAGTTAGTGAAAGCATTTCTTAACAGTAATAGTTATTAAATAATGAGTTAGTAAAAGTTGAATTTCTTTTAATTATAAAATGATTAATATGCCTAGAAATGGTGTAGGAAGATAGAAAATACAATTTGCTTTTATAGATCGTTTTCAGCTAGCTCTCATATTTCACTAAACCTGAGTTATTCTAACAAAGTCCTTACAAAGGACATAATTTTATCAGCTTATATAGAGTAAGCCATGTACATGCTACATAGAATAAAGAATTTTGCTAGCCTTTATTTCTGGTTCCTGGGAGGTAACTTCTAAATCCTTGGAATATTCCAAGTGATGGGAGTGTTTTTGTTATTCATGGTAGGTTCTGCGACCCATATCCAATAGTTTATGCTAATATGCTAACTCACGGTGAGCTCCTCTATAGTTTAGCTGAAGAGATGACATAGATGGAAGCTGGTCACACCAGAAAGACCACACCAGAAAGATGTGATTAAGAGGGTTAGACCTCTAAGCCATCTGACATCAGCCAGATCTCTGGGGAAAGTTGGGAGTATGGAGTCTGAGCCACAAAGGCAATGCAGTATCAATAAAAACTCCATACACTGAAACTCAGGTGAGAGTGGCACAACAGTAGTGACGTGCCAGGGGGGTGATACATCCCTGAGACTGGTAAAAGCTACATTTGGACCCTCCCAGACCACATGCTACACACTGCCCCCTTTGGCTGGTTCTGATTTGTAGCATTACGCTACAATACAACTGTAATCATTAAGTATAGCACTTTCCTGAGTTCTGTAAGTCATTTTAGTGATTTATCACATTTGACAGTGTAATGGAAACCCCATATTTATAGCCAGAATAGAGGATGGCTTGAGGACCCCGATACTAGCAGCTGATGTCTAAAATAAGAGAAGTCTTGTGGAGGGCTGTGCCCTTAATCTGTGAAGTTTGGTCCAACTCTGGGTAGCTGGTGTTAGAAGTCACTGTAATGCCTCTCAAATACTTTTGTGAGAGATATACAATGAGAATGCAAGAATGAGCCATGTGGATAAGCATTACCCATAAATATTACCACTAACACAAATGCATTTACAAAAAATCAGAAAATGCTTATGATAGCTGTACTATGAGCTATCAGTATATTTTCACTGGCTAAAACGAATATTGCCAGTATATTACTGATAACTACTATGCTTAATTACTTATTCAAAGTATGGTGTCAAATATATTTCACTGAATATGTAATTTCTAAATATGACCTTTTTTAGACCAGTTTGTGTTATAAGTCCTATCTGAGACCATGTGAGAAAACTCTCCATTGCCAAATTATTTTCCATTTTCCCACTGTGAAAAACTACGTATTTGGTGTTCTTTCCAGTTTTATTGAGAAATAATTGACATATATCACTGTGTAAGTTTAAGGCATATAGCTTGATTATTTGATTTATATATATTATAGAATAATTACCAAATAGGTTCTGCTAACATCCATCTGCGTGTATAGATAAAATGAAAAGGCAAGAAAAAAAGAAAAGCTTATTCCTTTTGATGAGAACTCTTAGGACTTACTTTCAACATATTTCCTATAGATTACAGAGCAATATTAGCTAAAATCATCATGTTGTACATTATTTCCCTAGTACTTATATACATTATAAGTACCTTTTGACCATTATAAGTACCTTTTGACCACCTTCCAACAATCTATCCTACCTCCACCCTTCTTCACCTCTGGAAACCACATGTCTGATCTTTTTTTCTGAGTTTGGTTTTGTTTTCTGTTTAGATTCCACATGTGAGATCATACATTATCTTTTCTTTCTCTGACTTACTTCACTGAGCATAATGTCTTCAACCCACCAACAGTGTGCAAGGGTTCCATGCCAGCATTTGTTAACTCAGTCTTTTTTTTTTTTAATCATTTTCTTAAGTTTATTTCTTTATTTTGAGAAAGAGAGAGTGCATGCATGCAGGGAAGGGGTAGAGAGAGAGGGAGAGAAAAAAATCCCAAGCGTAGAGCCCACCACAGGGCTCGATCCCACAAACCATGAGATCATGACCTAAGCCAAAATCAAGATTCAGACACTTAACCAACTGAGCCACCCATGTGCCCCCTTTTATTTCTGTCTTTTTGATGACGGCCAATGTAACAAGCATGACATGATCTCTTTGTAGTTTTAATTTGCATTTCCCTAACGACTAGTGATGTTGAACATCTTTTCACGTGCATTTGGTCTAATTTTAAGACCAAAATTATTCAAGCAAGAAGTCAGTAACTGAATGCTGATAAGCTATAAAATTAGTCAAATTATATATTATTCTTTAATAAGATTCAATGTGCATCAAAATAATTGTTTCAGGGGCGCATGGGTGGCTCAGTCAGTTGAGCGACCAACTTCAGCTCAGATCATGATCTCATGGTTTCTGAGTTCGAGCCCCGTGTCGGGCTCTGTGCTGACAGCTCAGAGCCTGGAGCCTGCTTCTGATTCTGTGTCTCCCTCTCTCTCTGCCCCTCCCCCACTCATGCTCTGTCTGTCTCAGAAATAAACATTAAAAAAATTTTTTAAAATAAATAAATAATAATTGTTTCAGTTGGCAACAAAAGAAACATTCCATGAAAATTCAATTCTACATACCCAACAGAATAGTTTATTTTTGCAATGGGGACCTTCATTTATTCAAAATATCTTAAGGGGTGCCTAGGTGGCTCAGCTGATTAAGCTTCCACTCTTGGTTTAGTCTCAGGTCATGATCTCATGGTTCATGAGATCAAGCCCCGCACTGGACTCAGGCTTAGCCTAGGCACTGACAGCACAGAGCCTGCTTGGGATTCTCTCCCCCCGCCCCTGCCCCTCCCCAGCTCATGTCTGCACATGTTCTCTCTCTCTCAAAATAAATAAGCAAACATTTTTTAAAAATATTTTCCTTAAACACTGAAGTGCCAGGCACTGTGCTAAGTAGCAAATATACAATGGCAGGCAAGCTGGCATACCACTGCAATACAAGAGAGCTGAATAAGTTCAAAATTACACTTTATGGGGAAAACCAATGTGACAGAAACACAAAGCATGAAGAGCCACACAATCTGGGAAAAAGAATAAAAGGATAAAATTATACAGGAAACAAGAATACATTAAGGGTTTGAAGCAAAGACTAACATGATTCTAGATGTTTTTTGAAAGGACATTAAAGGGCAGTGCAGAGACTTAGTTGGGGGGCTGGGGAGGTTAGACCAGAAACCAAAAAGAACACTAGAAAAAAATCTGATGAGAGACAACATAAGCCCACATAAAACAATGTTTATGGGATTAGAGAAAGGTAAATTTATTTTTAAATTTAGGTAGTAGAATCAACCAGACTTGTGTAATTACTTGCTGTGGGAGGCAAAGGGAACACAGAGGTCAAGGATGACGAGGTAGCCAGCTATCTCACTGGAGTACCAGGAAGTTTGAGAAGAATCAAGGTAATTTTGCACATGTTACTTGTGAGGCCATGACATCCAAGTACAGATATCCAATAGGAAATTAGGTATATGGGTCTGGAGTTCAATTCTATTTTTTTTTTTTAATTTTTTTTTTTTACGTTTTATTTATTTTTGAGACAGAGAGAGACAGAGCATGAATGGGGGAGGGGCAGAGAGAGAGGGAGACACAGAATCGGAAGCAGGCTCCAGGCTCTGAGCCATCAGCCCAGAGCCCGATGCGGGGCTTGAACTCACGGACCGCGAGATCATGACCTGAGCTGAAGTCGGTCGCTTAACCGACTGAGCCACCCAGGCGCCCCTGGAGTTCAATTTTAAAAAATCAGGATTGGAATACAGACTTATCAGTTATGAACAGACTGATAGCATATAAAATCTTTGAGTGGATGAGGTCAGTCAGAGAGTATATGAAATGAAAAGAAGGCATAGTTGAGAGAGAACGTCAGCTAGAGAGGGGCAGAGAGGGTGAGAGAGCATCCCAAGCAGGCTCCACGCTGTCAGCACCAAGGCCTAGTTCGAGCCCGAGCCTGAACCCAAGCCCACCAAGGGGCTCGATCTCATGAACCTCAAGATCATAACCTGAGCCAAAAGCAAGAGCCGAAAGCTTAACCAACTGAACCACCCAGGTGCCCCTTGAAATTAGACTTTAAAGTCTCAATCATTTGTTTTTTTATTTTTTTATTTTTATTTTTACATTTATTTTTGAGAAACAGAGTGAGACAAAGCGTGAGCAGGGGAGGGGCAGAGAGAGAAGAAGACACAGAATCTGTAGCAGGCTCCAGGCTCTGAGCAAGCGGTCACCACAGAACCTGATGCGGGGCTCAAACCCACAAACTGTGAGATCATGACCTGAGCTGAAGTCCGACGCTCAACCAACTGAGCCACCCAGGTGCTCTGAACTCTCAATCATTTGTGCATGTAATAAAAAATAACTCTTAAATTCTTAATATAATTCTCAAAACCTACACTTAAAAAAATAGGAGATCACAAAGTAAATGTTTATCATGCACCACTTATGTGCCAGTCAGCTTTTCCTGCCACAGTAACTTTTTAAAATAGATGCCAATTACTAAGATAAGGCAAGAGAGAGCTTAAATAACCTGTGCCAGGTCACAAAGACAGGACAGGTACAATCCAAAGGAAGTTGTAACCCAGAATGCCACAGTGATTCTGTCTAACCTTACTGTATAAGAAAATCTACTATTAAGCTTAAAAAATTATTTTTTGCAATAATCAAAATTTCACTTCATAAAACTTTAGGGTGAGAAGACAACCCAACGTTTTTATATTAAAGATAAGGAAATTGAGGTCCTTGGAGATAAACAAGTTTAACCAAAATATAATACAGTACTTAAATTCAGAAAGACCTTGAACATGAAATGCAAATCAAAACCATGATAAAATACCACCTCACACCTGTCAGAATGGCTAAAATTAACAACACAAGGGGTACCTGGGTAGCTCAGTCAGTTATGTGACCAATTCTTGATTTTGGCACTCAGGTCATGATGTCAGTTCATGAGTTCAGGCCCCACGTCAGGCTCTGTGTTGACATCGCAGAGCTTGCCTGAGATCCTCTGTCTCCCTCTCTCTCTCTGCACCTCCCCTGCTTACTCGCTCACTCTCTAAACTAAATAAACATTTAAAAAGAAAAAAAACAAACACAAGACACAACAGGTGTTGGCAAGGATGTGAAGAAAGGGGAACCCTCTTGCACTGTTGGTGGGAATGCAAACTGGTGCAGCTACTCTGGAGATCAGTATGGAGGTTCCTCATAAGGTTAAAAATAGAACTACCCTGCAATCCAGCAAGTGTACTACTAGGTATTTACCCACAGGATACAAAAATATTGATTCAAAGCGGTACATGCACTCCGATGTTTATAGCAGCATTACCAGCAATAGCCAAACTATGGAAAGAGCCCAAGGGTCCATCAACTGCTAAACAGATGAAGAAGCTGTGATGTATGTATATACAGACACACACACACACACAGACACACACAATGGAATATTGCTCAGCCATCAAAAAGAATGAAATCTTGCCATTTGTAACAAGATGGATGGAGCTGGAGTATATTAAGATAAGCAAACTAAGTCAGTCAGAGAAAGACAAATACCATATGAATTCACTCATGTGGAATTTAAGAAACAAAACAGATGAATATATGGGGGGTAGAGAGAGAAAGAGAGAAAGAGAGAAAGAGAGAAGGAGGGAGGGAAACAAACCGTAAGAGACTCTTTCTTAAATTTTTTTTAAGTCTATTTATTCGGGGGGTGGGGAGGGGGGGAGGCATGGCAGGCAGAAAGAGAGAGAATTCCAAGCAGGCTCCACACTGTCAGTGCAGAACCCCACATGGGGCTCAAACCCACTAAACGTGACACCATGGTGTGAGCCGAAATCAAGAGTCAGACAGTTAATAAACTGAGTCACCCAGGAGACTCTTAAAGATAGAGAACAAACTGAGGGTTGATGGAGGGAGGTGGGTGAGGGATGGACCAGATGGGTGATGGTTATCAGGAGGACACTTGTTATGATGAGCACTGGGTGTTGTAGTGAATTCTATTCCTGAAACGAATATTGCACTGTATGTTAGTTAAGTAGAACTTAAACAGTGAAACAGAAAAAATAAACTCATTTGTATTTAAAATAAAATAAATGATCCTGAAGAGTCAAAGCAAACTTGAGAAAGAAAAACAAAGCTGAAGGTATCACAATCCCAGATTTCAAGATATACTACAAAGCTGTAAGGTACTGGTACAAAAATAGACACATAGATAAATGCAAAAGAATAGAGCATCCAGAAGGAAGCCCACACTTAAATGGTCAATTTATGACAAAAGAGAGGTGCCTGGGTTGCTCAGTCAGTTGAGTGTCCAACTCTTGGTCTCAGCTCAGGTCTTGATCTCAAGGTCATGAGTTCAAGCCCCACACTGGGCTCCATGCTGAGTACATACATACTTAAAAATATGTATATAGATATATGACAAAAGAGTCAAAAATATACAATAGGGAACAGATAATGTCTTCAATAAATAGTGTTGGGAATATAGGACAGCTAAATGCAAAAGAATGAAAGTGGATGACTTTCTTACCCTATACACAAAAATAAACTCAAAATGGATTAAGACCTAAAGGTGAGATCTAAAACCATAAAAGTCCTAGAAGAAAACACAGGCAACAATCTCTCTGACACTGGTCTTATCATCATTTTTCTATATATGCTTCCTGAGGCAAAAAAACAAGAGCAAAACTAAAATACTGGGAATACCCTAAAATAAAAACCTTTTGCACAGCAAAGGAAACCATCAAAAAAACAAGACAACCCACTGAATAGAAGACATTTATAAATGATTCACCCAGTAAGAGACTTACTTTCTGAAATATATAAAGACCTTACACAACACAAAAAGAACAAATAATCTGGTTAAAAAATGAGAAGACATGAACACTTTTCCAAAGAAGACATAAAGGTGACTAACAGACAGATGAAAAGATGCTCAACATCACTAATACACAGGGAAATGCAAATCAAAACCTTACACCTGTCAGAATAACTACAATCAAAATAAACACAATAAACAAGTGTTGGTGAACATGTGGAGAAAAAGGAACGCTCATGAACTGTTTGTGGGAATGTAAATTGGTGTAACCACTGTATAAATCAGTATGGAGATTACCCCCAAAATTAAAACTAAATATAACATATGATCCAGTAATTTCATTACTGGTTATTTAACAAACAAAACAAAAATACCAATTTGAAAAGATATATCACCCCTAAACTTATTTCAGTATTATTTACAATAACAAGATACGGAAGCAACCCAGTGTCCATCAATGTATAAAGAAGATACGGATATATATATATGGAATGGAATATTATTCAGTCATAAAAAATAAGATCTTGTGGGGCACCTGGGTGGCTCAGAGGGTTAAGCTCCGGACTTTAGCTCAGGTCACAATCTCACAGTTTGTGGGTTCAAGCCCCACATCGGGCTCTGCTGACAGCTCAGAACCTGGAACCTGCTTCAGATTCTATTTCTCCCTCCCTTTCTGCCCCTCCCCCACTCACACTCTGTCTCTCTCTCTCTCTCAAAAATATATAAACGTTAAAAAAAATTTAAAAACAAATAAATAAATAAGATCTTGCCATTTGCAACATGGATGGACCTAGAGAGTATTGTGCTAAGTGAAATAAGTCAGAGAAAAATACCATATGATTTCACTTACATGTGAATCTAAAAAACAAAACAAACAAACAGAAGAAAAAAAGACTCTTAAACACAGCAAATAAACTGGTGGTTGCCAGAGGTGAGATGGATGAGGGTGGTGGGTAAAATAGATAAAAATCCAAATTTCCAGTCAAAAGTAAGTCACAAAGATGAAAAATACAGTATGGGGAATAGTCAGTAATACTACAATAATGTCATATGGTGACTATACTTATCATGGTGAGTAATGTACAAAATTGTTGAATCAATATATTGCATACCTGAAATTAATAGAACACTATGTTATTTATACTTCAATAAAAAATTTCTAAATATTTTCATAACAAACCATAATCAAAGACTTAGTATAGTTGCAATATATTAACTTCTGCCCAATTGTAATAGGGTAACCAATAATTAAAATGGTCATTCACCAAATTACATTTTGTATCCTCTAAGCATCCCTTTGATTTTTTAAATAAAAGTCCACCATTTTTATTCAATTAACACATTTCCCTCTCACACAGACACAAATTCCATGCAAGTTTTTCAATTAATTTTTAGTTATATTATATATATACTTACTGCTATGATTCTGTAAATTATAAGGGAATATAATTTAAAATGGGCAGATGGTTCTCAGGATGTATTATATTTCATTTGTAGACAGTACAGTCATATGTAAGGTTCCAGAAAGGAAACAGTTACTGGGATTCTAAAGAAATCTTTTTTTCTGACAAGACAAAGCTCCTTCACAACAGCATGCTAATAATACTTTAAAATCAATTTAATACACCTAATGACATACCTAAGGAACTCCTGGTCTGTTGACTATTTGGTGGTATGTTTTCTTTGGCCATGGAAATTAATATTTTACTGTTTTCAGAAAGCTTCTCTGATGCCTTTCCCTGAAAGAGACACAATATTTACAAAAGTATGGGAAAATCCACAAAATACACAATGTATCCCAATACTCTTATTAAATGACTTGAAAAACTATACATCACGAAGAAATTTAAGTGTGAGATTTGAGGAATTAACCAAAAGTATTAACACTGTGATAAATTCTAATTAAATCTTAGAATTCATTTATCAACTAATAGTCACTGAGTTCCTGCTACATAGTGTCCCAGGTACTGGAAACATGAATGAAAAAAACATATGAGAATCTCAGCCATCATGGAGCTCAAACTATTCAGGGGACTAACAACAGACATAATAAATCATCAGACTATGTAATATACAAAGAGTAACTGGTAAAGGTTAAGGAAAAATAAAAATAGAGCATGGTATGAAGAGCCATAATGATGCAAGAGGAACTAAAAGACCTCAATGAGCATGATATTTGAACTAAGACTTAAAGATCATGATTTATGTACTATTTAATATTAAAAATTATAATAATGCTGTATTTAAAGCTATATAATAACCATTTTCAAACACTGTAAGGTAGTCCTAAGTGGACAGTGGTTAAAAACCATAGACTTTGGAGCTGGACATATGGTGATGGCAATTCTGAATCTATCACTATGTATAGCTGGACGAATTACTTAACCCCTTTGGGTTTCACCTTCTTGACATTTATTTTGTAAAACAAAAATATTCCACCTACTTAATAGGGGTATTATGATTAAGTGAGATAATAACATGTAAAGTCCTTGACACAACTCCTTGACCACAGCAGCTCTTATGGAAAGAAGGCAAACTAGTATGGTGGTTACGAGAACAGGCCTACAGTCAGGATGTAAGGAATCAAAGCCTACTTCTACCAACTCTATAACCTTAGTCTCATTACTTAACTTTCCCATGCCTTAGTTTACTTTTAGAAAATGACCATAACAACAGTATTTATCTCACAGATTCATGTGAATCATAAATTTAACTTCTTAAGACCAAGCCTCATTCCTGAAAGGAAAAAAACCTGTAACTAAGAATACTCTATCCAGCAAGGCTATCATTCAGAATGGAAGGAAAGATAAAGAGTTTTCCAGACAAGCAAAATTTAAAGGAATTCACTACCACTAAACCAGCCTGATAAGAAATGTTAAAGTGGAAAGGAAAGACCACAGCAGGAAAAGTAAGAAAGGGGAGCACCTGGGTGAATGTGTCGGTTGAGTGTCTGACTCTTGATTTGGGTTCAGGTCATGATCCCAGAGTCGTGGTATCAAGCCCAACTTCAGGGTCCATGCTAAGCATGCACCCTGCTTGAGATTCTCTCTCTTCCCCTCGGTCCCTCCCCACACTTGCATGTGCTCAAATTAAAATTTAAAAGGGGTGCATGGGTGGCTCAGTCAGTTAAGCCTCTGACATCTGCTCAGGTCATGATCACACAGTTCGTTTAGAGCCTGCTTCAGACCCTCTGTCCCTCTCCATCTGCCCCTCCCAGGCTTGTACTCTCTCTCTCAAAACTAAACAAACATTAGAAATAAATAAATAAAATATATAAATAAATAAACACTCAAAGAAAAATTTAAGGGGTGCCTGGGTGGCTCAGTCAGTTAAGCATCCAACCCTTGATCTCGGCTCAGGTCATGAGCTCCAGGTTTATGAGACTGAGCCCCTCATGGGGCTTGGGATTCTCTCTCTCTGCCCCTCTCCCACTGGCACAGGCACACTCTCTTTCTCAAAATAAATAAATAAGCTTAAAAAAATTAAAAAGGAAAGTAGGAAAGGAAAACAGTTCACAGGTACATAAACATAGTAAGACAGAATAAATCCTTATAAAACCAATATGGAGGTTAAAATACAAAAGCAGTAAAATCAAATATATCCATAAAACTCAGTCATGGAATTCACAAAACAGAAGAATATAAAGTATGACACCATATACCTAAAACAGGGGGGAGGGGGAAGTAAAAATTTAGTGTTTTTATAATGGGTCCAAACTTAAGTGACCATTAACTTCATATAGACTGCTATATATGCAAGATATATATACACCTAATGGTAATCACACATCAAAACCAATAATAGATATACAGGAAATAAAGAGAAAGGAATCCAAACATATCACAAGAAAACAGCTGTCAAATCACAAAAGAAGAGAGCAAGAAAAGAAAGGAACAAAGAACTATAAAAATAACCATAACACAAGTAACAAAATGGCAACAAGTACATACCTATCAATAATTACTTTGAATGTAAATGTACTAAACATTCTAATTCAAAAGACACAGGTGACCAAATGGATAAAAAAGCACACAACATATGCTGCCTACAAGAGACTCATTTCAGACCTAAAGACCCATGCAGATTGAAAGTGAAGGGACTGAACATTTATCATGCAAATAGAAGTGAAAAAGAAAGATGGAGTAATGATACTCATATGGGACAAAACAGTCTTTGAAAAACAAAGACTGTAACAAGAGACACAGAAGGACACTACATAATCATAAAGGGAATAATTCAACAGAAGGTATAACAATTATAAATATTTCTGTACCCAACATAGGAGGACCCAAATACATAAAGCAGTTATTAACAAAATTATAGTATTATTAGTATTGACAGTAATACTACTAATAGTAGGGGACTTTAACATGAACTTACAACAATAGGTAGATCACCCAGACAGAAAATCAACAAGAAAACAGTGGCTTCATAGGACACATTTAAACAGATGGATCAACAGATATATTCAGAACGTTCCATCCTAAAATAGCAGAATACACATTCATTTCAAGTGCACAGCGAACATTCTCCAGAATAGATCACATATTAGGCAACAAAATAAGACAACAAATTCAAAAAGACTGAGGTCATATCACCCATCTTTTCCAACCACAATGCTTTGAAACTAGAAATCAACCACAAGAAAAAAATCTGGAAAGAACACAAATACATGGAGGTTAAATAACATGCTACTAAACAATGAATGGGTCAGCCAAGAAATCAATGACAAAATCAAAAAGTACATGGAGACAAATGAAAATGAAAACACAACGGACCAAAATCTTTGGGATGCAGCAAAAGCTATTCTAAAAAGAAAGGATTTTAAGCAATACACAGCTACCTCAAGAAGCAAGAACAATCTCAAAAGAACAACTTAACCTTATATCTAAAGGAGACAGAAAAAGAACAAACAAAACCCAAACCAGTAGAAGAAGGAAATAATAAAGATCAGAGCAGAAATAAACAAAATAGAAACTAAAAAAAACCACACCAACAAACAAAACAAACAACAGAACAGATCAATGAGACCAGGAACTGGTGGCTCTTCGTAAAAATCAACAAAACATGGTAAACCTTTAGCCAGACTCACCAAAAAAAAAAAAAAAAAAAAAAAAGGCTCAAATAAACAAAATCAGAAATGAAATAGATAACACCACAGAAATACAGAAGATTATAAGAAAATATGAAAAGTTATATGCCTACAAATTGGACAACCTAGAAGAAATGGATAAATTCCCAGAAACATATAGTGTTCCCAATCTGAATCAGGAAGACAGAGAAAATCTACACAGATCAATGAAATTGAATCAGTAATCAAAAAACTGCCACTAAACAAGAGTCCAGGACCAGACAGCTTCACAGGTGAATTCTACCATTTTAAAGAAGAGTTAATACCTACTCTTCTTAAACTACTCTAAAAAATAGAAGAGGGAGAAAAGCTTCCAAATTCATTCTGTGAGGCCAGTATTACCCTGATGTCAAAGTCAGACAAAGACCATACCAAAAAAAAAAAAAAAAAAAAAAAAAAAAAAAAAAAAAAAGGAACTACCAGCCCCTATCTCTGATGAACATAGATACAAATAACCTTAACAAAATATTAACACACGAAATCCAACAATACACTAAAAAAAAAAAATCATTCACCAAGATCACGTGAGCTTTATTCCTGGGATGCAAGGGTGGTTCAACATTCACCAATCAACACAATAATCAACAACAGAAAGGTTAAAACCATATTATTTCAATACATGCAGAAAAAGCATTTGACAAAGTATAACATCCATTCATGCTAAAAACTCTCACCAGAGTAGGTTTAGAGGGAACATACCTCAACATAACGAAGGCCGTATGTGAAAATAGCTAAAGTCATTAACAGGAAAAATTTGAGAGCTTTTCCCCTAATATCAAGACCAAAACATGGATGTCCATTCTCACCACTTTTATTCAACATAATACTGGAAGTCCTAGCCACAGCAATCAGATAAGTAAAAGAAATCAAAAGCATCCAAATTGGTAAGGAAGTAAAACTATTTGCAGATGACATGATACTCTATATAGAAAACCCTAAAGACTCCACCAAAAAACTACTAAAACTGATAAATGAATTCTGTAAGGTTGCAGGATTAAAAAAAAAAAACCCAATATACAGAAGTATGTTGCATCCCTATACACTAATAATGAAGCAAAACTCAAGAAAACAGTCCCCTTTACAAAAGCGACACAAAAATAACAAAATACCCAGGAATAAACTTAACCAAGGAGGTGAAAGACCTGTACTCTAAAAACTATAAAATACTGATGAAAGAAATTAAGGACAACAAAAAAAATGGGAAAATATTCCACACTCACTGATTGGAAGAATATTGTTAAAATGTCCATACAACCCAAAGCAATCTACAGATTTAATGCAATTTCTATCAAAACAGCAACAGTATTTTTCACAGAAATAGAATAATCCTAAAATTTGCATGGAACCACAAGAGACCCAAAGCAGCCAAAGTAATCTTCAAAAAGAAGAAAACTAGAAATACCACAATCCCAGATTTCAACATATACTACAAAGCTGTAGCATGAAAACAGTATGGTAGTGGTACAAAAATAAACACACAGATCAACAGAACAGAATAGAGCCCAGAAATAAACTCACGCATATACAGTCAATTAACCTGCAACAGTAGCAACAAGAATACACAATGGGAAAAAGACAAACTCTTCAACAGATGGTGTTAGGAAAACCGGTCGGTAACCTGTAGAAGAATGAAACTGGATGGTCTTCTTATACCACACACAAAAATAAACTCAAAATGGATTAAGACCTAAATGTGAGGCCTGAAACCATAAAACCCCTAGAAGAAAACACAGGCAATAAGCTCACTGACACTGACATTAGCATCATTTTTCTAGATATGTGTCCTTTAGCAAGGGAAACAAAAGCAAAATTTAACTAATGAAACAACACCAAAATAATGAGCTTCTGCACAGTAAAGGAAACCATCAATGAAACAAAAAGACCACCCACCAAATGGGAGAAGGTAATTGCAAACGATACATCCTAGAAGAGGTTAATATCCAAAATATAAAAAGAACTTCTACCACACCACCAAAAAAGAAAAAAAAAAATTCAATTTAAAAATGGGTAAAGGACTAGATACACATTTTTCCAAAGACATACAGATGGCCAACAGACACACAAAAAGATGCTCAGTATCACTAATCATCAGGGAAATGCAAATCAAAACCACGGTGAGATAACACCTTGCACCTATCAGAATGGCTACAATCAAAAATAGAAGAAATAAGCGTTGGTGAGACTGGAGAAAAGGGAACCCTCATGTTCTGTTGGTGGAAATGCAAACTGGTACAGCCACTGAAAATAGCATGGAGGTTCCTATATTTCCACTACTGGGTATTTACCCAAAGAAAATGAAAACATTAATTCAAAAGGATATATGCACCCCTGTACTTATTGCAGCATTATTTACAATAGCAAGATATGGAAGCAACCCAAGCATCTATCCGTAGATGAACAGATAAAGATATATACACACATACAAATATACATACATATATACACACAATGGCGTATAAATGGTGTATGTATCAGCCATAAAAAAGAATGAACTGTCACCATTTGCAACAACATAGATGAATCTAGAGGGTATTATACCAAGTGAAATAAGTCAAAGAAAGACAAATACCATAGGATTTCACTCATATGTGGAATTTAAGAAACAAAACAAATAAAGAAGAGAAACAAAAAAACAGGTTCTTAAATATAGAGAACTGGTGGTTGCCAGAGGGGAAATGGGTGGGGGTGAAGAACATTAAGAGTACACCCAGAGTGATGAGCACAGAGTGATGTACAGAACTGTTAAATCACTATATTGTACACCAGAAACTAATATAAAACTGTATTTTAATTATACTAGAATTTTTAAAATCAAGAGAATAAAATACAATAAAACTAAGCCTCTTCTACACATAGCATACAATAAATGTTAGCTATGTAAGTAACATTCCCCGATAATTAAAGTGTCAATGTTATTTATCATCTCAACCAGATGCCCATACCTTTGCCCAAGATAAATGCTAAACCAGATGAGACAAGGGGTAACAGGTAACCCAGGACTGTCTTGGGCATACCAATATATATGGTTACTATGATTTCAGTGCACTATATGATAGACAGATTAATCTATATCCTGTATCTTATTAGTACACTGAACTCACAAAAGAAGGTGGCACATCTGTCCAGATGAGTGCTATGGAAGAGTTTAAAATAGTATCTAGCACAGTCTCAGTATTTACTGAGTGGATCAACCATTATTTCACCAAAACTAGGAAAACTTTAAGAAAGCTTTTTCAAGTACTATTTTCAAGAACACTCAAAAAAATTTCTAATTTGAAAAGCAAAGATATCAAAATAAACTATTATAATAAATTCACTTCTCAATTAAAAAAAGAAATTTAATGGGGCGCCTGGGTGGCTCAGTCAGTTAAGCCGTCGACTTCGGCTCAGGTCATGATCTCACGGTCCGTGAGTTCAAGCCCCGCGTCGGGCTCTGCGCTGACAGCTCAGAGCCTGGAGCTGTTTCAGATTCTGTGTCTCCCTCTCTCTGACCCTCCCCCATTCATGCTCTGTCTCTCTCTGTCTCAAAAATAAATAAACGTTAAAAAAAAAAATTTTTTTTTTAAAAAGAAATTTAAGATCCTGATTTACTTAAAAGATACTTTTCATGTAGAATATGAAAACTTGTTTTTATAATATCCTGAAAGTTCCCTGTACTAAAAGTAGTCTCCTTATTTTATGAAGCACAGCAATTATCAATTAAAACCCTAATAAGAGAAAACAAACTGTGAGATACAAAACACCACAACAGAAAAGAAAAACTGCATTCAAAATCAATGCAATCTTGTCCAGAGTCAGGCTCTCAGACTCAGAATGACAGGACCCAAACTAAAGTATGAAACAGAAGATTCTCACTCATAAAAGAGAATTTTTTACATTTACACAAGACTAATCTTCAGAGACAATTTTAATGAAACATCTTGTAAGAAAACTAAGTTTACCTTCATTTCCATGTAAGGTGGATCACTTTCCAATTCTGCTTTGTCTTTGGCCAGTTTGGCTTTTCGCTCTTCAATAAATTCATCCAAATTATCAGCCATTTTGAAGATACTAAAAAAACAAACCGAAAAAAAACTTACATGAACACAGCCATACCACAATATTTTTAGGCTAATTAACAACATGGAGGCTTAACCCACATTTAATATTCAATTTCACTTACCAAATTCAGTAATCCAAATAAGCTTGACCAAAACATGTCTGCCTGCTTCTCTCCCAAACCCACCCCAAAAACCAATGACATATATCAGAAAATTCTGAATACACACAACCACCATCATTTCTCTCTCACACACACATACACTGATCCAGGAGTCAAAGCACCTTTTTTCAGCTTTTTTAAAACTATTCACAGGTAATTTCAAGTTAAGAAAAAACTTACGAATAAGAACAGCACGAAGAACACCCAACCTTTTTTTTTTATTTTTTAATTTACATCCAAATTCATTAGCATATGGTATAATCATGATTTCAGGAATAGATTCCAGTGATCCATCCCCTAAGTATAACACCCAGTGTTCATCACAACAAATGACTTCCTTAATGCCCCTTACCCATTTAACCAATCCCCCTGCCACAACCCTCCAGCAACCCTGTTTGTTCTCTGTATTCAAGAGTCTCTTAAGTTGTGTTCCCCTTCCTTGTTTTTATATTATTTTTGCTTCCCTTCCCTTATGTTTATGTTTTGTATCAAAGTCCTCATATGAGTGAAGTCATGATACTTGTCTTTCTCCAATTTCACTTAGCATAATACCCTCTAGTTCCATCCACAGAGTTGCAAAAGGCAAGATTTCATTCTTTTTGATTGCCACATAACACTCCATTGTATATATACACCACTTCCTCTTTATCCATTCATCCATCAACGGACATTTGGGCTCTTTCCATACTTTGCTATTGTCAACAGCTCTGCTATAAACATTGGGACACATGTACCCCTTCAAAACAGCATACCTGTAGCCCTTGGATAAATACCTAGTAGCGCAATTGCTAGGTCATAGGGTAGTTCTAGTTTTAATTTTTTGAGGAACCTCCATACATTTTCCAGAGTGGCTCACCAGTTTGCATTCCCACCAACAATGCAAAAGAGATCCTTTTTCTCCACATCCTCGCCAACATCTGTTGTTGCCTGAGTTGTTAATGTTAGCCATTCTGACAGGCCTGAGGTGGTATCTCATTGTGGTTTTGATTTGTATTTCCCTCAGGATGAGTGATGTTGAGCATTTTTTCATGTGTCAGTTGGCCATCTGGATGTCTTCTTTAGAGAAGTGTCTATTTATGTCTTTTGCCCATTTCTTCACTGGATTATTTGTTTTTTGGGTGTTGAGTTTGAGAAGTTCTTCATAGATTTTGGATACTAACCCTTTACCTGACATGTCACTTGCAAATATCTTCTCCCATCCTATCAGTTGCCTTTTGGTTTTGCTGATTGTTTCCTGCACTGTGCAGAAGCTTTTTATTTTGATGAGGTCCCAATAGTTCATTTTTGCTTGTTTCCCTTGCGTCCGGAAACGTGTCAAGTAAGAAGTTGCTGCAACCAAGGTCAAAGAGGTTTTTGCCTGCTTTCTCCTTGAAGATTTTGATGGCTTCCTGTCTTAAGTTTAGGTCTTTCATTCATTTTAAGTTTATTTTGCGTATGGTGTAAGAAAGCGGACCAGGTTCACTCTTCTGCATGTTTTCCCAGCACCATTTGAAGAGACTGTCTTTATTCCATTGGATATTCTTTCCTGCTTTGTCAAAGATTAGTTGGCCACACGTCTGGGGGTCTATTTCTGGGTTCTTTATTCTGTTCCATTGATCTAAGTGTTTTTGTGCCAGTACCCACTGTCTTGATTACAGCTTTGTAATACAGCTTGAAGTCTGGGATTGTGATGCCTCCAGCTTTGATCTTTTTCAGGATTGATTCGGCTATTCAGTATCTTTTCTGGTTCCATGTATTTTAGGATTGTTTGTTCTAGCTCTGTGAAGAAGGATGGTGTTATTTTGATAGGTACTGCAATGAATATGTAGATTGCTTGGGTAGTAGCATCATTTTAACAATATTTGTTCTTCCTATCCAGGAGCATAGAATATTTTTCCACTTTTTTGTGTCTTCTTCAATTTCTTTCATAACCTTTCTATAGTTTTCAGTGTATCAACTTTTCACCTCTTCGGTTAGATTTATTCCTATATATTTTATGGGTTTTGGTGCAATTGTAAGTGAGATCATTCCTTGATTTCTCTCTATTGCATCATTATTGGTGTATAGGAATACAACCAATTTCTGTGCGTTGATTTTATATCCTGCAACTTAGCTGAATTCATGGATCACTTCTAGCAGTTTTTTGGTGGAATCTTTTGGGTTTTCCATATATAGTATCATGTCAACTGGGAATAGTGAAAGTTTGACCTCCTCCTGGCTGATTTGGATGCCTCTTATTTCTTTGTATTGTCTGATTGCTGAGACTAAGACTTCCAATACTATGTTGAATAACAATGGTGAGAGTGGACATCCCTGTCGTGTTCCTGACCTTAGGGGGAAAGCTGTTTTTGCCCATCGAATGATATTAGCAGTGGGTCTTTCATACATGGCTTTTACGATCTTGAGATATGATCCTTCTATCCCTACTTTCCTGAGGCTTTTTATCAAGCAAGGATGCTGTATTTTGTCAAATGCTTTCTCTGCATCTACTGAGAGGATCACGTGGTTCTTATCCTTTCTTTTATTGATGTGATGTATCACATTGATTGTTTTGTGAATATAGAACCAGCCCTGTATCCAAGGTATAAATCCCACTTGGTCATGATGAATAACTCTTTTAACATATTGTTGGATCCAGGTGGCTAGTATCTTGTTGACGATTTTTGCATCCATGTTCATCAAGGAAGTTGGTCTGTAGTTCTCCTTTTTAGTGGGGTCTTTGGTTTTGGAATCAAGGTAATGCTGGCCTCGTAGAATGAGTTTGAAAGTTTTCCTTCCATACCTATTTTTTGGAACAGATTCAAAAGAATAGGTGTTAACTCTTCTTCAAATATTAAATGTTTAAATCTTTCCCTGGAAAGCCATCCAGCTCTGGACTCGTTTTTTGGGAGATTTTTGATTACTAATTCAATTTCTTTACCAGTTATAGGTCTGTTCAAATTGTCTATTTCTTCTTGTTTCAATTTTGGTACTTTATATGTTTCTAGGAATTTGTCCATTTCTCCAGACTGCCCAATTTATTGGTGTATAACTGCACATAATATTCTCTTATTATTGTTTGTAGTTCTACAGTGTTGGTTGTGATCTCTCCTTTCATTCATGGTTTTATTTATTTGAGTTCTTTCCTTTTTCTTTTTGATCAAACTGGCTACGGGTTTGTCAATTTTGTTAATTATTTCAAAGAACGAGCTCCTGGTTTCAATGATCTGTTCTACTAGGGCTTTTTGGTTTTGATAGCATTGATTTCTGCTCTAATCTTTATTATTTCCTGTCTTCTATTGGTTTGGGGTTTTATTTGCTGTTTTTTCCAGCTCTTTAAGGTGTAAGGTTAGGTTGTGTATCTGAGACCTTTCTTCCTTCTTTAGGAAGGCCTCGATTGCTATATACTTCCCTCTTATGACTGCCTTTGCTGGATCCCAGAGATTTTGGGCTGTGGTGTTATCATTTTCATTGGCTGCCATGTACCTTTTAATTTCCTCTTTATCTTCTTGATTAGCCCATTCATTCTTTAGTAGGATGTTCTTTAGTCTCCAAGGATTCAGTCTTTCCAATTTTTTTCTTGTGGTTGATTTCGAATTTCATAGTATTGTGGTCTAAAAATATGCATGGTATGATCTTGATCTTTTTGTACTTACTTAGGGCTGATTTGTGTCCCAGTATGTGATCTATTCTTGAGATGTTCCATGTGCACTCAAGAACAATGTGTATTCTGCTGCTTTAGGATGAAAAGTTCTCAATGTATCTGTTAAGTCCATCTTGTCCAGTGTGTCATTCAAAGCCATTGTTTCCTTGTTGATTTTCTACTTACATGATCTGTCCGTTGCTGTAAGTGGGATATTGAAGTCCCCTACTATTATGGTATTATTATCAATGAGTTTCTGTATGTTTGTGATTAACTGATTTATATATTTAGGTGCTACTACATTTAGAGCATAAATATTTACAACTGTTAGATGTTCTTGGTGAATAGACCCCTTAATTATGATATAATGCCCTTCTTCATCTCTTGTTAGTCTTTATTTTAAAATCTAGATTGTCTGATATAAGTATGGCTACTCTGGCTTTCTTTTGGCAGCCATCAGCATGATAGATGTTTCTCCATCCCTGTTCTTTCACCCTGCAGGTGTCTTTAAATCTAAAATGGGTCTGAGCAGCATATACACGAATCTTGTTTTCTTATCTGTTACCCTATATCTTTTGATTGGAGCACTTAGTCCAGACATTTAGAGTACTGAAAGATGTGAATTTATTGCCATTATGTTGCCTGTAGAGTTGGGAGTTTCTGGTGGTGTTCTCCGGTCCTTTCTAGTCTTTGTTGCATTTGGTCTGTTTTGTTATTTTTCAACTTTTCTCCCTTCAGAGAGTCCCCCTTAAAATTTCTTGCAGGGCTGGTATAGTCGTCACAAACTCCTTTAGTTTTTGTTTGGGAATCTTTTTCTATTTTGAATGACAGCCTTGCTGGATAAAGAATTCTTGGCTGCATAGTTTTTCCAATTCTGCACATTGAATATAGCCTGCCACTCCATTCTGGCCTAACACGTTTCTGTGGATAAGTCTGCTGTGAACCTGATCCGTCTTCCCTTGTAGGTTAAGGACTTTTTTCCCCTTGCTGTTTTCATGATTCTTTCCTTGAGTATTTTGTGAATTTGACCATGATGCCTTGTTGATGGTCGGTTTTTGTTGAATCTGATGAGAGTTCTCTGTGCTTCCTGGATTTTGATATCTGTCTTTCTCCATAGTAGTTAAGTTTTCTACAATGACTTGCTCACATAACCCTTCTACCCCTTTTTCTCTCTCTTCATCTTCTGGGACCCCTATGATTTGAATGTTATTCCTTTTTAATGAGTCACTGAGTTCTCTAATTCTTATATTGTGCTCTTTTGCCTTAGTTTCCCTCTTTTTTTTTTCCACTTCATTATTCTCCATAAGTTTGTTCTCTGTATCACTGATTAGTTGCTCTGCTTCATCCATCATTGCTGTCATGGCATCCATTCGAGATTGTAGCTCAGTTGTAGCATTTTAAATTTCATCCTGACTAGATTTTACTTCTTTTATCTCTGCAGAAAGGGATTCTATGCTTTTTTCAACCCCAGCTAGTATTCTTATTATGAGATTCTAAATTATGGTTCAGACATCTTGGTTGTATCTGTGTTAAGTCCCTGGCTGTCATTTCTTCCTGCTCTTTCTTTTGGGGTGAGTTCCTTCATCATCATTTTGAAGGAAGAAAAGGAATTAATAAAGTAAAAAGTAGTGCATAATGTGAACTTCATTCTATTATTTACTTCCAAAAAGAACACTGATTATAAAATATGGTTTTAGCAAAATACATTCCAAACCAACAAAAGTTTATATAGTTAAGCCATTTTTAATTTGCTAATTGTGACAAAAGTTTTTTTGTAGTAAAAATTTAAAACAGCTCAACAGCAAACAGTAATTTTCATGTTTAAAAAAAGATCACTTCTGGGGTGCCTGGGTGACTCAGTCGGTTATGAATCCAACTTCAGGGGCACCCGGGTGGCTCAGTTGGTTGGGCATCCAACTTTGGCTCAGGTCATGATCTCACGGCTCATGAGTTCGAGCCCCACATCAGACTCTGTGCTGACAGCTCGGAGCCTGGAGCCTGCTTCATGTTCTAGGTCTCCCTCTCTCTCTGCCCCTCCCCCACTCATGCTGTCTCTGTCTCTCAAAAATAAACATTAAAAAATTAAAAAATAAAAATAAAAAGAATCCGACTTCAGCTCAGGTCATGATCTCATAGTTCATGGGTTTAAGCTCCACATCAGGCTCTCTGCTGACAGCACAGGGCCTGCTTTGGATTCTCTCTCTCCCTCTCTTCCCCTCCCCCACTCATATTCTCTCTCTCTCTCTCTTTCTCTCTCCCCCTCCCTCAAAAAAAAAAAAAACATTAAAAACAAAAAGCACTTCTTAAAATCCCCTAATTTCCCTAAATATTTTATGTCTAATAGAAATAAAAGATGATGGGATAATATTTACTTTGAAGCAGAATTTTATACAAAATTTAAGCAGAAATGTCATTATCCAAAAAAACCACAAAGGTAACCTGAGTAATCTAAGGTCTCCACATAATACTATTTACAATTATCACTTGAGTACATAAATAAATTTCCCTTTAGTATAATATTTTACCATCCATTACAAATTCTAGAATTGATTTTATGTAACCATAGTAATATTTTTTAACAATGGTTGTGTGTATAACACATGACATAACTAAAGCACCAGATTTATTACATATATGTTTAATCATTTATTTTGTTCCACTATCTGATTAAAATACAGTATCTTTAATATTAAATTGAAAAGCCAAGGCAAGCTTTCTCCTGCAAATGCCCTCCAAATACCACCAGGAACATTTTTGTGGTTAAACTCGTTGGGTTATTATTACTCATTGCATCAAGGGATGCATCCTAGATATCCACCATGAGGAACTCTGGAGTATCTAAGTATAAAGGTGTTAGAAGAGACTAACAGGATTTGCAACTCTTAGGTGATTTGTGAGCAGAGCTTTGCTCAGGAATGAAGCCTGTCAGAAAGTGAGGGTAATTCTATGATTGGACATCTTAACAAATCTTATCTAAAACTGTAACTGGTTAAGAGCCAGCAGTCACTTATCAGCTGGGAGAGGGGATGCTTGGTCTTTTGTGGCTTGGACAACATTCATGTTTTATCTATATTTGGACAGGATTATGGAGTGGTATTTTTATTCTCTTGATCTATCACAGACACAGAACAGCTTTGTCAAATGTTGATGTTCTGTGCAATTGTTTCTCTTCAATGGAAGAACACTAAGCCTAAGCAGTAGTGCCAGGCCAGTTCCTAGCAACACCAAGGCCTTGGTGATAGATAGTACAGCCCAGCTTCCAGCTGTCATGGCCCATCTTTTCTTTTTCACTCCTTCAACATGACAACTTACATAAAACATATTTCAACTACAAAATTACTCAAGAATTATAGTGAATCACATAGACTGAGTTGATGGGCACAGCCTAAGTACAAAATAGATTATTTATCATTTAAAAATTAAATTACACAGGTACCTGGGTGGCTTATTCGATTTAAGCATCTGACTCTTGGTTTCAGCTCATGATCTCACAGTTTGTGGGATCAAGCCCCAAGTCTGTCTCTGCACTGACTTGGGATTCTCTCCTTCCTCTCTCTCTTCCCCTACCCCACTTGAGCACACATGCTCTCTCTCAAAATAAATAAATCAACATTTAAAAAATAATAAAAATAAAGATTAACTTATAAGAAAAATCAGCTGAAAGAAGAAATCTTAAGAGGATTTTTATCTTCCTTCACCCTACAATGTAAAATCACTCACAACTTTTAAGATATTACCAAGTTGTTTCCCCCCACCCCAGTAGCTACATACATAGTATGTAGATGATAAACATTTGTTTTTAAGAAAACAGTTTAACTGAAAGACCTGGATTTGAAACCCAATTCCCTCACCAATTAACCCTATCTGATCAACTCAATATGTTCCTTAACCTCCCTTCTGCTTTCCTCATCTGTAGGGTAGACATATCTACTCCAGAGCTGTTATGAAGAAAAAACAAAATGATGCATATAAAATGTGTGGCCACACCTGGCACTGAAAAAAATCAATAGATCATAGCTGTTTTATTGTTATTATATTTTCATAGTTTTGATATACATCAGTAATCATCTTTTTAAAGAAAGTCTCCAAAGTACACTGGATTTTAAATCACCAGTAACTGATACTTGATTATCATAATCCAAATCAACATTTCTAAACCTTTTTTAAAATTTTTTTTAAATGTTTATTTTTGAGAGAGAGAGAGAGAGCAAGCTACTTCTGCTGTCTCTGCACTGACAGAAGAGAGCCTGATGTGGGGCTTGAACTCACAAACTGTGAGATCATGACCTGAACTGAAGCCAGATGCTTAACCAACTGAGCCACTCAGGCACCCCAACATATTTAAACCTTAAACTTAGACCCTTTACACTTATCATATAGATAGAAATATAAGACTAGAACATGCACTCATTGTGCTAAGCCTTGGTGAATCTAAAAAACACAGAGGACCCAGAACTGAGTATACCCAATTCTTTCTCCCAATTTCTTCAATCACAAAGAGAGCAGCAAATGTTCACATCCTTTTTCCTCTTGAGTGAAGTGTAAATTTCCTCCCCACTATAGAAGCATAAGGAACAGAAAATAACCTCCCTCCTATAGGAGGACATTGTTCTAGATGCTAGAGGAATGGAAAGTGTAAGATACGGACCCTCCCCTCAAATTTGAACAAGATAATGCCCCCTGTCACATGGCTCCATCTGGCCAGACTGATGGGAGATACCCATAAGACAGCAGCAATATGAAGAAAACAATTTGAGTATGTCTGGAATTCAGAATAGAGTTCAAGATGGGGGCAGGGATGACTTGGCAGGTCTTAAAATGATCATTAAAGCTATAGGATCATTAAAGCCATTTCAAAAGGGCTGCTTTGAAAAAGAGACCCTAGAGAAGAACAGGGCTGAGGACAAAAGAGCAGAGATTGATAACATATGTGTGTCCTTTCACAGGGAGGAGCCTGTGAAAGAGTTTTAGAAGAAAGACGAGGGATGAAGTGAACCCCGACAATGTTTCTCATTTCCCATCCATTCAGAGATTTTCCCACCAAATGAAAGGTGCTTAATCTTTTTCTCCTGGCAGATGACATCCACATGAGCAACTTGCTTCCATGGGCACACACAAATTTTGACAAATCCCCCTAAAAGTTGCTAACAAGTAACTTGTGGGAGAAAGGAAGGTTGAGGGTTAGGATACAGATAAAGTAAATATATAAGCACACTATTAAGTCCTTTAGCAACTTACATCATTAATGGTGACTAAGGACCGCAACATAAGTTAGATGGTCTTTGGGTTATACAAAATTTCCAGAATACTTGCTCAAACACCTCTGTCTCCCACTCAATATAGAATGGGAATGCAAGTGAGAATGTTAGAAGAATAATCTGCAATCTGCTCACAGTTTGTAATAAATAAATCACATTTATCTGAAAACTGCATTTGAGAAAAATTGTATTAAACCATTCCGTTCCAATTTATCCTATTTAAAACCACCTGCTCCCTTTCAGGTCACCCGTACTGAAGGAGACCTAAACTTTCATACCTGGGGAGCACTTCAGCAGCTATTTAACCACCACACAGTGTCCTCCTAGTGAGAAGAAACATGCAGAAAAGAAAGCACCATCTTAAGGATTTCTGTGAGATTCATTCTTGCTTGTCAACATGACATGCCATTCTTTCATATAAAACAGAACCTCTCTGAGGATAAAATTGGCTTTTTACAAACCCAAATTGGTTGCTGTTAGGTTCTAGTATTTTCTGAGGTGTTTGGAAACTGCTGGTTTGCTTCCCGGTAAACTTAATCCTATAATCTTGAGAATCAACCTCTCTCAAGAAATAAGTCCCAAGGCTAACATTTACTGAAAGCTGGATCAAAAGCCCAGATAACAATCCTAAAACGAAGGCAATTAGAAGAGACCCAAGCTCACGGAGGCAGAGGAAAACAGGAAAATAACAAGACCGACTTCACAGGGCTGTGATTAAATAAATTTTACTTGCAAAACAAAACACTGAGAACCGCGCCAAGAACATAAGTACTCAATAAACGTTAACCATCAACCAGCACCAAGTAAAGGAAAGGTGCTCCGGGAAGCTTAGCCCAGCAGCGGAGAGCCGGCTGCTGGGAAGACACGCGGGAGATGTGGGTGGCGGCCACATTAGAAAGCGTCAACGCGTCGTCAAGCAACCGGGTCTCCACAGCACCCACGGCGGCGGCAGTTGAGGGGCCCCCAGAGTCCAGACCGCGTAACCAAGACACCGCGCCCGACCCCCGCCCACAGGGTACCCTTGTCCCCAGGAACCAAGCACCGCCCCCAGCCTACTGCTGTGAGACCGAGACCAGGATCTTGTACCTCCGCCACCGTCTCCAGCCCTGAAGCCGCGAGACCCCGACCTCTACCCAGTAACTCAGGCCCCGCCCCTAGCCCAGCGGCCGCGAGACCTCATCCCGCAAAGAACCCGGCACTCCCAAACGCAGCAACTCCAGCTCCGCGGCCAGCGTGGCCGCCGCGAGACCTCCACCGCCCCCCCGCTAGAGCCCCTGCCCCCGCCCAGGGACACCACTTCCCCCATCCCCCGACCACACCCCGCCAGGCCCGCTCTCCACCCACGGCTGACTAACGCTTACTCAGGAGAGCGGGCTCGCGTCCGGGAAGACGCACAGCGCCCTAGAGAGGCTCTCTGCGGGCCAAAGAGGTGGCGGCAGCCGCCGGGCACGGGAACACTGCGACTAGCCGCCTGGCCCCGGCTCCTCCTCTTAAGCCGAGCCCGCCCCCCGTCCTTCCCCAACGGCCAAACGCGGCCCCGCCCCACTTCGGCCGCGGGGGTAAGGTCGCGCAGTCGGGGCGCCCCCTATCGTACCGGAGGCCACACAGCCTCCCTATCGCCAGCAGGACTTGCCTGCAAGCATGTTGGGTTCTCCGCCACCTAGTTTACCTGGTCTGACTGGGAGCTGTTAAACCGTGGAAAATTCTTCCCAAGCTAAATTGATTCCAGCCCCTCCAAACCTTCCAAGCCCCAGCCGGCATGAAAAGAAAAAAGAGCAGGGGTGGCAGTGAGAGAAAAAAGTGTTGGCATACCTCTCCACATTTCTCTTCTAGGGGTCTGGTGAACGTTTAGTCCTTATTACTATTTGCAGCATATTCAATTAACGCAATACTGAGTGGCCATGTGCCATCATTAGAAAAGAAATCTCTAGGGGCGCCTGGGTGGCTCAGTCGGTTTCGTGTCCGACTTAGGCTCAGGTCATGATCTCTCAGTCCTGAGTTCGAGCCCCGCGTCAGGCTCTGTGCTGACAGCTCAGAGTCTGGAGCCTGTTTCAGATTCTGTGTCTCCCTCTCTCTCTGACCCTCCCCTTTTCGTGCTGTGTCTCTCTCTGTCTCAAAAATAAACGTTAAAAAAATTTAAAAAAAAAAATCTCTAGCTTCCCAGGAGAGTGGAACTAGGAATCCTTTTTCCTAAATTACTTTGTAAGAGGGTTTTAAAAACAAATTTTCTTCAAATGGAAGTTAATGTCAAAACCGCAGGCAGGGGTCTGGATTTGGTCTTTAATGTTTTTAACTATTTGCCACAAACTGTACTAGGATTGGTGGACACAACTGATAGAGTGTCCTGAACTCTAAAGTGTACAGTGAAAAGAAAAAATTCCAAATACATTACTACAATGCAATGTAACAGTTATGCAAGCATCTACAGTACATTTAGAGAACCTTGAATCATCAGATTTCATGGTAGAGATCTCTGAGCTCTGTTTTTGAAGATTAATTTGGGCCCCCAGACAAAAAAAAAATAAAGGGGGGGGGGGAGAGTATTTTAGGCAATGCTAACCACATATGCTAAATTTCAGGATGATTAGATAAAGATGAAGCTGGAGAATTGAAGTGTGATCCTATTCTTCCGCTCCCTCCCCTCACCCCAGGCAAAACAAATTACTGAACACCTGTATTAGATATTAGGGATAAAACAAGGAACACAAACCTGGTATCTAGGCTTTGGAACTTGAAATCTAGAGTGGAGTTGGGGGGGGGGGGGTGAAGGAAAAATACCTAAAACAGGAAAATAAGTAAAATAATTAAACATTGTACTAACTATTGGAAGAAAAGTTGTTGAGATTAATTTGGCCTCAGGGACAGGGAGTGGTTTAAGCCGTAACTAATGTTAAGACTTGGGTACTAGAATTTCAGAACATGAACAGCTCCTGTAGATGTTAATTTTTACAAACAGGTCAGAATACACGATCATAGCCTTCCACGAGTCTCCACAGCCTCTTCGGAATGCCAGAAAACACCCTGCTACAGAAGTGTAGCGCCAACCCACCAAAGAAGCCTTAGGATTTTACACAAGTGCAATTCATCTGCAACTAGAATGCCATGTTTAACTTCGTCTTAGCCCGCATCCAGAACTACTTATATCTCAAGTTTTTCACAGACATCCTTATTTTTTTAGGTGTTCAACAAACATTTTATTTGAGGTACCTACACCCACATGAAAACAGTTTTCTCCCATCCTATCTCACGGATCTACCCATTTTTAATATGGCGGAGGCCGAGCCTGCGCAGTACGAACAAAGAGGACCGGTTCCAGTTTCTAGCATAACGTTAACGTGCCCTTCTTCCGGTACAGAAGGCTATACCATTCCCGTGCCCAATCATTGTGTTTGTTCTATTCATACATAAATTTTTTTTAAGGTAACATATTCTCATTTCAGCCACAAGAAGATTCTTCTGTCTCTATTATGTAACCGCTATTTATATCGTGGCAGCCCGGAAGCCCTCCCGCCATCCGCGAATGGTCTGGACCGACTTCACCTCCGGTTTTAGGTGTCATGGCTGCCTCGAGAGACTAGTACGAGTTTGCACCTGTGCTCGGGAGGGTCCGAAACCCACACCTGAGAACCCAGCGAGGTAAAGTTGCGTCTTGGTTGTGGAGGCGACAACTTCTCCGATTCCTCGCAATGGCGGCGTCCGGGAGTGGTATGGCTCAGAAAACCTGGGAATTGGCCAACAACATGCAGGAAGCCCAGAGTATCGATGAAATCTACAAATACGACAAGAAACAGCAGCAGGAAATACTGGCGGCGAAGCCCTGGACTAAGGAGTGAGGAGGTCCCTGGCGAGACGCAGGGGAGGGAAGGGGTGGCGGGAGTTTAGGACACCCAGAGGGAGTGGGAGTTGCAGAGGGTGGAGAGCTTGTGTTTTCATGGGCAGGGAGAAGAATATGCGCCCGAGAAATTTTGATCCACCTTTTGTCTCCGCAAGTAGAGCCAAAGGCCCTCTAGGGAGGCTTGCTTTGACTCCCCCTTCTGTCTCTCTTTAACCCGTTTGCCTCCAGAGGATGTAAGAGAAAAACGACAAGCGATTTTTTGGTTTGTCATTTCTCAGTATCTGTATTATCATATATATGCCGCACTCTGCCTTAAGCCTTGTGTCGATAATACACCTGGTTAGGACCTTCAGCTGATCTCAGACTGGAGACTGCACCTGTCTTCAAAAACTAAGTCAGCCCCAGGGCCTCTAAAATAACTATGAGCCATCTTTTAGAGATCTATAATCAATTTTTGATTGCCGTAAAAGTTTCAGAAACGAGGGTCCACCCAGTCTCCCAAAATATTACTTCATCAGTTCACATAAGCTAGGAATTATATCAATAGAGTTTAAAGCTCTTTGCCCCTTAGCAAAAGCCCTGTGTCCCTGGGAATGATGACAAGTCAAGGACTGTTTACCCACAGCACTTACCTTTCCTGAAAGCAGATTATGCTAGGGAGAGAGTAAAAAGAGCAGTCTGTCAAATGGAAAGATAGAAAAGACAACAGTGTCAACAACAAAATACTTCCGTCTTTCTCAGTTTTTTACAAGGGCAAACTCTTGTCAGTATTCAGATTCAGCCGTGTTTATCAAGTATTTAATACAGATTGAGCACTGAGCTAGGAATTTCCATATATTATTTAATCTGCATGATAACCCAGTACTATATTTTTTTTTTTATTTAAGTAATCTCTACAGGCTCCATAGCTCAGGGGTTAGAGCACTGGTCTTGTAAGTCATCTCTACACCCCACGTGGGGCTGGAACTCACAAACCCATGATCAAGAGTGGCATGGTCTTCCAGCTGAGCCAGCTAGGTGCCCCTGCAGTACTGTATTTTCATTACTTTTCTGCATATAGGAAAACAAGCAAATATAAGTAACTTATTTCATGATCACACTGAGGCAATGAACTCTTAAGTGACAATAGACTGAAGTTCAAACCTCATAACTGTCACTAGTTAATTGGCCCTAGAAAATTAATGTATCTTCATTTTTTACCTGTAAAAAGGAATTAAGACCTACCTTTATGGTAATGTCATAAAGATTAGATGAGATAATGTATTAAAAAATGGTCTACAATGTATGTAAATAGGAGCACAGTAACTGTCTTTTTTTTTCTTTTTCCCAGTAAATGGGGGAGCCAAGATTTTAATTCATGTCTGGATGCCCAATACCAGGTCTCCAAATTTTTCAGTTGGGATTGAAACCTGTGGGCAGACATCTTAAAAAGGCTTCTCAGAAACATTGACCACTTTATTAAAGACTAGTTATCAAAGACTGCTTGTCTGCTTACTTCTAGAGCAGGCTATGCATTTTAGGTTGCTGTAGCCTATTAAATATTTGGAAATTATCTGCTTCCCCTACTGTCCGATTGTGACTCTAATTAATTATATTCATCCTAGCTCTCTTGGGCTGTGTCAGTGAGATGGGAAAATGTAATTGTAGTGAAGAGTAGTTTAGTCACATCCACAGATGACAAACTCTGAACTAAAGATACTAGAGCTACATTCTCAATTTTGAAGCAGATAACACAGAAAGAAACCACACCCTTCAACACACTGATTTTTAAGAGTACTGTAAAAAGATGGGTTAAGACTAATAATAGCTAGCACTTATAAAGTTTTAGTACATGTTAGGCACTAAGCTAAACACTTTATATACATTATTTCATTTACTTTATTTCCTCCTAACAACAACTCCGAAATACTCCTATTTAAAGATGAGGAAACTGAGGCACAGACATGAAGTGGTTCTCTAGGCCACAGCTAGCATGGCAATGCAAAGATTCAAACCTAGGCAGATGGATGTCAGAGTCCACATTCTTAAACATAAGGCCAGAAAGTTAGACCTGAGAATCTTTAGGCACAGCCATCCAACTAAAGTCAGAATCAGAGATTTGGTGATTCCAAAATTAATGGAGAAAAAGCCTACTGAACTGGTCATATAATTCCTTTCTACTTGAATAGCATATTTAAAAAGCTTTTCATACTTTTCCATTCCCCTAAAAGGAAATACTTTTCAGGACTCTGACATGTTTATCATTTCCAGCCCCCTGCAGCAACTTCTGCTTCCTTTTTCTTTCCCATATTCTACAATCTTTCTCCCCCTCCCATCACTGTAAATTCCTTCAATACTTACTTGTTATCTTCACAAAAACTGTCTTTGAAATTGTGTTTTATAAAAGAAAGTTAATTATACTGTGCTTTTGTTTTATAGTCACCATTACTTTAAGTACTGCAAAATCTCAGCATTGGCTCTATTGAAAATGGTGATGCATGCCAGATCAGGAGGCAACTTAGAAGTGATGGGCTTAATGCTGGGAAAGGTGGATGGTGAAACCATGATCATTATGGACAGTTTTGCTTTGCCTGTAGAGGGCACTGAAACCCGAGTAAATGCTCAGGCTGCTGCATATGAGTACATGGCTGCATATATAGAAAACGCCAAACAGGTAAAAATGTTGTTTCTTTAAGTTTAGTAACTCGAATAAGAGTCTCATGGCGACTCTTGAGTTTCTAAACTTAAAACTATCCTCTTTACATTAAAGTTTATATTTAAGTTATTTTCAACAATTTCTATGTAAGATGTATATGAGGTTAGCATGGATTTTTTTTAATTAAATTCTTATACTCAAGAGTAGATCTTAAAAGTTTTCAACGTAAGGAAAAAAAAGTTGTACCTAATGTATGGTGATGGATGTTAACTACATTTCTTGTAGTGATCATTTTGCAGTATATACATATATTGAATTATTATGGTGTACACCTGAACTAATACAATGTTATATGTCAATTATATCTCCATAAAAGTTTTTTTTTTAATTCTCACACTCAGTATCAGATGTGTGTTTAAATCCAAAATTTTGGAAACAACCTAAATGTTCCTGAATATAAAACTGATTAAATAGATTATGGTATATCCATACAATGAACTGCAAGCCAGCCTTTAAGAAAAATAAAAATTAAAAAGTAGTTATCTATATATTTTATTTACGTGGAACAAACCCCACAATATTTTGTTGAGTGAAAAAACAAAGTATAGAAACACTGTATGTGGTATACTGTTGTTTTTGTATTAATCTACATTTATGCAAAGAATATATCTGCAAGATAAGTATGTAAGCAACTGGTTATAGTGGTAACATCTGGGCTGAGGAACAGGATAGTTGAGGGAAACAAGGTGGGAGGGAGACTAAATAACCTTACTGTACTTCTTGTTAATTTTATGCTTCAGGTATTATGTTTCAGTTATTATATATGCCAAAAAAAATTTTTTAACCTGAAAGCAGCATATGCTATGAACTATTCTGCATGCTATTACTTTATCATAATGCTATGTAAACAGACAAATTACAGGTGTTTCTAAAATTAAACAGAAACCTCAATCTTCTTTGCCCTCTTCTTTGTTAGGTTGGCCGCCTTGAAAATGCAATTGGCTGGTATCATAGCCATCCTGGCTATGGCTGCTGGCTTTCTGGGATAGACGTTAGTACTCAGATGCTCAATCAGCAGTTCCAGGAACCATTCGTAGCAGTAGTAGTAAGTATTTTTGCAACCAGTCTTAATTAAGTTCTTCACAAAGATTTATTAAAGCAAGTATACTGAGAAATAACAATTATAGTAAAGAGCAATGATCTGGTGTCAGTATGCCTAGGATTGAATCTGAATTTCACCTCTTATAAGCTGGGACTTTGAACAAGTTACTCTGCATCTCTTGTCTTATTCTATAGGATGAGGGTGATCACAGCACCTATGTCTCAGTTCCCTGCACATAATAGGCATTCAGTAATGTTGACTGAATTGAGTAAGTCAGGAATTGCTAGAGCAGCTCTTGCTATGCTCAGTGTTTTAGATGCAATCCAGGTTACCATAAGAAAGATTGAAATTGTTCATCTAGTAAAAGGAAACTTTTGAAAAAGGGCTAAACAAATCTTCAAATAACATTCTTAAATAGTATAATAACTAGATCTAAATTCTAAATTCACTATGAGATTTCTATATTTACCCACTTTATTGAACTTTTTTATCATTTTTGGTTATTTTTTTCCTTATTTTTTTCTATTATTTGGTTTATTTTAATCAGTGTTTGTGTGTGTGTATGCATGTAGTATTATATATACATATGTATTTCTAACTTTATAACATTTAAACAAATGAAGTATTTACATATATATTAAATATATCTTTCTTGTAGATTGACCCAACAAGAACAATATCTGCAGGGAAGGTGAATCTTGGAGCCTTTAGGACATACCCAAAGGTAATTTTTAAAATTTTAACTCCTTGTAATTTTTAAATGACTTATTTTTAAAGTCATATTATGGTTAATATCTTGTTTTGACCTAAAACAATTTAAAAATATTTACAAAATAGCAGTCTAACTACCACAAATTGTCCTTAGCAAAAGACAACATATTTATGCTATGTATTTTTTGTTTTTTAATGTTTATTTATTTTGAGAAAGACTGCACACACGGGCAAGTGGGAGAAGAAGGGGGGGGTGGTGGAGAGCCTCCCAAGCAGGCTCTGCACTGTCATGTGCTATATATTATTAACTTTACTAAAAAGTAGTCTTCATTTGTTAATAAGTCTCTGTATGCCCATGGCATTCTGACAGGAACTAGACAAACAAGCTAAAAACATCAGTTTCCTTCTCTGCAATCTGAAATAGATATTAGCATATGTGTATATCACCTAAGGACAAGAAAAATGAAAATCCAGCCATCAGCCACCAAATGGGGTTGAGGGAGAGTAAAAGCAATATACTTTTTTTTTTAACTGGAATGTTTAAGTTCAATATGTGGCTCCCCAAAATTAATGTTTCCATAAATGGAAAGCTTCATAGGAAACATGTTTCTATGTTTTTTTTAAACCTTCTATTTTCTTCATTTTTGTTGAGGGCTATAAACCCCCTGATGAAGGACCTTCTGAGTACCAGACTATCCCACTTAATAAAATAGAAGACTTTGGTGTACACTGCAAACAGTAAGTAATTTTAAAATGTATCTGATGCCAAAGTCATCATAGGAAACCATAGAGATCATCAGTCTAAGCCCCTAATTTTACAGATGAGAATAAAGGTTCAGATGAAATGTATTTCATAATACCTTTTAAAACTGCAGTAAGAATATAAAATTTAGGGTAATGTTTAAAATTTTTATTAATAATTGTTTTAACCTAACATGTTATTTGCCTTTCACACAACCATAAACATATCAGTGTACAAGATAGTTAGCTCATTAATGAAATTGACAGTTGAGAGAAGTTGTATTCAGGGCCAGCCTGACACTAGCATGTCTACAAGCCCTCAAAGTACCCAAGTTCCATTTAGCAAAAATTCTTCCTAAACATTTTCACTCCAAAATTTAAAGAAGCCATGCTAAAACCAATGAATTATATATACTCTTTAAGATAGTCAATCTTACAGTATATGAATTACATCTCAATAAATGTTAATTTATTTATTTTGAGAGAGAGAGTGAGTGAGCAGGGGAGGGACAGAGAGAGAGAATCCTACACTCCCAGCACAGAGCCTAACACAGGGCTCAAACTCTTGAACCATGAGATCATGACCTGAGCCAAAATCAAGAGTCAGACGCTCAACCATCTGAGCCTCCCAGGCGCCCCTATATCTAAGTTTTTAGAAGTGTTAAAGCAATGAAAACAGTGTTCTCTATCTTCTAAATATATCTTGCTACCTAATATTGACCCAAGCCAACACCATCTGGATCCTGAACCAGAGCACTACTAGCCTTCTAACTAGTCTTCCAGCTTCTGCCCTTCACCCCTTTAAAGATCTTTTGTCAAAACTGAATCTGTTAAAATGTAAGTCAGATCACATTCCTCCTTCTCCAGAATGATTTCCTGTATCACCAAGAATAAGATCTATAGTCCTACCATGGACTACACAGTCCTATGTGATCTGACCCCTACTACCTCTCTGAGCTCATCTCCTATCACAAAACCCTTGCTTTTCCTGTCCAGCCATAGTGGCTTCCTTATGGTTGTTAGACAGGCAGATATCTGCCTCAGGGCCTCTGCACTTGCTGTTCCCACTGCCAAAAAAATTGTTCCTTATTTCCACACGGCTCACTAACTACTTCAATCATGGAATATCTGTTTACGGGTCGCCTTAACAGAGAGAATGCTCACTAGTCCTCTTGTCTAATATAACACCTTCCTGTCATTCTGTGTTTCAGTTTCCCAGCTTTATATTTCTTCTTAGCACTTAGGACCATCTGATAAGTTTTTGCTTCCTTGTTGACCCCATTAGAATGTAAATTTCATGACACTAGAATTAATTCACTGCTGTATCCTAACATTTTAAACAGGGCATGGCACACAGAAGGGTAGGCATCCTCCACCCCCCAAAAAATGTTACTTAAATGATTATTTAGTATCCCATTTTCTCCATACCTCCTATCTTAACTTCTAGGAATACCTATGACTACCCATGTACTACTACTCTTTATTTTTCTGTTCAGAAATTCTTAGAAAATTCTAGAATTTCTTTTTTTTTTTTTTTTTTTTTTTTTTTCAACGTTTATTTTATTTTTGGGACAGAGAGAGACAGAGCATGAACGGGGGAGGGACAGAGAGAGAGGGAGACACAGAATCGGAAACAGGCTCCAGGCTC
The DNA here is from genome assembly GCF_046562875.1 of Panthera onca. Classification (NCBI taxonomy): domain Eukaryota; kingdom Metazoa; phylum Chordata; class Mammalia; order Carnivora; family Felidae; genus Panthera; species Panthera onca. The sequence continues at coordinate 17,847,429 of NC_138356.1, read as the reverse complement.
CGAGCCATCAGCCCAGAGCCCGACGCGGGGCTCGAACTCACGGACCGTGAGATCGTGACCTGGCTGAAGTCGGACGCTTAACCGACTGCGCCACCCAGGCGCCCCTAGAATTTCTAAAATTGAGTTTTTAAATATATCTGTCATCCTTGACATACTTATAAAAAATATATATTCTTTTTTATTTTTCAGTTAGAGGCATGGGATTAAATCACATAATTTGCCCTATTGAGAAAAATTTAAACCATTCCTGTTTGAGAGAATTGCTCCTAAGCATGGAAACACCTTTGCTGTGATACTTTCATTTTCAGAGTAACAATTTTTTTTTTTCATTTATATTGAGTTACAGTGGTATAAAAAGCTTACACCTTTAATACCTACACTGCTTTTTTCACCAATTGCAGCTTTTGAAACAAAGACTGAAGCAGTCTATGCTTTCTGTATCTAAACAAACCTGCATTTCCTGTTTTACTGAAATAAGAGTCCATCAGAGAAGAATAGCCACTTTCTAGCTATCTTCATTGCTAGAGCCTAGAATTTTGAGCCTGGAATTGCTAAGATATTCAAAGATGTTCTCTTAGGATCAGTTCCTAAATAAGAGAGAGTAAACTTTTTCATAGGGCAAATGAGTGGCTTACTTGTCCCAAGTTGAAAGAGCAGGGGTTTGGAGCAGGCTGCTTACAGATCCATTTCCTAAATTATTTGGTGATGAGGTATTATTTGCAATTTATATTGATCTTTTTTCTTTCCTATTTTAAATCCCACATCATATTGCACATCCAAAGTCTGTTTTAAACATAGAATATAATGTAGATAATAAATATTGTCAACTTTAAAGAATTTTAGTGAAAATAGGACACAAAGTGTTTTCAAATAAGCTTGTATGTTGTATTTATACAGGAACATGGCTTAAAGAGTAAAATGGTTCTGTGAAACTTATTACAAAAAACGATTTTGTACCATTCCCTTTCCCATCCCCCAGAGACAGTCACTTAAACTATTATTATAGATATTCCTGTAAGTATTTACCCCATCTCTTCAAACAACATGCTGATAGTGCTACTTCTCGATTTTCAGTTCTAGGCAGTATCTATTATTGACTTCCTATACAGAAGATGAGGATTTAGCTCCACAAGTAATTTTGAATATTCTTCTTGTTTTCAACTCTGCTACTGAGATTTGCAGCTAATCACTACATATTAAACAAAAATTTTCATTGCATCAGCCTATGGAATTAAAACAGTAATTACATTAAGGTGATCCATAAATTTTAAAACATAAAGCCTATTCTAAAACTTCAAGTTTGAGTTCCCTTATTTTCCATCCTTTATAAATTGGAATATCTGTTGCTATGTTCATCTTCTCATCTCTTTTTTCCTCAAGTATCAGCAATACAACCCCTCCTTTCTAAAGCTGACCTTTCCACCTGGCACTTCACTTCTTAAATACTCTCAAGTGTCTACAGTCTGGATGTAAAAATAAAACTGAGGCTTTTGATAATAGATACAACTTTCCATATCCTTTCTCTTCCTTTCTCTGCCACTTACTAGTTTTAAGGCTTTCTCTGTAAATGTTTGTCTATAAACTGGGAATAATAAATGCATTCTTTGTATGGTTATAGGGAAGACTAAATGAGAATATATGTAAAGTACACAGGAAATAAAAGGTGCTCAAAAAATACACTGTTCCACTTCCACATTTCACTAGCTATGCCCTGTCCTTCTTCAGATCTGCACAGGTATCTTAATGTTGAAAAGGCCCTCACTTAATTGCACAACTAACTTGAGCCTGAGCCTTTCTCTCTTCACATCTGCTGCACTGCAATAGTATCTTTTGTGGTCTTCCTGCCTACAGTTTCTCTGTAAGACATCCTACCACAGCCAGCTTTCTTAAAACACCTCTTTGGCTATATCATTGTTGTAAAACACCTCTTTGGCCATATCCATCACCTTCCAGGAGTCCCCACTATCTAGAAGATAAAGTTTAAATTTCTTTTTTTTTTTTTAAGTTTTTATTTTTAACTCCACTTAGTTAACATACAATGTTATATTAGTTTCAGATATATAATTTAGTGATTCACCACTTACATATAATACCTAGTGCTCATCACAAGTGCAATCCTTAATCCCCATCACCTATTTAACCCATCCCCCCACCTATAAAGTTTAAAATTCTTAATCTTTTATGTAATGTGTCCACCAACTGGACATTATTCTGCTATGGCTTAACTGTCCAGACAAAGTGATTTACTTACCGTTCCTTTTGTGGCTTTCCTGTTTGTAAGTGGATGCTGCCTAATGCCCTCCTTGCTGTTAACATATCCACACCATAGACTCATGAAAGGGTTACTCTGAGTCCTGCCTTCTTCCTGGGGCTTCTCTGGCAGTTCTGTCTACACTAAGAGTACTCATTTAATTATATTTAATTAGTAGGTGATTAATTTTATATATGCACTATAGCATCACTTCCTGTTATTCAGCACACATATTTAATTTTTTGTGTATCCATACCACATCTCCCCTATAAACAGTAATAGGCTCCTGAAGGTAAAGAAGTCCCTGTGTTTCTTTGTATTTACTAATATACAGAACCTATTTATTACTTTAAAAAATATGTTTTTTCATACATTCAACCAAATTTTTCATATTTCTTGCTCTCCCTGATTATAAGTTAGGCACTTTCGGAAGCAGAATTTGAGGTACTCTAAGGATTCTGCTTTAAAATTTGCTTTCCCAAAAAGTAGTAGGTCCTAATTAGGAGATTAGAAAGGGAGAAATGGGAAATCCACATGTCATTTTCAGTATATTTAAAAACCTATCAAAAATTATCATTGACCCTAGAGAGGCAATTCTTTAAGTTTATGTGCTATTGGATAGAATTTATGAATTCAATACATAGATAAACATATGTCATTCAGACATAGATAACATTCAATAAAATAGATAAACATATGTCATTCAGAAGTTCTGATTGGTTGTTGATTAGCTTGGGGGACTTTCTGGGCTCTACAATGGGAAGAAATATAACACAAGAAAGTTTAGTTAACAGAAGATTTAAAAGAAGAGTAAGGAACCCGTGGCTACTGATTGTTCTATTGAACTAAAAACTAAAACATAACTATTTAGATATAAAATGTAATTCTTTAAATTTGGCCATAACTTTTATATATGGTTGAATTGTTTGGGTTTTTGTTTTTACTTATTAAATTTGTGCTTTTGTTTTGTAGGTATTATGCCTTAGAAGTCTCATATTTCAAATCCTCATTGGATCGCAAATTGCTTGAGCTTTTGTGGAATAAATACTGGGTGAATACCCTGAGTTCCTCTAGCTTGCTTACTGTAAGTACTATATTTCCAAGGGATGCATTTGAATTTTATCTGAGCTATATAAGTGGTTTAATATCTGGAACACTTTTTCATAGAAAGGCTATACCTGACTTGGCCAAGATATCAGGGCTGATACCAGATTCTGTATGACCAGACCTAGATTGGGATACTAGGCCAAGCCAAGGTCTTTGTCATATACTACTGAGACTAAGTCCAAATGACAAATATAAGCAGTCAGTTGCGGGTGAAATCTGCCCCTGCCTTAAAGAGACATCCAGAGAGAAAAATACAAATAATGTTTTTTGTTCTGTCAGGTGTCTCAGTTGGGACTCCAGTTACAAGTGACAGGAGACCCAACCAAACTGGGCTAAACAAAAAAGTGAATCTTGTAAGATGCAAAGTCTAGGAGTAGGCCTTACTTCAGGCACAGCAAGTTTGCATTCATATATTATTATTAAGTCTTGGTCTTTCTGTGTCAGGTTTGATTTCATATCAGTTAGCTTCAGTTTCAGGCTGAAAATAAGATGTCAGCATTAACCTGGGACCTCCCAGCCCCTCAGTTTCCCCTTCAAAAGAGAACATCTAGATACACACACTCACGCATAACCCCAGGCCAAACCTCATTGTGTCTGAGCCTTGTTTAGATCACATTCCCATCCCTAAACCTGTTCCGGGCCAAGGAAATGAACACCAAGAGTGGCTGCGCCAAGTTATATACTTCACTGTTAGGCTGGGGTAGAAAAAACTCTTTCAGGAGCACATGGACTAAGAATTAGGAAGGGTTATCCCCAGAAGAAAATCAGAATACCATTAACTTAAAATAGCAGATGCTGGGCAGCAAAAAATAAAATAAGTCACTGAATCTTTTCCAATTATCATTAAAACCTAACATACTTAGAAAGGTATTTTACAGCTTGGTCAGGAACAGTTGCTTTCCTTTTTCTTTTTCTTTCTTTTAAGTAGGCCACCTCATATTGTACAGTATAGCATAATGGTTAAACCACAAAATTTGGTATGAAATAAACTCAGTTCAAAGAAAAAAGAAAATTCTGGCACTTCACCAGCTATATGACCTTCAGAAAGCCATTTAATGAGCCTGAGCCTTCTCTTGGGTTACCCTGAGAATTAAATGAAATTCTTTTTTTTTTTTTTTTTTTTTTAAGTTTTATATATTTAAGTAATCTCTACACCTAACATGGGACTGAAACTCACAACCCCAAGATCAAGAGTCAGTATGCTCTTCTGACTGAGCCAGCCAGGCGCCCCTAAATGAAATTCTTTATGTAAATAAGTAGTTAGCAAAGTGCCTGGCATATAATAAAGCCTCAATAGGTTACTGTTATTTTTTGTTTGTTAACAGGAAAAGGCCTCACTTGAGCATATTTTCTATGATTTTTTTAATTTAATTTTATTTTTTTTTTTATTTAAAAAAAAATTTTTTTTTTAACGTTTATTTATTTTTGACACAGAGAGAGACAGAGCATGAACGGGGGAGGGTCAGAGAGAGGGAGACACAGAATCTGAAACAGGCTCCAGGCTCTGAGCTGTCAGCACAGAGCCCGACATGGGGCTCGAACCCACAGACCGCGAGATCATGACCTGAGCTAAAGTCGGCCACTTAACCCACTGAGCCACCCAGGCGCCCCAATTTTTTTTAATTTACATCCAAATTAGCATGTAGTGCAACAATGATTTCAGGAGTAGATTCCTTAATGCCCCTTACCCATTTAGCCCATTCCCCCCACCTACAACCCCTCCATAACCCTCTGTTTGTTCTGCATATTTAAAAGTCTCTTATGTTTTGTCCCCCTCCCTGTTTTTATATTATTTTTGTTTCCCTTCCCTTATGTTCATCTGTTTTGTCTCTTAAAATCCTCATATGAGTGAAGTTACATGATATCTATCTTTCTCTGACTAATTTCACTTAGCATAATACCCTCCAGTTCCATCCACGTAGTTGCAAATGGCAAGATTTCATTCTTTTTGATTGCCGCATAATACTCCATTGTATATATATACCACATCTTCTCTATCCATTCATCCATCAATGGACATTTGGACTCATTCCATCCTTTGGCTATTGTTGATAGTGCTGCTATAAACATTGGAGTTCATGTGCCCCATCGAATCAGCATTCCTGTATCCTCTGGATAAATACCTAGTAATGCAATTACAGGGTCGTATGGTAGTTCTATTTTTAATTTTTTGAGGAACCACCATACTGTTTTCCACAGTGGCTGCACCACCAGTTTGCATTCCCACCAGTAGTGCAAAAAGGGTTCCTCTTTCTCCAAATCCTTGCCAACATCTGTTGTTGCCTGAGTTGCTAATGTTAGCTATTCTGACAGGTGTGAGGTGGTATCTCATTGTGGTTTTGATTTGTATTTCCCTGATGATGAGTGATGTTGAGCATTTTTTCATGTGTCAGTTGGCCACCTGGATGTCTTTGGAGAAGTGTCTATGATTTTAAATACAGTTCTGACAAGCCTTCTGTTCTTTTTTTTTTTTAAGTTTATTTATTTTGAGAGAAAGTGCAAGCACAGGAGGGGCAGAGAGAAAGAGAGAATCCCAAATAGGCTCCACACTGTCACCACTGAGCCCAACATGGGGCTCGATCCTACTAACCATGCGATCATAACCTAAGCCAAAGCCAAGAGTCGGACACTTAACTGACTGAGCCACCCGGGCACCCCTGTTCTTATTTCTTACCCTCAGCCATCAGAAGTAGCAAATTAGAAGGAAGGAGAGTGATCATTATAGCATACTTTTATTAAGTGCTTCCTTTGTGCCAGACACTGCTAAATGCTTTATATGGAGTTATTTCCTTAGAGGCAAGTTTCCTAATAACAGCCAGAACTGACACATGATAGCAGGGGGAGTAAACACTAAGACCAGAGCAATCTAAATCTTTGTGTAAAGGCAAACAGCTCTACATACTTAGCCAATGGCCATCCCTGTATTCTAGCATTGCATGTATTGAGGATATTAATAATCAAGTACAGATTAAATTATATTTCCTCTTGTGGTTTTATATATGGTAAATTGCAGCATTTAACAAAAAATTTATAAATATATGTTCAACTCCTCTCTTTCCCCAGCTAAAGCATATAACCTAAAAACTACAGAAGAAAGTAATTTTCTGACTTAATTACTTCCCTATACTCATTCCATGTGTTTGAAATATAATGTCATTTTATGTCATTTTAATAGTATAACTGTTGCTGCCATCCTACATTTTTAAGGCTTGAGATAAATATTCCAAATGTGCAGTGGTCTGCAAACCTTAGTTTTCAAATCTTTGGGGGCAGAGAATGTATTGGTGTCCTAAACCATTTAGATCTAGACAAAGTGAATATAATTGCATCGTTAAAAAATATTATCAGCCTATAAACTCATTGGAAGAACTGGTAGCCTTGTAAAAGGCCCTGTGTAGTGACTGATGACGGCAAATAACTTCATGTTTGGTGGATGAACTGTATTTCATGTACATGTCTTTCTGAGTAAATAGAGTAACATATTGTTGCCAAATTTTTTATTAATCTTCATTCTCTTCTATTGAAGATAAATGGAATATGTACTTCATAACTCATCTTTGTGAAAATTTGTTTTGTATTTTAGATATCCCATAAAAATGCTTAAGTGTTTGTAACGCTTAAGTTACATAGGTAACTGTTAAAATTTTTCTTTTTAAAAAGTATAAAATATTAACAGATAAAACAGTATATGTAGCACTTGCCAAATGTAGGTGTTTAAGCAAGCATACAGCAATATTCTAAAATATAACTAGTTATAGCTAGGTGGAGGGATTATAGGTATTTCCTTTTCTCTTTATATTGTTCGGCATTTTCCAAATTTTCTGCAATAACTATTAATTTTATAATCACAAAAGCTAAAACAAATTTTTTAAAAACTGTTGTTAAGTACTAATTCTGAAAGTTCAATGAGAACAAATAAAATTAGCTAACAATTATTAAGCCTTTACCAGATGCCATGGACAGTCCTAAGATCTTTATATATGTTACTTTAGATACATCACTTAATGTAATCTTCATAAATAGCCTTAATGTAGAAATTACTGCTGTCCTCCATTTTCAGAAAATGAAAGTCCAGAAAAGTAAAGGAGTTTTCCCAAAGCCTCCGACTAATCTGCAGCAAGGCCAGACCTGAGACTCAGACCTGTGTACTTTAAAGCCTCTCATAATAACAAATATTAGATTTAAGGAGTCAAAAAGAATTCCAAATTTAATCTTTAAATTATAAAAGGGGGAAAACTCTAAACTTGAACTGTTTGAACTTTGGAGTCAGTTTTTTACAAATAAATTTGATTTCTTCACTATCTACTTATACTTCATGGTAGAATTCTTTGTAAATGAAATGTTCTAAATAGAAAAAAATTAATTCATATATATATGTATATATATATATATGTATGTATATATATACACACACTGACACAATACCATTTTCCCTACAGAATGCAGACTATACCACTGGTCAGGTCTTTGATTTGTCTGAAAAATTAGAACAGTCAGAAGCCCAGCTGGGACGAGGGAGTTTCATGTTGGGTTTAGAAACACATGACAGAAAGTCAGAAGACAAACTTGCCAAAGCTACAAGAGACAGGTAAGAGCAAATCTATTCCTGCCCCTCTTTTTGTTTCAAAATTTGCACATTATATATAGTAGGATTCAAATTCCTTTTCAACTTATTTACAACTTAGAATTGTACCTGAGTATTAATTTCTTGAGACTTTCAGGAGTTGTCAAATGCACATTTGAACCTAGAAAATTCAAGTTAAAACATTAAAGGCTTAAAGATCTAGGTAATGTAATGAAAAACTCCCAGTCACCTTTTTTAGATTTAGCTAGAAAGTATAACAAAGAAAACCAATCCATCACTGCATCTTTAAAAGAAAAAATTTTTGCAAAGGGACATGCCAATCTATTCTGTCTTACTCATCTGTTAAGGGTTTATGTTGAGATTTCTTAAATTGATCAAATTTCACATTTTTATGAAGTTTCAAACCCCTAAATATCACAGAAATTATTGCATCTCTCTTAAGTGATTCTTCTGAAATTATCCTTAATACAGTAATTTAGTATCCCAAATCTCACTCCCAAAAATTTGTTAGGAACAAACCTAGAATGTGTTCTCTGATAACTTACGAAATAATCAGGTGGCCCTTCAGATACATAGAGGACTGGGAAGAAATCTAAATAACGTTTACTTTCACGAAGGTTTGACTTTTAATGTGATAATTAGAAGCAGAGAGGAAGGGAAAACTATGTTGACATCTCTATAAACTGACACTTTGGTATGCAGAAAAACTGGACTGGTCAATAGGAAGGAGAAGGGAAAGCCAAGTGTGTTAGGAGGGAGCCATCTTGGGTTAAAATCATCTCATTCCTTTCTTTTCCATGAGTTTTTAGAAGACATAGGGCTGGTGGCCTGGATAAAAATTACATTTTTCTTTGATATTAGGTCTCATTTTTGGTACCTGCACTGAGTGTATGTTTTTGCTAATCTAGATGTTGTCTGTGATTTGTAATTTTATCTACATTTATATCTCAGTTTCTTATGAAGCAAAAATTTCACAATGGGAATGTCTCCAATTATGTAAGAAGAAAAGTAGGAAGGAAACCAATAGTAGTACAAAAGTAGAGAATTTTCCTGTTTTGGGTAACTTTATAAGAATCATATCTCTTCCAAATATTGGTGGGTTTTTTGTTTTGTTTGGGTTGTATTTTTTTTTTTTTTTTTTTTTTTTGCTTTTTGCTTTTAATTTTTTATCAATTCTAAAATCTAAGTCGTTTACCCATTGTAACTTTGACCTTTGGTGATTATTTCAGAAAAAAAAAGTATAGGATTCTTTAAAATCTTTTTTATTCTAAATAATAAATAATAAGGAATGACAGATTTTAATGTAATATTAGAATCAGTCTTTAATTATGACATATATAATTTCAGTCACCTTCCAAAACAGGACTTTCCCCAAAACTCCTGATAAGTAATAAAATTAACTTATGAATTACAGTAAAACTTTGGATTGCAAGAAACTTGTTTCTGCAAGTATTCTGCAAAACAACCAAATATTTCTAATAAATTTTAACTTGATAAGCAAGCAGTGTCTTGCAATACGAGTAGTATGTGATGCCAAACAGCGCATGATCACAACTGAGTCAATGGTTCTTGAAATTCGCTTTGATATATGAGGGCTTTGGATTACAGGCATGTTTCTGGAACAAATTATGCTTGCAAACCACAGTTTTACTGTATATCATATTTTACACTGTTATTCTCTTGTGAAGGTTCTAGTAAGTATAGTTGACTCTTGAACAACATGGGTCCACTTATTCATGGGGTTTTTTTCTATAAATACAGTATAGTAGTGTGACTGTAGGTTTTCTTAACACTTTATTTTCCCTAGCTTACTTTGTTATAAGAATACAGTATATAATACAGGTAACATACAAAATATGTGTTAATCATCTGTTTATCAGTAAGGCTTCCTATCAACAGTAGGGTATTAGTAGTTTAGTTTTGGGGGAGTCAAAAGTTACATGTGAATTTTCAGCTGTGCCAAGGAGTTGGGACCCTTACCCCCCACATTGTTCAAAGGTCAACTGTAATGAAATCGTTAAAAGATATGCAGAAGGCTAAAAATCAGAAGGGTAAACTGTAAATTGTTGTGATTTGTGGAGTATGAATAGAAATGAAAATCATTATTGGGGGTACAAGGATAGAAATGGGGGGTACTTGCGTTTTCGAAAGTTTTCAGCTCTTGTGACATTATGTGATGTGTTTTTTTTCTTTGCAGCTGTAAAACTACCATAGAAGCTATCCATGGATTGATGTCTCAGGTTATTAAAGATAAACTGTTTAATCAAATTAACATCTCTTAAACAGTCACTAAGTAGGCTTTTTGACTGAAAGCCAATATGAGAAAAATACTCAAGTAACACTTTAAAACCAGTTACCAAAAATCTAATTAGAAGTATAAGGTGCTCTGAAGTGTCCTGAATATTAACATCCTGTAATAAAGCTCTTTAAAATGAAATTGTTCTTTCATTATTTTTCTAGTATCCTTTAATGTTCTTAAATATAAGGGAAAGAAATATTTATTGGAATCTATTTTTTAAAGAGTCTTGCCTATCTAAGTCAAAGAATTTCAGCACTTTACCTGCCATACTGATTATCAGAGCCACTTTTCAATTTGCCTATACCTTCTTTTGGTAGTCCATTAGTAAAAATATAATTTGATTTTTTTTGTTCTTATGAAATGTTAACCAAGTCACACCAGAAATTATTTTCCTGAACAATAAATAACTTAAGACAGAGCCTAACATAGGTTTTCTAGGTATTCAAATATTTACCAAGTACCTTTACTGAACAGGCCTAATTTTATTCTGCAGATATTCTAAACCAGACAGACAAGGCCACTGTCTTCACAGAACTTACCATGGAGGCTAAAGCTAAGTTAACAAGAACCTGTGTGTACTAGGAAGGGAGAAATAGTGTGCTGGGAAACTCAGGAGGAACACTTAAACCAGAGAGGAGTTCCCAGAGTGAGCTTCCTGGAGGAAGTGACCTGACATAAAAATGAAATTTAAAAGACAGGAGGACTAGCCAGAAAAGCAAAATGAGGAGGCAAGTTTATAAGCAGAGAGTATAGCAATGTGTAGAAGGCAAGAGGCAGAGAGCAAGAACCTAGTACCTTCAAGAACTGAAATTCCATCAGACCTGAGAGTGTCCAGTTGGATGTAAGAAGTAGCAAGAGATGACTTTAACAGATGAGTATAGATCCTGCAGAGGCATTTGGGACTTTATCCCAATAGCAGTGGGATCTTAAAGGTTTTAAACAGCAGAAATGTACTAGATTGATGTTTCTAAGAGCACTGTTGAGAGATCTGGGGGTGAGGGCTGGCTGAGAACAAATGAAATGACTTGTGGAAGATGGTGAAAAGAAGACAAATCATGGAAACATCAAATATGAAAATCGGCAGAGGAAAACAAGACCACAGGAGCAGAAAACTTTTAAGTAATTTACCCATGACCTGACACACTGCCAAAAAGGTCAAGGAAAACAAAGCCTAAAAGTTTTCCATTGGGTTTAGCAATGAGGTAGTCTATGGTAAGATGAAGAAGCCCATTAATACTAGTATCCAAATACATTCTCCAATGGTTGATGTGATATGTTAGCATTTTGGTTTCATTTTGTAACCCTTTAATTTTTTTTTTTTTTTTCTAAGTAATCTTTATGCCCAATGTGGGGCTTGAACTGATGACCCCGAGATCCCGCTAAACCAGCCAGGTACCCATTATTTTGTAACTCTATATAAAAGCAGGTATCCCCAATTTCACATGGTTCAAACTGACCTCCATTTTTATACCCTTTAAGAAAAAATGACTGCACTCAACAAGCAGCCAAAACAATCTACTGCCACAGTCTTCAGCAATACCTTTAGGAACAATGACAGGGCTGAATGGTTAAGTTTTTGACATGAAAGAATAAGGAGTCATTGGAGTCACCATGAAAACATACTAGGAGCTTTCATTCTAAGATTTAAATACAGTTAATCCACATTTAATCTGACATTCATGACCTAAACAAGACACCTTTGTGTTATGGAAAATGCCTATAATAACAATTACTAGGAAAAGAAAGTATTTCAGTCCTAACTTCATTGGACTCATTTTGAGAAATCACATTTCAGTAATGATGCCTTGACTGGAAGTAAGACACATATACACATAAAAATATCCAATTGCTGAGGCACCTGGGTGGCTTGGTTGAGCATGTCTGACTTCAGCTCAGGTCATGATCTCACAGTTCATGTGTTCGTGAGTTTAAGCCCCACATCAGGCTCGCTGCTGTCAGCCTGTCAGCACAGAGCTTGCTTTGGATCATCTGTCCCCCTCTTTCTACCTTCCCCCCGCTTATGCTCTTCCCAGAACAAACAAATACATATTTTTTAAATCTAGTTGCTTAAACAAAAAGGATTTGTTGGCTCACCTGAGTCCAGAATCATATTTGGTTTAGGCACAGTTGGATTAGGCTTCCTGTTGCGGTTCTCAGCTCTGCCTTCCACATGTTGACCTAAACCTAAAGCTGGATTCCCTCACGCTGGCTACCCACCACACCATCCAGTTAGGGTGAAAGCTGCTCGTGATCGTCAAAATAAGATTCTAAGTTCACTCTGGTCAAATGGATCACTAGCTCACCCCTGAGATTACATATAGAGACTGGTTTAAACCAATTAAGGGCCACACCGGGAGGTAGGAATGGGATTAGTAATACCCAAAATGTATGACCACTATACACTGAGAGGTTAAATGGATACTACAGAGGCAACCAAAAATGTCCCCTCTACTCAATGGTCCAATCCAGCAAAAAATGACCCAGAAAGGAGCATTTGCACTTTGTTGTAAATGTATTTGCTTTATTAAAAAGCAAGATCCTTTGTAATGTATTTTCATGATCACTTTTGGCATAAATGCTCGAATTTAGATTAATTTGCTTTTAGGAAATCAGGGTTTAATTGCAGCCATCATTCAGAAACTAAGTTGTGAATTGGGGTTGCCTTTTCCTGCAAAGTATTATCTTACAGTCTTGAGCTATTCAGGAGCTGAAAAGAGCATTTTCTAAGTGAAGTCTGTTTTTTGTTAAGTTTCCTTTTTTTTTTTTTTTTTGGAGATAATTTCTCAAGGTCTTTGGTGATATTATACAGGAAATGTCACTCGTCATCAAAAACTTAATCCCAATGTCCAAATAATAAGACTGGAGCCAGAAGCACAGGCTGGAGCAGAGATAGAGAAGTCAGTGGATATGGAATGGGGATTGGGACCAGTCAAGAATACATACAGCAAGATCCCGGAATCAAGGGTGTTCCAAATTTTCCATATTGTTTTAGCATCTCTAGGTTCTTGTTCAAAACAATTCAGCAGTGCTATACATTATTGAGAATTTATGCATTTACTACCATTTTTTGGTTACAATGTCCAATTATGAAGTGAGTTCTTCATTCTACAGGTTTTACTTATTGATTAACAATAAGATACCACACATGCTGTTATTTTGAAATCAGCAGTACTGCCAAGAACAAAGAACCAATGGGAAGAGAAGCCATTTGTGCTCCATTGTTTCTGAATTTGGAAAATAAGTTCTGAGACCAAACATCATGTGCTCCATTTGAGGGATCTAGTGTGAAGACTGTTGTCACAAATTAGTAGGACTACCTGGTATTCAGAATTTTGAAAAATCACTGCATTGCACAATAGTAATAATAAACTGACCAACAGCACAGCTGTATGGAAAATAAACACAGAAGAGCAAGAGCATAAGCAACAATGAATCACAGAAACTGAGAGTTGCAGTGCTGCATATTACAGAGGTTCAGAGTTTCCAAAAACTCTTATATGAGTGATGAGGTACAGATGCGTAAGTCATGCATGCAGAGAGGAGTTCATTTATATTGCGAAGCCTGCACTGTATCCACATGTAGCTGAATAAACTGAACTGAACAGAGACTATTGAATTTCCAAGGTTTCTTTCTATATTTCTGGATTGTTTTAACTATAAACACCAAAGACATACATTGGTGGACAATGTGAGGGCAGGGGTTGTTTGGGTATTGTTTTTTTGAAGATGGGAAAATATATTAGACACAATGGCAGCTGTTATTTTTATTCATCCTTATTACATAAAATAAGTAAAAGGTGATAATGTTAAAATTATGATGAGGTATTTATTTCATTCACTTTCATTATTTAGTAACTGATGTATCTGTATCACTGTGTTTGCAAAATATTAGTTAGAAAATTGAAAATCTAATTGTGTGTTCTCTTGTTTTGGCCTGTTTTCGATACAAGTTCCAACAGCAAATAAATTTACCTTCTTGGGGCGAAAATGCTAGTTTAAAGATTTTAATTAATTTCTTCTGAGGTAACCAGTCTGTAAGTTTCTAAACTTTTCTAAACCTTTTATCCAAATATTAGTGGAAGAAATACCATCTACCTTTGTAAAGATAAAGTTATGATCTACTTATTTTAGAAAACTAATAACACAAAGCTCAACTCAACTATAACCAGATTGGCATATTTAAACTTTTGATCTCAGAAATCAGAATATTTCAAAAATAAAATAAGGAACTCTGTCATTTGGGGTCAAATTTGGGAGGAAATAGCTAAAATCACAGCTTGATAACTAGCACCAATGATTAATTGCTTTTTCAACATGTGGATTATCTTGGTGCCAAAAATTATGGAACAATTGCCTAACAAATTGGAGAGTCCCTGATGTCAGTACTCATATTTTCTTTGGATTATACTAAGCAATTATGCTAACCTTACTAATGACTGAGTAAAATGGTATTGTGCCTTGGGGCACATTTTGATGAACTACAGTTGTACTTCTCATAACCTAAGAGGCATATGCATAAAGAAGTATATTGTTCAGAATAGGGCTCTGTGACCTTTATGTTAGATTATAGAGAATTATAAATATCTATCACATAACTATGAATATGTTTATCATTAATAGTCATAACTTTAAATTATTTACCTTCCTGAAAAATTAGTTGATAAAAGCTCATCTCCAAATAAATGTTTGATTTAAATAGCTCCGTTTTTGTTCCTAGAATTTACTACCCCATACCACATCCTCATATTCAGTTCAATTTGTTATTTGTACTAAATTTATTTGCATTTATTATTTGTACTGTATTTATGATATCAGATAAATCCTTTAAAACATGCATGTATTTAGCTTTAATCCTTTCCTTCAACTTCTATGTAATCCATCTATCGTTTCTTGCATGTGTTTCCAGTATACTTGAGGCTATTATCTTAATATCCTGGGCTTAAATAAAGTAACACAAATTAGGATAAATAAGAAATTTAATTTATGATCTGACATTATGAGGACACAATCATGGTTGAATAATTATAACTATCTGAAATGTTCTATAACGTCAGAAAAGTTGATCTGTCACCAATGTGAGAATTACAAATCAACACCACTTTTCAGAGGAGATTATTTTTAAACATTCTAAATGGTCTTAATATTTAGGTAAAATACTACATCACTTAAAACTAAGGAACTATTAACTATTGAAATAGTAATTTATTTAGACAGACAACAACACAATGAACTTCTAGCTATCCCCAGATCTAAAGCTATATTAAATATGAGAATTGGGAGCACAAATAGAAATTATATTTTCTAACTCTCAGGCTCTTGCTATCAGATTTCTAAGAGCACCTTTGATAATACCATATAACATTACATTTCAATCAAGATTTTGAATTTCAAATTTTAATAAAGTGACAACTGTTCTTTCATTCAAATTTTAAATATAATAAAATTAGTTTTTCCTAAAAACAAAGGGAAATTTTACATTCTGCCTTATGGGTTAAATGCTGCTATATATCAAAATCCAAATTTCACACTGTGGCCTAAGGGCTGATGGATTCCTGTTTTGCTTTCATTCCATTCTCTCCCTCCCCCTCCTCAAAAGGATCCAGCAACACTGTCCTCTGGGTCCTTAAGCTCATCCAGTTCTTCAACACTCACCACACACCACACTCCTCCCCACCCCTGTCCCCAAGCCCTCAAACTGGTGTTTCTCAGGCCTGGAACACTTCCTTGCAGGCACTCAGACCTTGCTTGTTAGTCTCCTCAGCCTTCAAGTCTCTGTCCAAATTCTGCCTCCTCAGAGAGGCCTTGCCATCTCATCTTAAGATAACACCTCTCTCCTTCCCTCCTTCCACCCCAGTTTCACTCTATTTCTTTCACAGACTGTACCACAATCTGAAATTATCTTGGTCATTGATTTATTTACTTTTTCACTGCCTCTCTCCGCTGACTAGAATATAAGCTCCAACAGCCTGGGGACTTGGTCTAACTAACTTCTGTATCCCCAGCACCTTGAACAATGGCACATGGCAGGTACTTGGTGAATATTTGTTCAGTGAAGAAACAAATGCAATGGACATTTCAACTTTTTAAGAAACATTAACAATATGTGTTTTTACAATGACAAGATTAAATGGGTTCACGTCTTTGTATGGGAAATTGACTTTTGTTACACTGTGCAATCACTATAAAATAAATCTCTTTTCTCAAATTTCTTTTTCTCAAATTTTAATAGATTTAAAACAAGAGTGGAAAAAAATTGTTTTTCAATCAAGGGTCACCATTATGGAAATATGGAAAGGGCCACACATTAGCAAAAAAGCACCAGCCATTTTCAAAAACAAGCATAAAGGAAAGGAGCTCTTTTCAAACAAGCTGACCTAAAATAAAGCAGAGAGAAGTCAAATAAATAAAGCAACTAAATAAAGTATACAGGTATACAAGATGTTTCACTGATTTTGATATATAACCTGTGTACAAATCATTTACAATTATAGAATATATAATATAGCAAATGACAGAAATCAGTTACTAAGTTTTTTAATTTTTTTTTTTTTCAACGTTTTTTATTTATTTTTGGGACAGAGAGAGACAGAGCATGAACGGGGGAGGGGCAGAGAGAGAGGGAGACACAGAATCGGAAACAGGCTCCAGGCTCCGAGCCATCAGCCCAGAGCCTGATGCGGGGCTCGAACTCCCGGACCGCGAGATCGTGACCTGGCTGAAGTCGGACGCTTAACCGACTGCGCCACCCAGGCGCCCCAGTTACTAAGTTTTTTAAAAATTATTTCTTGGGGCACCTGGGTGGCTCAGTAGGTTAAGTGACCAATTCTTTTTTTTTTTCCAGGTTTTAAAACTTTTTATTTGCATACTAAAAAAAATTGTGCATTCCAATAATTAAAATCATTTGAACAAAAAAATGGCACTCTGATTAAACTGCATTTTACAGCCTGTAGGACACCTTGAACCAGCTTGGTTTTTAGATTTCTCTGGTCCTCCCACCCAGCTTCTTCCTTCACCAACATGCAAGTTCTTTTCCTTTGCTGCCAGTCAGACAAGCAGATGGGAGAGGTAGGCGCCTTTGTTTGTCAGTAGTTCTCAATGTGGCAAGGGGCAGCACAGTCATTTAAACTTGATCCAACCTCCCTGCATCTTACAGAGTTAAACAGCTAAAAGAAGTAAAATAAGAAGGCAATGCTTGTGGAATGTGCAGTGCATACTGGTGGCGCGTGCCTCATTACGATTTGCCTGCTTGCTTTTCCTGTTCAATCGTTTCTTTTGAAGGCAGTGGATTTTTCTCTTGCGTTTCTGTCTTCTTCAGTTTCGACTTATCAAATTTCTCAATCTCAGCCAAATCAGGTTTGTCAGTCATAGTTGCAAAGGAGGTGCACAAGCAAGCGAAGTCCGATCTGTGCAGTGGCCTCCGCCTAGTGCCCAAGTGACCAATTCTTGATTTCAGCTCAGGTCATGATCTCATGGTTCCTGAGATCGAGTCTTGCCTCAGGCTCTTCACTGAGAGGAAGGATTAGGATTCTCTCTCTCTCTGCCTCTCCCCCCCACACACTCTTGTACTCCCTCAAAATAAATAATTTTTTAAACATTTTTAAATAAATAAAAGTTGTTTTTTATTAGTTCCCATATTGCATACATCATGGCATTAGTAGGCCATGAAGCTCTTAATTAAATGATCATCCCCAGGTTACAGAAATCAGGAGTAATACCTTGAATGGAAACTGCCTCATCCATAAGCAAAGGGTTTTCTTTGTACTATTCTACAAATGCAGCTTCTATAAATGGATATTTGTTAAGAAACTTTTCATTCCACCTAAACTAAAACTTTCTGTAATCACTTTATTTCCTTTCCAAATATCCTATAAAAATAAGAATCATGCCCCAAATTTCTAAGCATCTCTTCCTTGCTTAAGGGAATTTTCCATTGCTCCCTGTATTATTTATTGCTGCAAAACAAATTACCCCAAAACTTAGTGGCTTAAAACAATATACTTTTGTTATTTCACAGGTTTCATGGGTCAGGAGTTTGGGTCCTCTCCTTCAGGGTCTCTCGTAAGGCTTCAATCAAGGTGTTGGCCAGGGATAAGGTTCCATCTAAAAGCTCAACTGGGGCATGATTGACTTCCAAACTTAAACAATAGGTCTCAGTTCCTCATTGGCTGTTGGCTAGATGTCATGTTCAGTTCTTTGCCATGTAGGGCCCTCCTAAATGACAGTTTGTTCTATCAAAGAGCGCAAGTTACTTGCTCTAACTAAAGTTACTTGGAAACTCCAGTGGAGACTTTTTAAAATGTGCTTCATAGCACTATTCTTCCAAGAGTGCCTTTTTTTTTTTTTTTTTTTTTTTTGGCCCAAGAGTGCCTTTTAAAATGATTCTCAAGACTTCACAACATTTCTTTTGCAAATACAAATTTACCAACATCTGTCAAAGTGTAAATCTTAGAGTACTTTACACTAAACGTGTCACTGAAGACAAGTATTTCTTGTGGTCTGCCAAATTACTGCCACATTGGAAAATACACAGATTATTGTTTAACACTGTGTGCCACTAGACAGGGATTATATCTCACATATTTTCTCTCTTTTTAAGTTTATTTATTTTGAGAGAGTGCACACACTCATGGGGGAAGGGCAAAGAGAGGGAGAATCCCAGGTAGGCTCCTCACTGTCAACGCAGAGCCCAACAGATCTGGAACTCACAAACCAGGAGATCGTGACTTGAGTGGAAATCAAGAGTCAGACACTTAACCAACTGAGCCACCCAGGCATCCCTGTAGCTTTTTATTCTTTAGGTACCCCTCCTCCTCAAACTCTCCCATATCTGAATCTAAATTGTTAATTTATGAATCACTGAATTATTATTTCTCCTCAGAACAAATCTCATCTCTGATGACTCTGACATCTTAACCAGCTTTGCTTCTCTCTTCCATCCAAACTACTTGGCCTAGTTATTGACTTGCTATTTCTCACTTCCCTACCTTCTCCCACACTGCCATTTATGACCTCATGGTTTCAATGATTAGTTCTATGCTGGAAACTATTAAACCTCACTTCACACTTAACATGCATATATAAACCAAACTCATTGAGTTCCCCTCAAATTACTTGCTACCTCTCCTCTTTCTCCATTATCATTCCTTTATCCTAGCTAATACCCAGGAATTATTTTCAACTTCTTCCTCCCTTTATCCTATAAATCTCTGTTAAATCATGTTTCAAGATGCCTCCTAAATTTGTTCATTCCTTGCAACTTCCTTTGCCTTCAACCTAGTCCAGGCCGAAACTGCCTCACAACTGGACTTTAGCAACAATGTCCTGAACGGGATAAGGGTTCATCTGTCCATATCCCCCTATCTTTTCTTCTAGGTCAATGAGATATAAGAAAAGGGGTTAGGGTTAGGGTTAGAGTTAGAGTTAGGGTTAGGGTGAAATCAGGAGCCCAAGGGTAAAGCCCCTCTCTGTCACCTCAGATGTGACCTGTAGCATATTTCTTTCCTCCCTCTAGGCCTGGGAGTCTCCTTATCTGCAACATGACAAGTTGGACAGTACACATGGGCACTAAGTTGCCTTGCAACTCTAACAGTCTTCTACTCTGATGCTTCTTTGCTCGAGGAACAGCAATAACAACTTTCCACCTTTCCCCACACCTACACCACCCATACCCCTACCCCCATCCCACCAATATCACAAGTGTTACTGTTTTCCGGCTTGCACTGTTTCTTACATCCAGACTGCTCAATTTACCATATCCCTAATGACTGCCAGTCTATCCACTGTAAATGTCAGTTCCTTGTTCTATTCTTCCCCTTCACTTATAAATTATTCATTTTACAAACATTTATAGAGTGACTGCTAATGTACAAGGCACTTTTTGCCAAGTCCTGGAAATAGTGAAGTTAAAGACATAATCCTTGCCCTCAAAGAATTTACCAGCTTATTGGATACAATTAATAGGTAACAAATATATACTAACATGTTAAATGCTATGTTAAAGAATTTAATATATCCTGGGGGGGGGGGGGGGGCGGAAAAGAGAAACACTTAACAAGATTGAGTACATAGGAAAGCTTCAAAAAGGATGTGCTAATTCCAAGCTGGGTCCTTGGAACTCAAAAGGGAAAATAAGAATTAAGGAGGAAATAAAGTGTGCCCTATTGCTACTTTGAAAAGCTATGAGACGAAGGGAAATTTCTTTTAAAACAGGGCATATTGGGCCAAGTGTCAGAATACTGGAGAATAGAGGGCAAGAAGCAAGCAGCGAAGCTGGTCATGATGAACGAAGTAGAATGTCACCCTAAAGACTTTTTTTTTCTTTTCCTGAAGAAAGGGTGGAGTATGCACTATACTTTGGTCTGTTGCTGGGAAAAGGTGGTTATTGGGCACTGAAACGTTTAAAGCTGATAGAAGGATCATCTAGTAAGAAGGGGAAATTGTGGCCTACAAAAAATTGTTCTGGCTACTGTTTGGTTCAACTAAACCGCTAACATGACCGATGCCTCACAACCTCACCAAACTAGCTTCATTCAGACCCCATCTAGTCGCCATCAAACTCTGGCCGCCACGTCACAGAGAGGGACCAGTGTCACAGGGACCAGCGCCAGACCTGACGCTTCCAGACACCTCGCGCGAGATTTCCCGGAAGCCATTGCCCTAGGAAGAGCGTTGGGTCGCCTGGCAACCGCACCAAGGCTGCGGAGGAACGAGGCACTGAGGAAATTTACAAACCTGACTTCCAGACTCAGTTCCTCCCGCAAGGGGAGAGGTGCCTTCAGGGAAGAAGTCTGGGGGCTGAAGAAACCATAAAGCCACGTTTCTCAAACTTGTCTGCCAGTAAGTAAGACCTTCCTGGGTTACTGGTTAAAATGAAGACCCCTGAGCCTTATCTCTAGACATCTAGAGTTTCCAGAAAATCAATCTGCAAGTCTGTATTTTAAACAAATAGACTCAGGCAAGGCTGAGAAACCGCTTTAGAGAAGGGAGACACGGGTGAAGGGGTGGCCGCGGAGTGAGGGAGCGGGATCTGCGCGGGTATGAGTTTGTAAAGGGGGAAAAAAGCCTGAGAGCGGAACCCCGCGATTTTGAGCTTTGGGAAGCCAGTGAGCCTGGAGCTCGCTAAAGGAAAATACACAAACTAAAATCGGAAACATCTACTGCCGGTAGCCTGTGGGAGCCCCAAAGGATAATTTAAGCCAAGGGGTCCACTAAAATGGATTCCCAGAGTGCCTGTAAAGCAGCTCTAAACTGTCTCCCACTGGCAATCCAGACAGAGATATCCTAGCAAGGGGAATCCTGAGATAACAGGTATCTAGTAGGGAAACATTATGAAAAAGTAGTTTCACAAACTTTAGAAAATAATGAACCTCTTTTAAAAGAAAAGCAAGGACACCCCACAAATGTTGACTTAATTACTTTTGTTATAATGTTCTAAAATGTATCCAAATCCAAACTAGGTTCAATTTAAACACCTGAAGGTTATAATATCTCTAAAACAAACTACAATACCAATAAAGTTTAAATTAATATTACATTAATAAAATGAATGGTGGTGTTTTAATGAAATTAAATCTTCGTGTGGATATGACTGCTACAATGCAGGTTCTTTTGAGTTAAGTCTCTATTATTGTGTGTTATTTACTTACTGGGATCCCTTTCCATATTCAAGCTCCTGGAATGTTTTCCTATAGCTTGTTGATGAGGTCCATTGCCCTTACCTTGGTTTAATAAATATTTCATTTCTATATCACATTTGCCTCTTTACTGTCCTAGTTATCTGAGAAAATCAAATTTATTTCTATACAAACACCACTTTGTGTACTGGAACCTAGAGCCAAAATCCATTTATAGCATGGTCATTCATGACGATTCAGATGATCCAAATTTTCTCTTTTAGCCCAGGTTAGAAAACAGAGCCTGAAGCAAAAATTCATACAATAACACATTTTGTGGGGGAGGGGGCTGTTAATTTTAGGGAAGTAGTACAGAAGGAAAAAAGGAATGAGAAAGAGATGGAAGAACAAACACAACCCATACAGAGCTGTTTTCAGAGAGACCCTTTGAAATGGCTGTGTCTCCTAAAAGTGCATGGGGGAAAGAAAGAAGGGAAAATAAATAATTGAGACTACTGTCTTCCATGTGTAAAAATTACCCCCACAGGGCATCACCCCCATCCTAGTACAGGATTGCTCCTGTATGGCCACCTGTATGGCAGTTCCTGCCTCAGCTATGAGAGAAATCCTGGGGTGTACAGCCACTTTAAGATGTGCATTTTCACCGGTTATCAGTGTAAAAGTGATATTTGAAATTTCCAGAAAAGGGTCTAAAATTTTAAAATATGGGTAAAGAAATCATATTTTAAATATTTCAAATATTTCTTAAAATATTGCATTTCTATACACAAGCTCTAGAGAATGTAATTCCTAAAAGAATGTCACTTGCAGTATCAACAAAAATATATAATCCCTAAAAATGACTTTAAAAAACTTATGCATGGCCTTAATTACAAGAAAATTATAAAACTACATTAAAGCAGCACTCCTAAAATAGAGAGGCATACCATAGTGATGGAAAAGAAGTCTCAATATTAGAGATGTGTTGGTGCTTCACAAATGGTTTATAAATTCAGTGCAATTCCTAACAAAATCCTGACAGGATTTTTCATGGAACATAACAAGTTGATTTTCTTTTAAGTTTGTTTGTTTGTTTGTTTTGAGACAGAGCACACATGCATGCTGGCACCAGCAGGGGAGGGGCAGATTGGGAGGGGGAGAGAGAGAATCCTAAGCAGGCCCCATGCTGTCAGCACAGAGCCTGATGTGTGGCTCCATCCCATGACCCCATGAGATCATGACCTGAGCCAAAACCAAGAGTCAGACGCTTAACTGACTGAGCCACCCAGGCACCCCAAGAAGTTGATTTTTAAAATGTGTATGAAAGAGTTAAGGACGAAAGGATTCTGGGAACATGGCAGAGTAGGAAGCAACTGTTTCCCCACCTAGACAACAAGTGCACTGGCAGAATCTGTCTGATATAAGTATTTTGGAACCTGGAGTCTACTGAAGGCTAACAACTTCCAGGAGAAGGCTTAGACAATAAACTGAAATAAATTTTGGTCAATTTCAGTTCTACAGCAACTATCCATCCCCTACACACAACCCAGTAGCAGGGTTTCTAGAGTACCTTACATATAGCTTGTAGAAGCCAAAATGGGCAAAAAACATACTAGCCACCAAATATCAAGGATCTGTCCTCTGAGCACTGATTGCTGCTTCTGATCACAGTAATGCAGACAAAATTTACAAAGCAAAGCAAAACTAAACATGTTTACAAGAAAAAAAAAAGGTCTTTCTCTTAAATGTGGATAGGGAAGGGGTTACTAAATAAGCCACAAAAAGCATAAAACATGAGCAAAAAAATGATACATTTGACTACATGAAAAAAATATATAGCTTCTGTTTTTTAGAAGATGCCATTAAACACAAACTAGGAGAAAAAAAAGGAGGAAAAACAAACTAAAGTCAGGGAATGGATATTTGCTACATGTATAATCAACAAAATACTGGTATCTGATAAAAATATAAGTGTATCTAAAAATTACTTATAGGGGTGCCTGGGTGACTCAGTCAGTTAAGCATCAACTCTTGATTTTAGATCAGGTCATGATCTCATGGTTCATGAGACTGAGCACCCCATCAGGCTCTGCACTGACAGTGAGTAGCCTGCTTGGGAGTCTCTCTCCCTCTCTCTCTGCCCCTCCTCCACTCGCACGTGCACATGCACTCTCTCTGTCTCTCAAATTAAAAAAAAAAAAAATCTTTTAATAAAAATAAAAATTACTTATAAAAACACAACCCATAAGGCAACATGGGAAAAATATAAGAAACCACAACTAACAGAAAAGGAACTTCATATGGCAATAAACAGGAAAAGACCCTCAATCTCTAGCAATTACAGAATGGCAAATTAAAACATAATGAGATGAGACTATTGATCTGGCTGTTTTCAAATCCCTTTTTTATATATAAAAAGATCTGAGAAAAAAACAAAAGCAATGATATTATCATTTCACACCCATCAGATTGGCAGTAATTTAGACTGCCAATATCAAGTGCTGACACTGATGTTGACTGCATAGTAGAGCAATAGGAACTCTCTTAGCTGCCAGTGGTAAAACTCCTTTGGAGAACAATTTGACAATACATAGTAAAGTTGAAAATGTGCAACCCAGAAATAGCCAGCCATCCCTAGTTTTAAACCCTAAAGAAACTCTTGCATATGTGCTAAAAATGACAGGTATACAAGAACCATAAAAGCAACATTGCAAATGAAGAAAAAAACACCACCCAAAGATCTATCATTAGAAGAAATAAATTCCTTACAATAGAATATTCACAGCAATGCAAATATTCCAGAGCTATACACATCAACTTTGATGATTCTAACAAACAAAACATTAAGCAAAAAAAGAAAGTTGGAATCAAAATAATACAATTTATGGGGCACCTGGATGGTTCAGTTGGTTAAGGGTCCAACTTTGGCTCAGGTCATGATTTCATGGTTCATGGATTCGAGCCCTGCATCAGGCTCTGTGCTGACAGCTCAGACCTTAGAGCCTACTTCAGATTCTGTGTGTGTGTGTGTTTGTGTGTGTGTGTGTGTGTCTCTGCCCTCCCCTGCTCATGCTCTGTGTGTGTGTGTATGTGTGTCTCTCCAAAATAAACATTAAAAAATAATAATACCATTTATGACTGTAAAAATGTTTTAAAAAGTACTATATATATATTGTTTAGATATACATACATCTGTAGTAAAAGTATAAAGACATGAATAGAGACATCTAATTCTAAACTCTAAAAATAAGAGAATAGGGAGAAGGAGGAGGGTGGTGTACCTGGGTGGTTAAGCAACTGACTCTTGATTTCAGCTCAGGTCAGGATCTCGAGATTCATGACTCTGAGCCTCACATGCTTGGGATTCTCTCTCTTCCTGTCTCTCTGCCCCTCCCCCTGCTCTCACTCTTTCAAAATAAATAAACTTAAAAAAAAGAATAGGGAGAAAGGCATAAAGGGAATACAAGTGTATTTATAACCTTTTATATTTAAGATTACCTGTAGGTCCATGAGTGTGGGTGTTATTCTTTAAACTTTCATCATGAAATATTTTTAAGGCAATATTAGTAAAAGTTATTTTTACTTAACTAGAAACTTTGTTCAGAATATTATTGTCATGTTTGAAATTTGATCTGTAAACAATAATCTTAAATTTTTGTTAAAAATAATGAATTCATGAAAATTTCAAAAATCTATGAAAATTCAGTGATTTTATTCTACAGATTACATTTTGTATTTTGAAATAAAATGATTCATTCCATATCTTCAAATATTTTATTGTGGGCATTTTATATAATATAGCCTGGGTAGTTATATGTCAATATGTGATAATGCAAACTGAATTTATCTTCTACTGAATTCACTTTCCTCCTAAGCATTGATTTCATGTCCAGAATACTACACAAACTGAGGTGTTTGGCTGGTAAAATTCCAGATATATTAGAAAAAGAATGCTCAGTTTTAAACTATATTTTAAAAAGACAATAAATTTTACAAAACTGTGGTTATTTATCACAGTTTTGTGATGGTTGGAAAAAAATGGGTTACTTCAAACTTATGGACCACATATGGATCTCTCACATAAATCAATAATTAATTAATTAATTATTTGATAGTATGTTCCCCTTATTTAACAGCCCTAATATATTCCAGGTGAAACAGTGAAGTAAATAGTGTTCACCTTATCTGTGAACAAAACAGTGAAACAATAATGGTGATAGCAAACATTTGTTGACCTATGTACCAGGCACTGTGCAGAATATTCTATACATTTTTATCTCATGTAATCTTCACAATATCCCTAGGAAGTAGGTACTACTATTATCCTAATTTTATAAGAAACAGACGTAACGTAGCCTCCTGGTGCATATGAGGCTGTGTTCTTACACTGTATAGAAAGAGGAGGCAGAGGAAACCCATCCATAAACATCTCAGCCCAGGCCCTTTTCCTGGTCTGTATTGTGAATGGGGGACACTGGGGGGGGGGGGGGGGGGGAAAGAAACTGATGCAACATGCCCAAGATTGCCTGACCAGTAAGCAATGGGACCAAATGTGAACCCAGGCAGTCTGGATTGAAAAACACTGCATTGTGTTGGCTCTTTGTGGATTGCAGCTATACCAATTTCAAGGCCAACTCCATTTTCAAGTATTTTGCCCCACTGTCCTATGTGCATACTCAAGGTTTTTTACATCATGTGTTCTGATTTGAGGGTTTAGAAAATATGATCACCATGGGTTCTATGGAAAAAGGAAAAGAAGACCATTCTGGTCTCATTCTCAACTGCCACTAGCTTGAGTAGAGACCAACCTCTGGGCCTTCATGTGAAAACATCAGATGATACTCCTTGAGAGGGAAAAAAAAATCCTTTAAAAGATGCCCACAGTAACAACTCAATACTAGGGAGAGGAAAATATTAAAAATAGAAATGAATGAACATTGTATATTTAATTAATTTTGGTTTTTTAAGCTGTTTATAAGAAGAATTAAGTCTATAAACTTAGAAAATGCCTTTTAAAATGTCTCTGAAGTAGTTTATCAAATAGTTTTACATAAGAAAATTAAAGAGCAAGTCAAAATAATTTTTCCTAAATTGCCATGTACATAATGCTTTTTTTTTTTTTTTATAGAAAGTTGAGCATAAAACAATAGTTAAACCTGCTTCCTGACATGGTATCAGAACAGAGCTACTGCTGAGAGTTTGACTTATAGAGAAATCATGGTTCGACTAACCTTGGATCTAATTGCCAAAAGTAACAATCTTAAACCCCGAAAAGAAGAAACCACTTCACGATACCTGAAGAAAATAACTCATCTAAATTTTTCAGACAAAAATATAGATACAATTGTAAGAATTCTAAATTTCCTATTTTTACATAATTAACAATGTAAAGTTTAGAAATTGGTGTCAGAAAATACCTCCTTATTAACTATATTTTGATCATACTCATTAACTGTATTTTGATTAGTCAGCTGTATATTGTATTTTTATTTTAATTTCATGCTTATGATATTAAAATTATTAAAACTAAATCTCTACAAAATATATCATTGTGATTGTTAAATCTATGTGCTAAATATATGTATCTATCCCTGAAATACTCTATGTAGCAAACTAGAATTGAAAGTGTTATGTTGGAAAACAATTTCAAAGATAACGCTTTTGTATAATTCCAGCTGCTTGGAATATGAGTTTTTTAACATATCAAGTAGTAAGAATGAACTATATGAATACCATATTTTAAAACTTTAACAGTGAAATCTTTTTTACACATAATTTAACTGATTATATAAATGTAGGTTATACTGTCATTTATATCAGACAAGACTGTTTACTTGGATATATTCTGACACTGTATTTTCTCTGTGTTAAGTTGGCCTTAATGTGGGTAACTTTCAAGGGAGCAATAACTCTTGTAGGCCATTTGTATTGATGTCTATTGTCTACAATAAAATGCTAAAGACTACATCAGAGAAATTTTCTCAGAAACATAAGGTACATAAAGGCCGAGATGATGTCTATTTTGTTCATATCACTCTAAATCCCCCATCCAGCACAGT
Organism: Panthera onca; assembly: GCF_046562875.1. Taxonomy (NCBI): domain Eukaryota; kingdom Metazoa; phylum Chordata; class Mammalia; order Carnivora; family Felidae; genus Panthera; species Panthera onca. The sequence goes on along the minus strand of NC_138356.1, from coordinate 17,819,516 downwards.
GCCTAACCCATATTAAGTGCTTAATAAATGTTTTTGAAGTGAATGAAAAAAATAACAAAGCCCCAGGCACAAGTGTCAATTAAGACTTTTTTTTTTTTGCAGACTCTACCAAGTTCCTATTCTGTATTTCTTTCCAGTTTCTTAGTGATTCTTCTCCCCATGAATCCAATTGCCCAGAAAACTCTCTACATCATTATACCATTACACACTTGCCCTCTGCAGACAGCCTCTGCTGTTCTTTTGTCCTGTCACAATCAGTGCTCCTTTGGTGTAGATGACCCTTGTTAAGAGGAAAGCAAACTAGGTACAGCTGACCCTAGAAAAATATGGGGGTTAGAGATACCAACACCCCCACACTCCTCAATACCCTGTCACCCAACACAATCAGAAGCCCTCATATAAGTTTTAATTCCCAAAAAACTTAACTACTAATGGCCTACTGTTGACCAGAAATCTTACTGATAACATAAAGTCAATTAACATATTTTGTACGTTACGTGTATTATATACTGTATTCTTAAAATAAAGCTAGAGAAAAGAAAACATTATTAAGAAAATAAGAAAATATATTACAGTACTATATAGTATTTATCAGAAAAAAAAATCCATGTGTAAGTGGACCCATGCAGTTCAAATCCATGTTGTATAAGGGTCAATTATATATAATTCACACCAAGATAAGAATAACTTATAAACTTAAGTTTATAAGTCCCCAAGATGGTGTTATATTTTAAAAGAACTTGTTAATAAAAGCTGAGATTTTTTCAGGTTTTTTTTTTTTCTTAAATAATCTCTGTATCCAACATGGGGCTTGAATTTACATCCCCAAGATCAAGAGTTGCGTGTTCCACTGACTGTGCCAGCCAGGCATCCCAAGCTGAGGTATTTTTGAGTGTAACTTCACTCTAGCTCTTGCCTACTTACTCTAGGCTGACTCTACCACCCACATAAGAATGGCAGACTTTTAAAAATACCTTTAATTATTTTCTTATCTCAAAAGTAACTGATGTTCACTAATATAAATACATATATAAAAAAAGAAACTTATAATCCTGTCATGCAGAGAAAACCACTATTAACACGTAGGTGATGTCCTTCCAGTCTTTTTTCTAGGCATGTATTCATATAATTTTACAATAGTGGGTCATATTGAATGCACTGTTTTCATTTTGAGATCTATAAAATATTACTAAGGAAACTAAACAATATTTAATGGTTAAACAGTATTCCCTTCAATAGTACTATCATAATTTATTCATCTATTATTTTTGAATATCCAATGACTTCCCATTTTCAGTATTATAAATAACAGCTTCCTTCTAATTCCACAGAATGATTAATCTCTATTCTACAATGTTGAAGCATTAATTTGTTAAATGTTTCAACTTCCAGAGAAACCTAATTGCTTCCAAGAAACACTGCTTGCCCTAGGAAAATCCTTCTTAACAAATACAATTTTACTGATATAGTTACAGGATACTAAAACCTAGAACTAATTTTATAATCATTCTAGTCTTGTTTTTACTGTGCTAATAAGAACAGAGATACACTATTATATTAAACTTAAGGAAATGTACAGAAAGTGGAAAACTTTCTTAAAAACAAACTTCTAAGTTTTCAGGAGAAATTAAGTATAACCTGTTTTTGTTTTCCTTTTAGGGAGACCTCTCTCCTTGCAAAAGTCTTAGTGTTTTATACTTGTATGATAACCGTATTAGTGAAATCACTAACTTGAATTATGCTACAAATCTGACCCACCTGTACCTACAAAACAATTGTATTTCATGTATACAGAACCTCAGGTCATTAAAGAAACTGGAAAAACTGTAAGTGCTTTTTTTTTAATGTTTGTTTTCGAGAGAGAGTTCGTGTGTGTGTGTGTGTGTGTGTGTGTGTGTGTGTGTGTGCGCGCGCGCGCGTGAGCTGGGAGGGGCAGAGAGAGAGGAAGAATGCCAAGCAGTATCCATGCTGATAGCATGGGGCTTGATCTCACCAACTGTGAGATCATGGCCTGAGCTGAAATCAAGTTGGAGGTTTAATCAACTGAGCCACCTAGGTACCCCTAGTGCTTTTATTTTTAAGTAACATAATTGTTTGTCATCATTACAGTAATATTTTTGCATACAGACCTTTCCATTATCTGCACTTTTGTGGAATAGGCCTCAATTTTTATTCTCTTGTACTATTATTAGTGCAAAATAAAGTGTTACACGCGTTATACTTGGCAATTTGTTTCATTAAGCCTGACATACTTTTCTTTTGCAGGAGAGTAAGGTGTCTTAACCACTTATAAGGATACCTAAAGCATCCTTAAAGGCTCAACTGGGGAAAAAAGTTTCCATGGAAACTTTATGATTTTGATTTTTGATTTTCCATGGAAACCAAATGAGCTCTGTGTCTTTAAGAATCACACATCTCAAAGGGCAGGGTCAGAGAGTTGATAACGTTGATTTAGATTTGAGTGTAAAAAGGCATTTACTGCCTATAATGATTTTAATTCAATGAAGGCTGGTAGATTTATTTTCCCAGACTGGAAGAACTATCAGTCCTTCTCAAAAAGTGGGCCAAGAACCTCAAAATGGGAAGAAGATAAGGGAAATGCTTATTGAAAACACAGATGGCAGGGTGCCTAGGTGGCTCAGTCGGTTGAGCGTCCAACTTCAGCTCAGGTCATGATCTCACAATGGTTCCTGAGTTCGATCCTCACATCAGGCTGACTGCTGTCAGTGCAGAGCCTGCTTCAGATCCTCTGTCCCCCCTCACTGCCCCTCCCCTGCTCATACTCTCTCTTTCTCTGTCTCCTCTCAAAAATGAATAAACACTTTAAAAAATGCAGATTTCTGGGTTCTGACCTAGATAGCCAAATGAGAATCTCTGGGGTTAGGCCCAAAAATCTTAATTTTGTTTTAAAAAAAGGTTATTTATTTATTTTGAGAGAGCAAGAATGAACGAGCAGGGAAGGAGCAGAGAGAGAGGGAGAGAAAGAATCCCAAGCAGGCTCTGCACTATCAGCACACAGCCGGACGTGGGGCTCAAACTCATGAACCATGAGATCATGACCTGAGCCAAAATCAAGAGTTGGATGCTTAACCAACTGAGCCACCCAGGCGCCCCTAAAACCCTTCATTTTTAAACCTACTACCCACATGATTTTTCTGTGCTCTAACATATAAAAGGAGTACTGGTAGATCATTTAATAAGGACCATTCCAATTCTCTCACTTAAAAAAAAATAATTTCTTAGATTAAATTAAGTGTAAGAATCATATAAATAAACCTTTCTTTGGCACATTGTAAAGAGAAAATTCCACATATTTCTGCATTCTTTGTATAATTTTCACACAGCTCAGTGATTGTTACTATGTTTTCATTATGTTTACAGATCATGATGTTCTCAGAATGTCTATTTAAAATTGTTTTATATTGGGATGCCTTGGTGGCTCAGTCAGTTGAGCAGTTGAGCATCTGACTCTTGATTTTGGCTCAGGTCATGGTCCCAGGGTCATGGGATCAAGCCTTGCATTGGGCCCCACATCAGGCCCCTCATCAGGCTCCGTGTTGAGCATGTAGCCTGCTTGAGATTCTCTCTCTCTCCCTTTGCACTCTCCCCTGCTCACATGCTCGCTCTCTCTCTCTCTCTCTCTCTCAAATAAATAAATAAATAAATAAATAAATAAAAATAAAGCTGTTTTATATTTTGCAGGTATTTGGGAAGCAATTATATTGCTGTCATAGAAGGTTTAGAAGGATTAGAAGGACTAAGAGAGCTTCATGTTGAGAGTCAGAGGCTTCCCCTTGGAGAAAAGCTTCTGTTTGATCCAAGAACTCTTCACTCTCTGGGAGTAAGGCCACATTTGAATATTCTGACAAAGAATATAGTGATTAACAGTTATAATGGAACAGGAAGGTGGCAAAGGTATATTTGGACATTATACATACTGTGTATGTTTATATGGCCAGTTAATTTATTTGAAGGCTAAAACTAACTTTTCTCACATAATTTCTCAGAGACTCAGCAGCTATAAAGTTGGGATAATAACGCCTGCCTCTAGGGTACTAAAAGTATCAAAAGAAGGATATAAAAAAGTTACGTAAATTATCAAGTTCTAATCCAGATGTCAATTCATTCATAATTTCAACCTTGGTGATTATCATGATTCAAAATTTTAGGAAAAAGTTTAAGGAAAGAGTAATGGACAATTATTTGGCAAATTTTAAACAACCTAGAGAATAATGATGATGATAAATTGTCTTCTCGCTGGATTCTGATTTCATTGTAGGCTGCCTTACATATGGCTCTGCCTCATCAGAAGCAGGTAGATCTGGGAGTACCAGATTTGATGCTCCAGCTGTGACCTGACACCCAGATACATTGCAGAGGTGTCACAATTAGTTGAGAAGCCAGAGGTGGCTTTTTTATGAAATGCCATTTATTATGAAATGCCACTAAAAACATTTTTGTTTGCTCAAGTTTTGCAAAGATTCAAGCAGATTCCAAAATTCTAAATATAAGGCATAATCCTTTTAAGCTGTATTTAAAGTCTTAAAAAGTATCAAGAAGTATATTATCTAAAAGTTGGCTATATAGGGGCGCCTGGGTGGCGCAGTCGGTTAAGCGTCCGACTTCAGCCAGGTCACGATCTCGCGGTCCGTGAGTTCGAGCCCCGCGTCAGGCTCTGGGCTGACGGCTCGGAGCCTGGAGCCTCTTTCCGATTCTGTGTCTCCTTCTCTCTCTGCCCCTCCCCCGTTCATGCTCTGTCTCTCTCTGTCCCAAAAATAAAATTAAAAAAACGTTGAAAAAAAAAAATTTTAAAAGTTGGCTATATAGATGCCTTGGTGGGTAGACTCAATCTTGGTAGAGATTACTGGGCCATCATAGATTTTAAGATGGCTTTGGTTTAATGCTTCTCTATTGTATATTTATGTCCTCACTAACAGCCAATGTTGATCCCTCTTGTTAATTAGCTAATTATTATTTTAAGTACCTCTGAACATGTGGATTATCAAGAGGAAACTATAGAGAGGGAGATAAAAATAAAAACCAGATATTCTTTTATTCTTACCTATGTTTCCTATTTTAAAAAACAGACAAAAACTGTTTATTCCTACGTAAGTACAAATTTTAGTGATATTTAATAGAACATGATAATTTGCTTAAACTGAAATAAGCATTTTTCTACACTGTGTTAACATTTGTTTGCTGGGCATCTTTTTTCTTTATTGATTCCTGGCTTCTTTCTTCTATAAATCTCTTTTATATTCTGGAAAGGGAAAATGAGACTTATGAAAGAACTTTAGACAAAAATAGTAAGTCATATCACAATTACTGAAGTCCCAAAGTTATGTCTGAAAAAACATATGGCATAGAAACAAAATCTCCATGGATTTTAATTTTCTTACCTAAAGAGCAAAACAGCCTGAACTGATAAATCTTAAATTTTTCACAGATTAAGATTTCTGGTTCCTATATATAGTATTTAATTAGACTGTTTACTAATGCTAATTTATTTTTCTTACAGAAATCCCTCTCTATATTGAATATCAGCAATAATAATATTGATGACATAAGAGACTTAGAAATACTGGAGAATCTTAATCAGCTCATAGCAGTTGACAACCAACTTCTGCATGTGAAGGTAGTGTAAAGAAAAATTAGTTTAAAAATATTTACATGAAATTGTGATTTAAAAAAATTTTAAATATCTATAAAATTTATTACTTTAAAAACTATTCTAGATTTACTCTAAAACTAGGTTATGAATCTCTACTTTTTAATATATTTATTTGCATAATTCTGCCCTCTTACCTGGTTTTCTCTTCCATACCCCAGTGCCTCCACCCCTCACCAACAGAAAGAAGTTTCTCTGAGAAGAAAGTATGTGCTTTTCCTCTCTGTAATATTTTGCCAGCAAATGTTTCCCTCTAGAGACTAGATTTCTTGCCACTTAACAGTGATCTCCCAATGAATGAATTTCTAGTAACTGGGATTAGATCTGAACTCTCTCCAGGCTGCTGCTCCTTGGGAAAGTACCTGGATCTTGAACTTATTCTAATTTGCACTAACTATATTCATGTCATAGTATGTCATATCATCCCATATTCATTCAGTTATTTATTCATTCAAATACGCACTGAGCACCTACAGGTCTCTCAGGCACTGTACTATTCTGTGTAAATCAGAAGAAGGAAGATTATAGTCCAGGGGCTCAAAAAACCTACAGTCAACAAGTAATGAAAAAACGATGTGATTCTGTTTTCACAAGTATTGTGGTGGCACTAACTCAGCCTGGGGCTAGGGAAGGCTTCCTGGAAACAGTCGTCTGTAAGCTGAGCCCTGTCATAACCTCACAGTTTCTGATTTGGCAGTGGGATGGCTTGTGGTATAATTTCTTTACATGGAGGGACGCCTGGGTGGCTCAGTTGGTTAAGCGACTGACTTTGGCTCAGGTCATGATCTCGCAGTTTGTGACTTCAAGCCCCGCGGCAGGCTCTCTACTGACAGCTCAGAGACTGGAGCCTACTTCGTGTTCTGTATCTCCCCCTCTCTCTACCCCTCCCTGCTCACGCTCTGTGTCTCTCTGTCTCTCCATAATAAATAAACGTTAAAAAAATTATTAAAAAAAAAAACATTTATAATTTCTTTACATGGAGCCACCAGAGGAACGAACAGCTTCTTTCTCCCATAACAGCGCTCTTGTTTTCAAAACTACTTCCAGACAGCTATCCACTGACCTTAAAAAAGTATTCCCTGGGGTGCCTGGGTGGCTCAGTCTGTTAGGCATCTGGCTCTTGATTTCAGCTCAGGTCATGATCTCATAGTTCATGAGTTTGAGCCTGACGCTTGGCATTGCACTGACAGTGCAGAGCCTGTGTGGGATTCTCTCTCTCCCTATCTCTCTGCCCTTCCCCTGCTTGCGCTCTCTCTCCCTCTCTTAAAATAAATAAATAAACTTAAAAAAATTTTTTTCTCTGACCTTGTTTCCAAATTCATACCTATTACCTAGCTCATCCCATAACTACTATAAGCAGTAGATAATTACAAAAATAAATATTATATGTATTATACTACTAATGAATTCCTCAAAAACACCCAAAATGCCACTGATCAGGATGGATGTTTAAAATATAAAGACCAATAAGGAAGCATGACTCGATTAATTGTTTCAACTTACAACATGAAGGATGTAAGAAGTTCATGGGATAAATTCTGCATTCAAAAATACTTTAAGTTTTAGGGGTGCCTGGGCAGCTCAGCTGGTTAAGCATCCAACTCTTGACCTCAGCTTGGGTCTTGCTCTCAGGGTTGTGAGTTCAAGCCCCATGTTGGGCTCCACGCTGGGCATGGAGCTTACTTAAAAAAAATTTTTTTTGGGCAGGGGGGCGGGGGGGCACCTGGGTGGCTCAGTTGGTTAAGCGTCCAACTTCGGCTCAGGTCATGATCTCACAGTTCATGGGTTTGAGCCCCGCATCGGGCTCTGTGCTCACAGCTCAGAGCCTGGAGCCTGCTTCAGATTCTGTGTCTCCCTCTGTCTCTGCCCTCCCCTACTTGTGCTCTGTCTCTGTTTCTTAAAAAATGAATAAATGTTTCCTGAACCTGTTCCCATCAAGCTAGTCTATTAAAAATATTTATGGTATCATATGTGCCAGGCACTGCCCTTGGACTTCAAAAACATGTTCTAGGCACTGAGGATACCATGATCAAGAGAGACAGGGTCTCTCTACCCTCAAAGAGCTTACATTAAAATGACACAGAGGAGGGAACAGTCAGAAAATAAATAAGCAGAGAAGATTGTGAAAAGGGCTATGAAGGAATTAAATAGGATGACATAATGGAAAAGGGGTCAGTGGATATTTTAAATCAGGTTATTAAAAAAAGCCTCTGAGGAAATGACATTTATGCTGAGATCTGAAGAATGATAAAGAAACAATCTATGCAAAGAGCTAAGGAAAGAACATGCCAAGCATCGAGAACAGCAGGTGTAAAGATTCTGAGTATTCTAGGAACAAAAAAGAGGCCAATTTACTATGATAGGGACCCCAGTGCCTAGCTCAGTCTCTAACACATTGTGAGTGCTCAATAGGTAATTGGTTGAATGAATGAAGAAGCAACAGTATAACATAAGATTATGATAGGGGAGAGATCATAAAGATCTTTTAGGCCATGATCATAAGTTTGACTTTATTCTAAGTGCATTAGAAAGTCACTGAAAGGATTATATTTTAAAGACTTCTCTATCAGCTATGTGCAGAATAGGTTGCAAGAATAACAGCAAAGAGATCATCTGGGAGACTACTACAGAGGTTAAAAAAAATGGTTGCTTGGAGATGAAAAGGAGTGACTGGATTGGAGGTTTATTCATTCATTCATTCATTCATTCATTCATTCATTCATTTATGAAAGACAGAGAGAAACAGAGCATGCATGGGGGTGAGGGGCAGAGAGAAGGAGACACAGAATCTGAAGCAGGCTCCAGGCTTTGAGCTATCAGCACAGAGCCCGATGCGGGGCTTAAACCCACAAACTGTGAGATCATGACCTAAGCATGCCTAATTGTCCTACAGTGAGACCAATTAATTAGTCAACAAGCCTGTCGCATTTGTTTTCGTGAATGAAAAAGTAGCTAAGCATCACTAATCTGAAAATAGCTTCTAAAATCTAAGAGAGGGACACCTGGCTGGCTCATTCTGTTAAGCGCCCAACTCTTGATTTTGGCTCAGGTCATGATCTCATGGTTCACGAGTTCGAGCCCCATGTCAGACTCTGCACTGATGACACAGAGCCTATTTGGGATTCTCTCTCTCTCCCTACCCCTGCTCACACATGCACTCTCTCTCTCTCAAAATAAATAAATAAACTTAAAAAAAATAAAAAGTAAAATCAAAGAGAAAGACAGAAACAAACATTTTTGGAGAAACTGATAATATGGAAACAAAAAAAAATCCCACTATAATTAATTTAAGAGAAATAAAAAAGGATTCTATAACCTTGAAACCAAAACAGGATTTTTTTTTTAAAAAGGAACATTAAATGAATGAGAGGACTTCAAAATTTAGAATAAGGATAGAAGAAATTAAATATTAAATTAAATATTCTCCAAGAAAGAACAAAGAGAAAGAATGGAAAATAAGCAAGTAAAAAAGAAATGTAGAGAATTAAATTCAGGAGATCCAACATGTGACTAGTAAAAGCATAAGAATCAGAAAATAAGAAAAAAAAAAAGGGAAATAAAATTGTATTTAAAAATGACATAGGGCTGCATGGGTGGTTTAGTCAGTTAAACGTTGGACTATTGATCTCAGCTCAGATCATGATCTCACGGTTCGTGAGTTCAAGCCCCACATGCTGGAGTTCTCTCTCCCTCTCTCCTGCCACTACCCCACTCATGCTCGCTCTCTCTATCTCTATCTCTCAAAATAAATAAATAAAAACTTAAAAAAATTCTTTTAAATAACATAATGGGCCATGATGTATTAACCAAAACAAGAATCAGTATCACATACACATACACGCATGCGCACACACGCACACATACACACACACATACACACAGAAAGCCAAACAAAATGTGTGAAACAACTTCTTCAGACACTGAACTATATAAGCGACACAGGACTGTGGACTCTAAGAGAATGAAAACAAACAAGGTGAGCTCTATAATTATCCCAGCTTTCTGCCTGAAGGCACTTTCCAGACCACAGTGCAGGGAGGGAAATAGCAAACAAGTCCTATGAAAATTAAATCATAACTGGAGAAAAGCCACTCAAGAAAAAACATCTAGAAATGACATGGAGGATGGAATTAGAAGACAGGACTTCTAAAAAGCTATTATAAATATGCTCTAGAATTTAAAGGAAGCATGAACACAAACAGAAGGGAAATGGAAGATGCAAAGAAAAAAATAACTTTGGAACTGAAATATGTATCTAAAATGAAAAATTAATTGGATGGGATTAAAAGTGTATTAGATATTATAGAAGAAATTATCAGTGAACTTAAAGGTATCACATTAGAACTACTGAAACTAAGGTACAGAAAGTAAAAACACTAAAAGATGAGCAGAGCCTCAATGGCTTGTGAGACACAAGCACTCAAACATGTATGAAAATGGAGTCCTAGGAATAGGGGACTAAATGATTATGTCTCTTCAAAACTCATAAATTGAGGGGCGCCTGGGTGGCTCAGTCGGTTAAGCCTCCGACTTCAGCTCAGGTCATGATCTCACGGTCCGGTCCGTGAGTTCAAGCCCCGCATCGGGCTCTGTGCTGACCGCTCAGAGCCTGGAGCCTGTTTCAGCTTCTGTGTCTCCCTCTCTCCCTGACCCTCCCCCGTTCATGCTCTGTCTCTCTCTGTCTCAAAAATAAATAAATGTTAAAAAAAAAATTAAAAAAAAAACTCATAAATTGAATCCTAATCCCCACTGTGATGGTATTTGAAGGTGAGGTCTTTGGGAAATAATTAGGTCTCGAGGCTAGAGTCATCATGAATGAGATTAGAGTTGTTACAAGAAGAGAAAAGACAGTAGGGCTTTCTCTCTTAGCCATGTGAGCACACAGTGAGAAGACAGGCATCTAAAAAACTAGGGAGAACGCTCTCACCAAATCACAGTATCTGCCAACACTTTGAAAAAAAATTTTTTTAACGTTTACTCATTTTTTGAGAGAGAGAGACGGTGCAAGTGGGGGTGGGGCAGAGAGAGAGGGAGACATAGAAACCAAAGCTGACTCCAGGCTCTGAGCTGTCAGCGCAAAGCCCCATGCAGGGCCTGAACTCAGGAACTGTGAGATCATGAGCTTAGCCAAAGTCGGACGCATAATGGACTGAGCCACCTAGGCACCCCTACACTTTGATCTTGGACTTCCCAGCCTCCAGAATTGTGAGAAATCAATGCTTGTTGTTTAGGCCATCCAGTTTGACAAGCAGCCCAAACTAAGAACCAGAAAATATCTTTGAAGAAATAATGACCTCAAGGTACTCAGAGTAGTCAAAACCTTCTTGAAAAAAAAAAAAAAAAAAGTTCAAGGATTCACACTTTCCTATTTCAAAATTTACTACAAATCTATAGTAACTAAGATAGTGTGGCATTGCCACAAATGTGAAACTGGGAATCCAGAAATAAACCTTCACATTTATGTTAATTGATTTTTTCTTTAATTTTTTTTTCTCTTAACGTTTATTTATTTTTGAGACAGAGAGAGACAGAACATGAACTGGGGAGGGTCAGAGAGAGAGGGAGACACAGAATCTGAAACAGGCTCCAGGCTCTGAGCTGTCAGCACAGAGCCCGACGCGGGGCTCAAACCCATGAACTGTGAGATCATAACCCCAGCCGGAGTTGGATGCTTACTCAGCTGAACCACTCAGGCACCGCATTTATGACCTTTATTAAACAAAAATTTCTTAGATACGACTCCAAAAGTATAAGTAAAAAAAATAATTAATTAATTAAATGAAATAAAAAATTTTTGTGCTTCAAAGAAGACCATTAAGAAAGTGAAAAGAGGGGCGACTGGGTGGCTCGGTCGGTTAAGTGTCCACCTTCGGCTCAAGTCATGATCTCATGGTTTGTGAATTCAAGCCCCACATTGGGCTCTGTGCTGACAGCTCAGAGCCTGGAGCCTGCTTTGGATTCTGTGTCTCCCTCTCTTTCTGCCCCTCCCTCACTCGTGCTCTGTCTCTCTATCTCTCAAAAATAAATAAACATTTAAAAAATTAGAAAAAAAAGGAGGTGAAAAAGATAAGACAACAGAATGGAAAAAAATATTTGCAAGTCCTATATCTGATAATAGACTTGTGTACAGAAACTCTTGCAACTCAGTAACAAAAAGACAAACAATCCAATTTATAAGTGGGCAGAGGACTTGAATAGATATTCTACAAAGAAGATATGCAAAGTGGATAATAGGCACATGAGAAGATACTCAAAATCATTAGTCATTAGGGAAATGTAAATCAAAACCACAATTGTATACCACTTCACACCTGATGAGACAGCTATAATTAAAAAGACAGATAATAACCAGTGTTGGCAATAATGTAGAGAAGTTAGAACACTCATACTTTCTGAGGAGAATGTAAAATGTAACAGTTCTTCAAAATGTTAAACAGCATTACCATATGACACAAAACTCCACTAATCACTATACACCAAGAGAAATGGAAACATACATCCACAAAAAAAGTTGTACATGAATGTTCACAACATTATTCATAATAGCTGAAAAGTAGAAGCAATTCAAATGTCCATCAACCAATGGATGGATAAAAGAATGTGTACGTGTAATCACATGGAAAATTTTTTGGCAATAAAAAGAAATGAATACTGATTTATACTACAACATGTATAAACTTTGAAAACATTGCACAAAGTGAAAGACACCAGTCACAAAAGACCATGTATTGTAAGATTCCATTTCTATGAAATGTCCAGAATAGGTAAATTGACAGATATAGCTATATTATTGATTGCTTAGGGCTAAGAGGTTGGGGAAATATAGGAAGCAATGTTAAAGGGTACAGGGTTTCTTTTGGGGTAATAAAAATATTCTAAAATTGATTGTACTGATGATTATACAACTCTGTGAATATACTAAAAATCATTTAATTGTATACTTTATTTTTTTAAGTTTCCCTTTATTTATTTTGAGAGAGAGGGAAAGATAGAGAGACAGGGAGCACACAAACAGGGGAGGGGCAGACAGAGAATCCCAAGCAGACTCTGTGCCGATGATTAAGCACCCCTTAATTGTATATTTTACATATGTGAATGTATGGTATGTGAATTGTGTCAATAAGGCTGTTGAAAAACAAAAAGCAGGGGCACCTGGATGGCTCAGTCAGTTAAATGTCTGACGCCTGATTTTGGCTCAGGTCATGATCTCACAGTTCATGAGTTTGAGCCCCACATCAGGTTCTACATTTACAGTGCAGAGTCTGCTTAGGATTCTCTCTTTCCCTCTCTCCCTGTCTCCCCTCTGCTCTTTCTCTTTCTCTCTCAAAATAAATAAATAGGGGAGCCTGGGAGGCTCAGTCGGTTAAATGTCCGACTTCAGCTCAGATCATGATCTCATATTTTGTGAGTTCGAGCCCCGCATCAGGCTCTGCACTGACAGCTCAGAACCTGGAGCCTACTTCGGATTCTGTGTCTCCCTCTCACTCTGTGTCCCTCTCCCACTTGTACTTTCTCTCTCAAAAGTAAGTAAACATTAAAAAAAAATAAACTTAAAAAATAAATTAAAAGCAAACAACAAAAATGTAAAAATATAATTGTCCCCAAATTCCCATATTTGATGAAAATCATAAACCCACAGAAGCTCAATAAAACCCAAACAAGAAAACCACCAAGAAAATTACACCAAGGTGTACAACCATAATAAAATTGCTGAAACAATGATAATAAGAATATCTTTGGAGCAACTAGAAAAAAGACACATTGTATAGAGAAAGGTGAGAATTATCACAGACTTTTTGTCAAAAACATTGCAAGCCAGAAGACAATGGAACAGCTCTGAAGTGCTAACAGAAAAAAAAAAAAAATATCAACTTAGTTATATATCCAATGAAACTATCTTTCAAAAAATGAAAGCAAAATACTGTTTTCGGATAAACTAAACTTGAAAGAATTTGTCCCCAGGAGATCTACACTACAAAAAAATATATTAAAGTTCTTCAAGGCAAAGGAAAAATGTTAACAGAAACTTTTATCTACACAAATGAGAAAAATATTAAAAGTGGTAAGTGCAGGGTAAATACTTTTCACATTTTTTAATTCCTTTTAAAGATGATCAGTTTTTTTTAAAGCAAAAATAATAACCACAGACCATGAGGTTAATGACATGTAAAACTAAAATGTACGATAACAATAGCACAAATGGGAGGGAGGGTGGAAATGGCAATATACTAAGGTTATATATGAAGTGATGTCATTATTTGAAGAAATTCTGTGCTGATTTAAAGATGACTGTTCCAAACCCTAAAGTAACCACTAAAATTAAAAAGATGTATGGAACTAGTCAGTAATAGACAGAAAAATGAGATGCAAAAATAGGGGAGAGCAGGAATAAAGGAAAAGGGAACAGACGAAACAAATAAAAGATGGTAGTTTTAAATTCAGTTATATCAGTAATTGTAGTAAATGTAAATAGTCTGAATTTTCCAATTAAAAGGCAGAGATAGTAAGACTGGATTTTAAAAATCCAATCATGTACTCTCTATAAGAAACATACTTTAAATATGAAGATATATAAAGGTTAAAAGTAAAACCATAGGGAAATATATACAATAAAAACAAATAATAAAATAAGAAAGCTGCAGTGACGATATTAATATAAGATAAAAACAACTTCAGGATAAGAAATATTACCAGAGATAGATAAGGAAAATTTATGGTGATAAAAAATGCCAATTCATTAAGAAAACATAACTATCTGGGGGCACATGGGTGTCTCAGTGGATTAAGCATCCAACTCTTGGTTTCTGCTCAAGTCATGATCTCATGGTTGGTGAGTTGGAGTCTGTGTAGGACTCTGTGCTAACAATGCAGAGCCTGCTTGGGGTTCTCTCTCTCTCCCCCCTCTCTGCCCCTCCCCTACTCATGTTCTCTCTCTGTCTCTCTCTCAAAATAAATAAATTAACTTAAAAAAATATAACAATTCTCAATATTTATGCACCTAACAACAGAGCTTCAAAATGCAGAAAGCAAAAATTGACAGAAGGGAAATAGATAAATCCATAATTGTAACAGAGATTTCAACACTCTTCTCTAAGTAGCTGATGAACAGGTAAATGGTAAATCAGGATATAAAAGATTGGAGGGGCGCCTGGGTGGCTCAGCTGGTTAGGCGGCCAACTTGGGCTCAGGTCATGATCTCGCGGTCGTGAGTTCGAGCCCCCCATCGGGCTCTGTGCTGACAGCTCGGAACCTGAAGCCTGCTTCAGATTCTGGGTGTGTCTCTTTCTCTGCCCCTCCCCAGCTCACACTGTCTCTCTGTCTCTCAAAAATAAACATTAAAAAAAATTTTTTTTTAATTGTAACAACAGAGCCAACATGAATTAATCTAATTGACTCTCACAGAACATTCCATCTAACACTAGTAATTAGAATATTCACCAAAATAATCCATATGCTGGGCCATAAAGCAAGCTCCATAAACTTTAAGGAACTGAAATTATATAGAGTATGTTATTTGACCACAATGGAATTAAATTAGAAAGGAATAAAGGAAAGATATCTTTAAAATCTCCAAATATTTGGAAATTCAGAAACACACTTTTAAGTAACCTCTGGGACAAATTAAAAAATCAGAAGGGAAATTAGAAAGTATTTTGAAAACAAAAACTTGAAAATTTGTGGGCTCCAGTAGCCTAGTGCTTAGAGGGACATTTATAGCTTTGAATTCCTGTATTACAAAAGAGGGAAAATGATCTAACTTCTACCTCAAAAAGCAAGAAAACTAAATGAAATTCAATTCAAAAAAAGGACATAATAAAGGTAAAAGCAGAAGTCAATGAGATAGAAATATAATGACTACAGACAAATCAATGAAACCAAAAGCTGACTCTTTGAAAATATAAGTAAAATAATCAATTCTAGGTGGGCTGATAAGAAAACAAAGAGAGAAGACACTAACAATATCAGAACAGCAAAAGATATCACTATAGCTAAAAGGATAATAAAGGAATATTGTAAAGAACTTTATGCCAATAAAGTTGAAAGTTCAGGTAAAACGTAAATTCCTTGAAATAAAAATTAGAAGAAATAGAAATTCTATATAGTTCATATCTATTAAATACTTATAAATAAAAACATTTCCACAAAGAAAACTCCAAACCCAGATGACCCCTTGATGCATTCTATCATATACTTAAGAAACAAATTATACCAATCTGGGGGCTCATGGGTGGCTTGGTCAGTTAAGGTTCTAATTCTTGATTTCGAATCAGGTCATGATCTCACAGTTCGTAAGTTCAAGCCCCAAATTGGGCTCTGCACTGACAGCGTGGAGCCTGCTTCAGATTCTGTCTCCCTTTCTCTCTGCCCCTTCCCCCTCTCAAAAATAAATAAACATTAAAAAATTTTTAATTAAAAAAAAACCAATCCTACACAATCTCCTTTAGAAAATAGATAAGCAGGAAATATTTCTCAACTCATGTTATCAGGTTAACATTATTTTCCTATCCCCTCCAATATTACAAGAAAAGAAAAATACAATGAATGAAATACATAAAAACAATAGCCCCCATGAACACAGAAACACACTAAACACACATTATAGATAATAGATTATAGATAATATATAGATAATCCATAATGACCTAGTGAGATTTATCCCAAGAATGAAAGATTGGTTTGACATTCAAAAATCAACATACCACACCAAACAAAATAAAGAAGAAATATGATCATCTCAACAGAGGCACAAATGCATTTTTAAAAATTTAACATACATTTCTATTTTTTTATATGAAATTTATTGTCATACTGGTTTCCATACAACACCCAGTGCTCATCCCAACAGGTGCCATCCTTGATGCCCATCACCCACTTTCCCCTCCCTCCACCCCCCATCAACCCTCAGTTTATTTTCAGTATTTAAGAGTCTCTTATGGTTTGCCTCCTTTCCTCTCTGTAACATTTTTTCCTCTCCTCCTCCCACACATTTGATTTTTAAAAAATTCTCAGCAAACAATAAATAGAAAAGAATTTAACATGATAATTGGCATTCATGTAAAATCTATAGAAAACACCAGTTAATGATGAGAGACTAAATGCTTTCTTCCTCGAGACTGGGAATAAAGCAAGGAGAAGGAAATAAAAATATCTTTACTTGGATACATATAAAATAAAAAATCTGGTGTGCCTGAGTAGCTCAGTTGATTAAGCATCCAACTCTTGATTTTGGCTCAGGTCATAATCTCATCATCATGAGATCTAGTCCTGTGTCAGGCTCCACACTGAGTATGGTGCCGGCTTAATATTCTCTCTCTTTCTGGAGCAACTGGGTGGCTCAGTCAGTTAAGCGTCCAACTTTGGCTCAGGTCATGATCTCATGGTCCATGAGTTTGAGTTCTGAGTCAGGCTCTGTGCTGACGGCTCAGAGCCTGAAGCCTGCTTCAATTCTGTGTCTCCCTCTCTCTGCCCCTCCCCTGCTCATACTCTGTCTCCCTCTCTCTCAAAAATAAACATTAAAAAATATTAAAAAACAAAAAGTTCTCTCTCTTTCTACCTCTGCCCCCTCCCCTGTTCATGCTCTCTCTAAAATAAAACACAAAAAATATTTTTAATCATTTTAAAATCCATAAAAAGCTATTAGAACTTATAAAATAAATTTAACAATGCTAGGATACAAGATCAATATGCAAAAATCAATTTTTACATACTAGCAATGAACTGGAAAATGATATTTTTTAAGATGCCATCTACAAATCATGTCAAAAAACATAAAATACATAAGGATAAATTTAAGAAAATACATGTAAGGGCTGTACAATAAAACACTACAAAATACTACTTGGAGAAAGTAATGAAGACCCAAATAAATGGAGATAGGTACCATTTTCATGAATTAGAAGACTCTATATTCTTAAGGTGTCATTTCTTTCTAAATTAATCTATACATTCAACACAATCCCATTCAAAATCCCTGCAGAACTTGGGGTAAGCAAACTGTATTCCATGCAGAAGAATATTACCCAACAATAAAAAATGAATGAGCTACTGATGCACACATGGGCAAATTAAAAAACATTATACTGAGAGAAATAAGGTAGACAAAAAAGAGTACATACTATATAACTCCATTTATATGAAACTCCATTTATATGGAACTATATACAAATGTCTACAGTACCAAATGTATCAATAGTTGCTGAATGGGAAGGGGAAGTTGACTGGAAAGGGCCATGAGTGAATTTTTTGGAATAATGAAAACATTCTGTCTTGATTATAGTGATTGTCATATGGATGTATATGATTTAGGTTTTTAAATGGATGCATATCGTATGTAAGTTACAACTCAATAAAGTTAATTTTTAATGTTAGAAAAACTTTCAAAACCAAAGGACACGAATTTCCAGATTGAAACTGTCTCCCCAATGCCAGCACAGTGGATGGAAACTGACCCATATCCAGGTTCAACCTTAAAAGTTTTTAGGACATCAGGAGTAAGGAGTTCCTAAAGATCTTGACAGAGGGGGGAAAAAAAAGATAATACAAAAAATCAAAATGGAATTATAATTATCAGACTTTCTATGTGGAAGACAGTAGAATAATATCTCCAAAATTTTGAGATAAGAATATTCAAAATCTAGAATTGTATACTCCATCAATTTTTCAATCAGTTATGAGGTATAAAATATCTTTGAACATGCATGCTCTCAAAAAAATGTATATTCCACATGCCGTTTCTCAGGCAACCCTTGAAAAATGAGTTCCATCTAACCAGGGCAGAAAACTAGGAAAAGGGAAGACATAGGATCTAGGAAACAGGAGAAAGGCTAAAGAAATTCCCAGAATGGATATGAAGGGACTCTGAAGTGAAGTCTTAGGACAGCATCTACCAGCCCAGTTTACAGCAGGCTGAACTGGTGATAAATACACAGAAAAATAAGCAGATAATCAACCAATTTTTTAACTGTAGGGAAAATAAAAAGCAATCATGGTACATTATGTGATTTAGCTTTGAACAATATTTAAGTGAGCTTAATTACATAGTCAATAAATACTAACTAGATTAACAATTTTACTATAACTCTATTGACAGGATTAAGGAAGGGAAGTTTATTAGGGGGGTGGAGTGGTACTTATGAGAATTATATCATCATCTTCCACAGTAGGAATTCAGTAGATAAATATCTAAGATTTAAAAATCAATAAACAGCAGCTGTTATTTAGTAAAATGTGGAGGTAAGTGTGTGTAGGGATAGCTGTAGAAATTAAAAGAGGTTTTGTTGTAAGCCCTCAAGTACTCTTTAACTTTTGTTATAAACCCTATGGTCTTTTTTTGTTTTTAACAGTTTTGATTGCATTGCTTTAATTTTTAAAAATCTAATTTAAAAATGAATGATTGTAAGGAACACTTGGTTATAGAATTTTGTTATCATATACCACCATATCCCCATTACACTGAGAGCCTTTAAGAGCATGGAATTTTTATTGCCTTCAGAATTCCCTAGAGTTCAGCCCAGTGAGTGCTTGGCACATAACAGGCACCTACTACATGTTTACAGAATAAATGAAGAAAGGAACAATACAAAATATTCAACCATCTGAGGAAGGAATGTAAACCATTCAGCAAGTTCCTGAGGCTGGGCTATGCCAAAAGTTGCTTTTTCCTCCCATAGAGAAAAGATACTCAGGGAATAAGGATTAAATTTCAAGTTCTTATATTTCTAGCAAGGAGACAAGTGATTTAAAAATTTTAAATGCACAGCTTCTTGGAAGAGGAATATAGACTTGCCTAGCATTCATTTGAAATGTGCTCTTATGGTCCATTTCAAATCATCTTCCGATGGCTTAGTAAAAGGACATGTTGAAGTTTAGCAACAAAATATTAACTTGTTTCTTGAAATGTATTATTGGGGTCAGTGTCTCCTTTTTTTTTTTTTTTTTTTTTTGCTTTTATTTTTCCATTCTTTATGCTCACTGATTGAAGCTGCCCCAAAGCTGCTGACATCAAACCCTGTGCCATGGGAGGGAAAGCTCAATGTGCCATACAGAAGGTCGCTGACATCCATCCTAAAAGTCTTCAACAGCAGACAGCTTTGTGCCATGGGGAAAAAGAAGTGAACATCATTAGAGACTCCTAACAAAACCCTGTAATTACCCAAGGTTTTTAGCAACTTAGAGCAGCTGCTTTTATAAGGACATCCATAGCTTCCTCACATACACCTACAGAAAATACATGAAAAAGGGTGGGGGGTTCGGGAGGGAAAATAATGGTTCCTTAGAGAGTTAAATAACTTTGAATCTTCCAATCAAGATTTTTGGTTTGAGCAGTGAGAACGATATTTAAGAAAAATTAAAAGGAACACATGTAACAACAACAAAAAATACTGTCAGAGCAACTAAAAATCCTGAGGCTCCGTGGAAGGAATAAGAAAAGGAAAAAAGAAAAGAGAATTGGGTCACTAGCAAATATAGACATTCCCAAATGATGCCCATGCTCTAGCCTACTGAGGGTACCAGAGGCACTAGTAGCTACAGCTACATTAGAGGTAGAGGCACAGGATATGGACCCGTTAAGAAGCTTCCTGCTATTTGGGATTTCATTCCCCTTCCTTCACACCTTGTACAGACCCACAGCTGCCAAAGACTCCTCCCAAGATCCTCTAACCCTGCCCTCATTTCTCCTATTCCCTGGTCCAAAGCTGATCCAGGTCAGAGATTTGAGGCAAGGAGGGGGAGGGGGGAGAGGGGGAGGTGAGGGAAACAGAGGACTAGAGGAAGAAATAGAACAGAAAATAAATCCTGTCTTTGCTCATTCTATGTCTGTGGCCCCTCTAATCAGCGAATTTTTCAAAGTGGTTCCATATAATTTCTCCTTTATAATTCCTGTCCTCCTTCTAGCCTCAGATCCATTGATTCATTGCATTCATTTGTTCATTTCTTCTTATCCATTCATTCAAAACCCCCACCATCTGGCAGTGCTTGCTGGACGATAGGGGAGACAACAATGAACAAAAAACAGATATAGTCCCTGGCCTTGAAGAGCTCTCCTCATTGAAGGGAAGAGAAACATTAAGCACATAATTACCCCAAAACATATGTAAAATTGCACCTGTGGCAAATACTACAAAGAAAAAGTATGTGATTCTGAGAACCTCCAAAAGGGGAATTTGCCTTAGTCAGGGACTCAGTGAAGGCTTCCCTTAGGAAGGGATTGCTAAACTGGACCCTGAGAGAACAGAAAGGATTACCAAGTAAAGAATAGCATGTGCAAAGGCCCCAATGCAGGTAAGAGCATGGCAAAGATGAGAATAGTAAACTGGGAGTGTGAAGGTGCAGTATACTACAAAAAGAGGCTGATGGGTAGATGGGCCACACAGGTCATTATAGTTTTATCTCTAACCTAAGAACAATGCAGGATCACTGAAGGTGTTTAAGCAAAGGGTAAAGTAATTAATGATTAGCATTTTGAAAACATTAGCATAGCTACAGTATGGAGAATAGATGGAAGAGGCTAGACTATTTAAGAAGTGAGAGATGGTAAAAACTTAGAGTTGGGGTGGAAATGAAGTGAGGAGACACTCTGGAGAGCTGTTTGGGAAATCGAGTGTACAGAACTTGGGTGGTGAGTTGGATATACAGAGCATTGAAGAAGGAGTGGACAAGAGGGATTCTCTGGCTTCTGCCTTGCATAACAGAAAATAGGGAACTCAAGAGTCACATCCAGCAGAGTGGGAGAAGATTATGAGTTTTGGTCTGGTAGAGTGTGAGGTGCCTTTGCAGTGTTCCAAAGAAAATATTAAGTGCACAATTGGATACATAAGGCCAGAACTCAATGGACAGAAGAACGTGGGTGACTTCAGCATATTGGTTATGTGGTCACTTAAACTGACATCATGAATGAGACTACCTAGATACGGAAAGAGATAGCATATGATGAAAATGCTCAATATAGTTTCCCACAAAATCTGGTTCTTCCTGTCATGTACAGATGACCCTTCCTTCCTCAGTGTAGCAGATGTTTTACTATTTTCATCAATGCATCTATTCTTTTTCTGTAAAGGGTCTGCAAATAAATGGAGATCACAGTGGGTTACAGACAATTGTTTTTCTAGCCATGATTTTACAGTCGGCTGTGCTCCAGGGAGGAAACAAATACTGTTTAAAAGGAATAAATGTAGATTATAGAAAAGCAAGCAAGTGAACTGATTCCTGAAGGTCTGCCACAGGGACACTTATCTTCTCCTGTTCCCCAAAGGAAACTGTATGCTCAGAAAACATGGTGATGCACTTGGAGAGGTTTTATAGCACTGTCACTGCACATATTATCTTTGGGCTTTTTCTCAAATAGGTTCTTTCCATAGGCTGACTCAGGCAACGGTCCACTGGGTATAGCTCTGTTTTTTTATGAGATGTGTTCTCCAGTCTCAAAAGCAACTTTTAGAAAACACCTTGTTTACACATCAGGGATTTCTATGGTCAGAAGTGCATGGGACACCTGGGTGGCTCAGTCAGTTAAATGTCGTCAACTCTTTTTTTTTTTTTAATTTTTTTAAATGTTTTATTTATTTTTGAGAGCGAGAGAGAGACAGAGTGTGATGGGGGTAGGAACAGAGACAGAGGGAAACACAGAATCTGAAGCAGGCTCCAGGCTCCCGAGCTGTCAGCACAGAGCCCAACACGGGGCTCAAACCCACAAACTGAGATCATGACCCGAGCCGAAGTCTGACACTTAACTGACGAGCCACCCAGGTGCCCCAAATGTCATCAACTCTTGATTTTGGCTCAGGTCATTATCTCACCAGTTTGTGAGATTGAGCCCCACATGGGGCTCTGTGCTGAGAGTGTGGAGCCTGCTTGGGATTCTCTCTCTCTTTGCCCCTCCTTCCCTGCTCAAGCTTTCTCTCTCAAAATAAATAAACATAAAAAAAATTTTTAATGTTTGTTACTTATAGAATGAGAGATTCATGCAGGATCAGGGAACCTGCAAAAATGTGGAATCACAAAGCCATTAGGGAGCAGTCGGTAAGGTAAGATGTTCCAAAGAAGTGAAACTGAGGAAGTCCAAGATTGGCAATGTTTGGCTTAGTGACAAGGTCAGCAGTGTCTATTCAGAAGTACTAGGCTGCAGGAATGCCCAGTGATTGAAGAAGCACAGCCAGTGGCCTAAACCAAATGTAGTCTGAGGATCAGCAGCATCAGCATTGGAAACGCAGAATCTCAGCTTCTTCCCCAGACCAACATATCAGAATCTGCATTTAATAAATGGGATCCCTAGGTGATTCTTTTTTTATGTTTATTTATTTTGAGAGAGAGAGTGTGTGTCTGTGTGCACATGTGTGAGTGGGGTGGGGGAGCAGAGAGAGAGGGAGGGAGACGGAGGGAGAGAGAGAGACAGAGAGAGAGAGAGAGAGAGAGAGAGAGAGAGAGAGAGAATCCCAAGCAGGCTCCATGTTACTGTGGGGCCTGACAGGGGGCTCAATCCCTTGACCACAAGATCATGACCTGAGTAGATATCAAGAGTCAAAGACACTTAACCAATTGAGACAACCAGGTGCTCTGAGATCCTTAGGTGATTTTTAAGCACATAAAAGTTTGAGAAACACTGCTTTCTACTACTCTATCAGGAAGTATAGTGACGGTAGGTAAGAGATAAGATAAAAGCCATAGGAGAGGGAGAGATTGGAAATGGAAATGCAAAACAAAGAAGACTGCAAGAAGAGGAGGCCCATGGAAAAACAAAAAGATCAAGAGGACTGATTAATTTGAAAAAAAAGAGGTGGGGCTTTTCCTTTATCGACAAAAATAGGAAAGAGGATGAGGAAGTGTGAGACCAAAGGCAGAAAACTGAGAAAACTCCATGGGCAATGACCCAGTTCTCTCCAATAAAATTGATCACAAAGTCAAACACTGAGGAGGACAAAAAGGTTTTAGGCCAAACAATACTCCATAAATTCACAGGGCTCTAGTTTAAATGACATTTACTTTTGGGTCACCTGGGTGGTTCAGTTGGTTAAGTGTCCGACTTCGGCTCAGGTCATGATCTCATAGTTTGTGAGTTCAAGCCCCACGTCGGGCTCTGAGCTGACATCTCAGAGCCTGGAGCCTGTTTCGGATTCTGTGTCTCCCTCTCTCTCTGACCCCCCCCCCCCCCTTCATGCTCTGTCTCTCTCTGTCTCAAAAATAAACGTTAAAAAAAATTTTGTTTTGGGGTGCCTGGGTGGCTCAGTCGGTTAAGCATCCGACTTCAGCTCAGGTCACGATCTCGCGGTCCGTGAGTTCGAGCCCCGCGTCGGGCTCTGGGCTGATGGCTCAGAGCCTGGAGCCTGCTTCCGATTCTGTGTCTCCCTCTCTCTCTGCCCCTCCCCTGTTCATGCTCTGTCTCTCTCTGTCCCAAAAATAAATAAACGTTAAAAAATTAAAAAAAAAAATTTGTTTTAATGACATTTACTTTTGGTGGGGTGCCTGAGTGGCTTAGTCGGTTAAGCGTCCAACTTCAGCTCAGGTCATGATCTCAGGGTTCGTGAGTTAGAGCCCCCTGTTAGGCTCTGGGCTGACAGCTCAGAGCCTGGAGCCCGCTTCAGATTCTGTGTCTCCCTCTGTCTGCCCCTCTGCTGCTTGCACTCTGTCTCTCGCATTGTCTCAAAAATAAATAAACATTAAAAAAATTTTTTTAATGACATTTACTTTTGGTTAACATTTCTTTGCATTTCTTCCTGTAATTCCTTTAAATAAGTACGCTTAAATGGATTAAAATTTTAAATACTCACTGGCCATTTACAATAAAACTTCCATTTCTATAAGTAGCTTGATAAGCCATGAACTTCACTAGGGCCAATGTTATAAACTTTGATGATATATTAAGTCAAATAAATATCATGGTTGCAAAAATGGATAAAAACTTGAAAGAACAATAACATAAAAAATCTTTACCTATAGTTTTTATGTCTGCAAAGTTTGCTAAATCAATAAAATGATCTGAAAAGTTCATCTCACAATCAGATATATTAGTGATTTACTTCATTGGTTTTCTGAGGACCATTTATCATGAGGTAAAGCATCTTCAGAATGAGTGGTGGAAATAAAGAATTTGATGTGCTTGCCTCTTAGATAAACTAAATATCTGATTTATAAGACACAAACGAACAAACCACTATGGCCTGTCATGTTTTTCCAGTTTCTAATTTATTCAACCTCTGCTCAATATTGATCCTGACAAGCAGAGTAACCCAAAGATAAATTTATTCACTCTACAGTTTAGTCAGAAACAAGCCAAAAATTATAGATTTTCCCAGGCAGATGATGACAAGCAGTCAGGGGGATGACAAATGGCTGTCTTTAGATTTAGTTAGGACAGTTGGACCAGACATTTCCAATAAAGATTGCATGCTGGTCAAATACAGGTTCATCAGTGGCCATCATTAATTGTAGAGCAAGCACTGCCAGTTCCTGCAAGCGCCTATACAGAAGCTTGGGCACCAGCCCTGCATTAGAAATAGAATCAGCTCCTCAGTATTTTGCAGCACACCTCTAAGTGATAGCATGACATGATCATTTATCAAACAGAGACTGTCCAGAAGAATGTCTGCTCCCTTTAGTAACACTGAAGGGCCGGAAAGTGAAAGCATTTATTAAAGACAGGAAGGCAATGAACTACCAGAGCGTATCCAAAGGGTAATCATATTTCAGCATAGGATTAGTTTAGTCTTAAATAAACATACACTGGAGGGAGTATGTTGAGGGTCATTTATCAAGTGAGGAACAATTAACTAAACTCTACAGGACTCTCTTTATCTATTAAATTTAAAGTTCTCTTATTATTAACTTTTGGGACGATGGGCATCATATTCAACACTACAAAAATACATTACACAATTCCTTCCTTAGAAGTTTTTAGGCTAAGAGAAATACAGTGAAACTCTCACATAAAATAATCATGGCTGTATCAAAGGCTGTTGAACAAATACTGTGGACAGGGCATAATCCAGGGCCCAAGACTGAAGGACGAAGTTACAACTTCTGAAGAGAACTTTATTATAAGAAGTCAACTACTCATCGGTGAGTCAGGAGCTTATTCTTCCTTACAACAGTTTTTGCTCTTTATTGACCAAAATTAAGAGAAAGGTTATAAGCCAAGGGGTGGTAGGGCAGACAAAAAGAAAACCAACATATTTATTACTTCCCTTCTTTGTTCCAGACACTTTATACGCCACAACAAATAACCCTAACTATTCACACTTTATAAACGAGGACACAGATTTGACTAAGGTTATACAGTAAGCAACAGTGCCAGAAAGGTTGGGGTTGTCTGTATTTTTTTAAATTCCTATATATTTTTCACAAACTATATATTTAGATACCTCAGAGTCTGGTACAGAACTTAGCCCATGATTCAGTAAGTATTCTGTTGAATAATGAAGTAGGTAGAATTGGAAATATTTTTACCATTTTATGTAGAAAAACATTGGTCTCAGGAAGACTAAGAGACCCACCAATCACTCTGCACTGGATCCTAGACCCCAACTGTCCTTGTAATTATTCCCCTAAAATATCCTTTCTTCATGTAGACAGAGGCACATATCTGGATGTTCCAAATTTGTTACCTTCATGATATCACAGAGTTTTGTGAGGATTTTTTTTTCATGTAAGCTCTATGCCCAAAACGGGGCTTGAACTCACTACCCCAAGATCAAGAGTCATGTACTTTACCAACTGACCAGCCAGGTGCCCCCTGTGGGGATTTTTAACATGTGGAAACGAATTGTTCTTACAAGCTCATAGTAAAAAAAACAATTTTCTAAAATCTAAAGAATAAAATACAGCCTTATCAAAAGAAATTTTTCCAGGGCACTTGGGTGGCTCAGTCATTTAAGCATCTGACTTCAGGGGCGCCTGGGTGGCTCAGTCGGTTAAGCGGCCGACTTCAGCTCAGGTCATGATCTCGCGGTCCGTGAGTTCGAGCCCCGCGTTGGGCTCTGTGCTGACAGCTCAGAGCCTGGAGCCTGTTTCAGACTCTGTGTCTCCCTCTCTCTGACCCTCCCCCGTTCATGCTCTGTCTCTCTCTGTCTCAAAAATAAACGTTAAAAAAATTAAAAAAAAAAAAAAAAAAAAAAAAGCATCTGCCTTCAGCGCAGGTCATGATCTTGCAGTTCACGAGTTCGAACCCCACGTCGGGCTCTGTGCTGACAGCTCAGAGCCCAGAGCTTGCTTCCGATTCTGTGTCTCCCTCTCTTTCTGTCCTTCCCCCGCTTGCTCTCTGTCTCTCTGTCTCTCTCAAAAAATAAATAAAAAACAAAAAAAAATTTTAATATAAAAAAATAAAAAGTTAACTAATATAAAAGAAATACTGATGATTATGATATACTTGTGCCTTGCTTTTCTTTTCTAATTATAGGATTTGGAATTTTTACTGAACAAGTTGATGAAGCTGTGGAAAATGGATCTAAATGGAAATCCTGTTTGTCTCAAACCCAAATACAGAGACAGACTGATACTGGTGTCCAAATCACTGGGTACACATTTATATATATTAATATAATTTTCTTAGAGAAAGAGACCTGGTTAACTTTTTAGTTATTTTAACACAAAACCTTGCGAAATACAAATATGTCTAAATCTATAAAAATAGTCAACTTTAAATTCAATAAATAAAAGCAAAAGTTAAAATTAGAAATAAAACATGAAAAATATTTTCTGTTCAGAAATAATTAAGACACCACATGCCCTTTCTTTAAAAAGAAAATGTAGCTGTTACCAACAAAAATGGTTAATCATAAATGTGTAGAACTTGCTGACCTTTTGCCAAATTCTCATTGCCACAAATCCTCTGAAGATCCCAAGAGATTCTTTAGCACTTGGAACTGTAGACAAAATTAATCAAAATTTTCATTGCTTGAAAATTGTCCTAGGAACGTACAAGTGTTCCCTTCATTTGAAAGGAGAGCAAGGTAGGGAGTCCCTTTATGAGATCCTTAGAAATAATAACATCCTGATTGTGCACTATATTGGGGGTAATGGACCATAGCTTCTCAATAGGAACCACGTTATACAACATCAGAGAGATAAGGACTGCTTTCTCACAAAGGACATTTGTGAGGTTTCCTATATCTGAACTTCTATGACATGCTATACTCGAGTATAAAAAGTAATGTATGGGAAAACCACTTCAAAGCCCATAGCTGTAGTAAACCTTGATTAATCATGATGCTAGTGCAGCAATTCTCTTGGGGGTAGGGAGGAGCTGACAGAGGGTGTATCAGAAAAATCCAAGATTTTTCAAAATACATATCCAAGGGTCACACCCTGTCCACCGCCCTTGACCCCACCAGTCAAGGGAAGGAAACAGAATACACTGGGAGAACAGTCATGTGTATTTTTTATAAGTCATGCAAATGAATCTGCAGTGCACCTTCCCCCAACTCTCCCATCTCCTTCCCTCCCTGCCTACCACATACAATTGTATTACTCCACTTTCCTTAGGAAGCAGAGTAAATACAACTAATGTTAGATGATTAAGAACCTTCCAATGTTAATGGAACCATTTCTGGAAACTCTTCTCATGATATAGTACTATAGGTGATGCAGTAAAAGATGTGGAGATAAGGTACTGATTTCCAAATAAACAGGACTTAGTCAAAAAAATTTTTTAATAAATACTTTCTAAAACATATTTTGTGATTATAAAATCCATACACATTTTGTATAAAAATATACATTTCTTATAGAAATGCAGATAATACAGAAAAGAAAATGAGTATCATTCATAATCCCACCATAAATATGCTGTTAACACTTCACTATACGTCTTTTCAGTCTCTTCTCTGATTCTAACTTGTCTTATTTTCATGTCCTTTCTTCCTAAATACAAAACCAAAATATAGAAAGTGAATTGAGGACCTGGTTTGATGTGTCCCAGTAAGGACTGTGGGGAGGCATCTCATGCTTTGTAAGTAACCCAGTCCTCACTAAACAGAATGACAAACAACGTACTTAGCATGAGTGGAAACAAATTTTATGTTAAGAACAACTTATTAAAACAAATCTCATAGGTCTCTGATCTTATGTCCATTACCTGGCTTCCCCTCCTGAACCACCTCTACATGATCATTTGCTAAAAGATGAAATAAGGCTTACTGAGGCATAGTCTCCTAGTCACTACTCAGCTCTGTCTGGAACACTAACATGAGGAAAAAGGGATCATGGTAAAGGACTTGGATTTTTCATTCTTTATCTTTATAATAGATGTTTTAAAAATATGTATTGATTTACATATATCACATCCAAAAATACACTAACAAATTATACAATTAAACAAATCTTAAAAAGATATCAATAAATCCAAGTGGTTGGGAAAACTAAGCATAAAATAATAACTGTTAATGTAAAGTGCTAAATACTAAGATGCTTGATAATAGAACTTTTAACCAATTTTTTACATTATAATTTGGAGAGTATTAATTTCAGTTAAAATAAGTACATAAGGCAATTGTAAACAATTGTATTTCTAAGGTTTGTGGCTCTTTATATTTCCAGTTTCATCACTTTATTTTGTACATAGGGTCTAACAATATTATGAGTCATATTTAAGTGGCAATGTTAATATTTTCAGTAGTGTAATCAATATTTTATCAGGTTACTGTCATTTTCTCTATAAGAATATGATTTCAAAATTTTTTTATTTAAAAAAATTTTCTTTTAACATTTATTTATTTTTTGAGAGACAGCATGATCTGGGGAGGGGGAAAGAAAGAGAGGGAGTCACGGATTCTGAAGCAGGCTTCAGGCTCTGAGCTGTCAGCACAGAGCCTGATGAGGGGCTCGAACTCATGAACCATGAGATCATGACCTGAGCTGAAGTCAGATGCTTAACAAACTGAGCCACCCTGGTGCCCCTGATTTAAAATTTTTTACTACATTCTTTTCTCACTCTGGAATCCAGTGGAAGACATTACATGGATGATAAGAGAAAAGATATATTTAATTTAAAAAACTACCATATAGAGGGTGCCTGGGTGGCTCAGTCAGTTGAGCTTCTGACTCGATTCGGCTCAGGTCATGATCTCACAGTTCATGGGAGGGAGCCCTGCATCTGACTCTGCACTGACAGTGTGGAGCCTGCTTAGGATTCTCTCTCTCCCTCTCTCTCTCTCTCTGCCCCTCCCTGTTCACTCTCTCTCTCAAAATAAATAAACAAACAAAATAAAGGCCCAATAACTACTATATAGAAAAGACAGTCTTTTTATCAGGTGAAGGCCACCTGTATTCATGTGATTACATGTAACACAAAATATCCTATAAGGGAATAGTTTAATATTTTATAATATATGTATTATGTATACATATATAATGGAATACTGTCAGCCATTAAAAATTGTGTTTAAAGAAAGACTTGGTAAAACGATCACAATATAATATTGAAAATTAGAATGTAATACTGCATAGAGTTCCAATTTTATATAGTATACACACACATATACACATACATGGACACATAAACAGAAAACAAAAAATGTTAAAAATATACTGTTAGTGGCCTTTAGTGATTATTTCTGGTTGTAGATATAGGCAATATTAATTTTTTTCTTTTTCCACTTTTGTATTTTCCAAATATCTTACAGCTTACAAAAATTTTTTTGTGTAATTTAAGATGCTCAATTTTCATAACTTTTTTAGGGGAACAAGATATAAATGTAGTTGAAATCTTCATAGAACCAAGAAGCTAGATTTGTGGGTTGTTCCTATTATATTTATATCCTAGAATATAGTAAGCATTATTAATATATGTGCTTTTAAAATACCAGGCTAAATGTATAAAACTTCTTATTCACTTTAACATAAAATATATTTTGCTTTTTCCTAAGAATAATAACCATAATATGGAAATGAATAGATAGCATCTAATTTTTGTTGAATATGACAACATTTTTGTTTTCAAAAACAACAATATAGTTTATATAAGACCCCAGAAGGGAAACCATACATCAAATTGTTTACAGTGATTATCTTTGTCAGTGATGGGAAGGAGAGGTATGGGTAGTAATCACAGTCTTTTTATGTTTTTTTCCACTGTGTTTAAGTTGTTTATAATCAGCACATATTTTTTTTGAAATCAGAAAAAAATAATTAAAAATAAATAAAAGCTCAACAAGAACAAAGATGTGCAAATAAGGTATTTTTAAAAGAAATTACTTCAACTTATGGTATAATTTAAGTTCAGATATAATTTAAATATATTACCTATATATTTAAATACTGTATTTTTTAACATATGTATTTTTCTCTAGAATTTCTTGATGGAAAAGAAATTAAAAATATGGAAAGACAATTCCTAATAAATTGGAAAGCATCCAAAGATGCCAAGAAAATCAGCAAGAAAAAGAACAGTAAAAACGAGGATGCAAGTAACTCATACATAAGTAAGCAGATTGTCATTCATTCGTTGATCACTTCTACTAGCAAAGGGAATGTTCTACTCAACACAAAAAACCCCAAGAAATAAGAAACTTTTGTTTAGATTCTTTGCTTAAGATTTGGGGTTTTTTTTTAAACTTATTTACAATTCCTAAGAAATTCCACCTGCAATGTTTACATATGAAAATGGTGGCTACTATCAACAAAAGCAGTTCACGTTGAGTCTGAATGTGTCAGTATGAAAACAGAGCCATGAGGGTGGAGGAAAATGTATAATTTTATATCTGGCAAAAGTACATGATTTAATTATGTAAATGGTGAAACAACAATCAGCTACATAAATTGTGAAACCTAAGTCACTAGTACATTTGTTTAGCAGCAGTGCAAAAATCACATTTTCCATCAGGATAAAAAATAAAAATGTATGACAACCATATCTGTGGTCTATACTCTGTAGCCTGTCCCCTTTCTTATGTACATGCCCCACCACTTGAATTTGACTTGAATTTGATTATAATATGCTTACTGTTTTCTACATTACATTTTCTTTTTTTTTAATGTTTTATTCTATTTTCGATAGAGAGAGAGAGAGAGAGAGTGTGTGCACATGTGCGCAAGCAGGGGAGGGCAGAGAAAGTGGGAGAGACAGAATCCAAAGCAGGCTCCAGGCTCTGAGCCATCACCACAGAGCCCAATGTGGGGCTTGAACTCATGAACCGTGAAATCATGATGTGAGGCCAAGTCAGACACTTAACCACTGAGCCACCTGGGCACCCCAAGTTTACATATATTACAAAGGACAGGTCAACCTCCCTTGCCTAACTAATTCAACTAAATGTAGCCAAGTGTAACATGTAACAATTATCTTTTTTTTTTTTAATGTTTATTTATTTTTGAGACAGAGACACAGCATGAACGGGGGAGGGTCAGAGAGAGGGAGACACAGAATCCGAAGCAGGTTCCAGGCTTCGAGCTGTCAGCATAGAGCCCGACGCGGGGCTCGAACTCACAGACTATGAGATCATGACCTGAGCTGAAATTGGATGCTTAACCAACTGAGCAACCCAGGTGCCCCACAATTATCTTTATCACATTTGGGAGCATCCTAGAATTCATTCTTCACAGATTCTATAGTCCACAACATTGGAATAAGCCTCTACCTCTGTTCCATGATAGTGTTTGAATGCCAACAGTCCTCATTTCACAGCTAATGGGATGGGATCATAGAAAGGGGTTAGGCCAGGGGAATATGGAAAGGGAAACTAGAATACTGTAGTGAGGCTTTATGCATGGATACCACATCCTAGGAGCTCTGACAATCTAGAACAAGGAGGTTGAGGTGAGTAGAAGCAGAGATGGAAAGGCATGGATCTCTGATGATTTTGCCTTATCATGTCCACTGAATATGAACTATGGGAAATCATTTTGAAGAATGGGACTTTCTGAACTGACAGTATACTCGTAAGTGATGATACTGTGCTGGCAATGTGAATTTTTCAAGGTCTGAAACCTATAAAATGGACAGGAAACATTTCTTCTCCTCCATCGATCCCTGGCTGGTTTTGAAGGGCAGAACCAGATCCAGGATAAAAATTCCAGTATTTTACGTGTTTTCAGTTTTATACCAAAGATGCCAAAGTACTTTCTTAATATGGAAATACTCACAAAATTCAATACCAGTCCTCACCCAAAAATTGAACCTATTCTAAAAATAATGCAGTTTTCTCCATCTTAATAGATTTTTAAAAAATTCTTCCTACTTCAGAAATAATCAGGTTAATCTGTTTTTAACTTCTCCAATAAAATTCAACAAAAATAACGATTATAATGTGCCCTAAAATTTATACTTTAAAAAAATTACACTGTCGGGCACCTGGGTGGCTCAGTCGGTTAAGCGTCAGACTTCAGATCAGGTCATTATCTCACGGTTGGTGGGTTCAAGCCACACATCGGGCTCTGTGCTGACAGCTCGGAGCCTGGAGCCTGCTTCAAATTCTGTGTCTCCCTTTCTCTCTGCCCCTCCCTCACTCACTTGCTCTCTCTCTCTCTCTCAAAAATAAATAAACATTAAAAAAATTTTTAATTACCCTCGCATCTGATTTTCTCAATAAAATCCTCATTAATTTCTTCATAATCTAGTGTGACCACTAACTTAAAAAAGCAATCGTTAAAGCCATAAAGATACAGTAACAACAAACTATCTGAAAAGTAAATTAAGAAAACAATCTTATTTACAATAGCACAAAAAAGAATAAAGCACCTACAAGTAAATTTAACTAGGAAGGTAAGAAAAAAAAAAAAGATGAAAGAACTGTATACTGAAAACTACAAAACACTAATGAAAGAAATTAACACAAAAATGAATGGAAAGACATCCTGTGTTCATGAAATGGAAAATTTAATATTATTAAAATGTTTATAATACCCAAAGCAGTTGACAGATTCAGTATAACCCCTATCAATATCTTAATGGCATTTTCACAGAACTGAAAAGAACAACTCTAAAATATATATGGAACGATACAGGACTACAAATAGCCAAATCAACCTTGAGAAAAAAGAACAAAGCTGGAGGCATCACACTTCCTGATTTCAAAATGTATTGCAAGATACAGTAATCAAAACTGGCATAAAACAGCCATACAGATATAGGGAATGGAATATAAAACTCAAAAATAAATCCATCTATAAATGGTCAACTGATTTTCAACAAGGGTGCCAAGAATACACAGTAGGCAAAGGATACTGAATTGTTAAGAAAACTGGATATCCACACACAAAAGAACACTTATACTATACACAAAAATCTACTCAAAATGGATTAAAGACTTAAACATAAGACCTGAAACTATAAAACTCTAGAGGAAAAAATAGGAGAAATGCTTCATGACATTGGTCTTGGCAATGATTTCATGGATATGACACCAAAAAACACAAGCAACAAAAAACAAAAACAAACAAGTGATAGGAAGTACATTGAATGAAAAAGCTCATGCTTGGCAAAGGAAATAATGGAGTGAAAAGAAAACCTACAGAACGGTAGAAAATAAT
This sequence comes from Panthera onca, assembly GCF_046562875.1. Taxonomy (NCBI): domain Eukaryota; kingdom Metazoa; phylum Chordata; class Mammalia; order Carnivora; family Felidae; genus Panthera; species Panthera onca. Next base: position 17,785,393 of record NC_138356.1, on the reverse strand, counting down.
TGCAAACTATACATTTGATATGGGGTTAAGTTCCAAAATATATAGAACTGCTACAACTCAGCAAAAAAAACTAACAACCACATTTAAAAATGGGCTAGGGACTCAAACAAGCATATCCCCAAATGGCCTAAAGGTATATTTAAAAAAAATTTTTTTAACGTTTATTTATTTTTGAAGGAGAGAGAGACAGAGCGTGAGCAGAGGATGGACAGAGAGAGAGGAAGACACAGAATCTGAAGCAGGCTCCAGGCTCTGAGTTGTTAGCACAGAGCCCAACGTGGGGCTCGAACTCACAAACCGCTAGATCATGACCTAAGCCGAAGTCGGATGCTTAACCGACTGAGCCACCCAGGCGCCCCTAAAAGTATATTTTTAAAATGCTGAATGTCATTAATCAACATGGAAACGCAAATCAAAACCACAATGAGGTATCACCACACACCTGTCAGATGGCTATTATCAAAAAAACAAAAGACAACAAGAGTTGGTGAGGATGTAGAGAAATTTGAACCCTTGCACACTGTTCATGGGGATGCAAAATGCTGCAGCCACTATGAAAGATAGTATGGTAGTGCATCAAAATTTGAAAGTAGAGGGGCGCCTGGGTGGCGCAGTCGGTTAAGCGTCCGACTTCAGCCAGGTCACGATCTCGCGGTCCGTGAGTTCGAGCCCCGCGTCAGGCTCTGGGCTGATGGCTCGGAGCCTGGAGCCTGTTTCCGATTCTGTGTCTCCCTCTCTCTCTGCCCCTCCCCCGTTCATGCTCTGTGTCTCTCTGTCCCAAAAATAAATAAAAAACGTTGAAAAAAAAAAAAATTTGAAAGTAGAACTATCATATGATCTAGCAATTCCAGTTTTCTGTATTCATCCAAAAGAACTGAAATTAAGATCGTGAAGAGACATTAGCACTCCTGTGTTTGCTACAGCACTATTCACAAGAGCCAAGATGTAAAAACAACTTAAATGTCCGTTGACAGATGAATGGATAAAGAAAACATGGTATATACATACAATAAAATACTATTCAGCATTTAAAAAGAAGGAAATTCTACAACATGTGTCAACATGAATGAACCTTGAGGACATTATGTTAAATAAAATAAGTCAGTCACAGAAAGACAAAATACTGCATGATCCCACCTATATGAGGTATCTAAAACAGTCAAATTCATAGAATCAAAGAGTAGAAAGGTGGTTGCTAGAGGCTGGGGTAAGGAGGAAATGGGGAGCTACTAATCAAGGGGCCTTAAGCAAGATGAATAAGCTCTGGAGATTTACATTATCTATCGCACCTATGATCAAAAACAATGTATTGTATACTTAAGAATTCATTAACGAGGTAGATCTCATGTTAACTGTTTTTACCACAAACATTAAAAAAAAAAAAAAAAGCTCTGCACAGCAAAGGAAACAACAAAAGTAAAAGACAACCAACTGAATGGGAGAAGATATTTGCAAATGATATATCCAATAAATGTTTGGCATCCAAAATATATAAAGAACTTACACAAGTCAACACCAAAAAAACAAATGATCCAATTAAAAAACGGGTAGAAGATATGAACAGACATTTCTCCAAAGAAGACATACAGATGACCAATAGACACATGAAAAGATGCTCAACATTACTCATCACCAGGGAAATGCAAATCGAAACAACAATGAGGTATCACCTCACACCTGTCAGAATGGCTAAAATAAAAAACACAAGAAACAACAAGTGTTGGCAAAGATGTCAACAAAAAGGAACTCTTGTGCACGTTGGTGGGAAAACAAACTGGTGCAGCTAACATGGAATACTGTATGGATGTTTCTCAAAAAGTTAAAAAAAGAACCACCCTACAATCCAGTAAACATATACAAAATAGAGAAACACTCATTCAAAGGGGTAAAAGCATCCTTATGTTTATTGTAGCATTATTTACAATAGCCAAATTATGGAAGCAGCCAAAGTGTCCATTGATAGATGAATAAAGATGTGGTGTATATATACAATGGAATATTATTCAGCCATAAGAAAGAATGAAATCTTGCCATTTGCAACAACATGAATGGAGCTAGAGAGTATAATACTAAGCAAAATAAGTCAGTCAGAGAAAGACAAATACCATATGATTTCACTCATGGAATTTAAGAAACAAAGGAGCAAACGGAAAAAAAAAGAGAGAGAGAGAAACCAAAAACCAGACTCTTAACTACAGAGAATAAACTGATGGTTACCAGAGAGGAGATGGGTGGGGAGATGGGTGAAATAGGTGAAGGGGATCAGAGTTCACTTACCATGGTGAGCACTGAGTAATGTAGAGAATTGTTGAATTGTACACCTGAAATTAATATAACACTGTATGCTATCTGGAATTAAAATTAAAAACTTAATAAAATTTAAATTAAAAAAATTTTAACTCCTCTAACTATAAATTTTTTAAAAAGCCAAATAGGCTGTTACATAGTACAAAAGTATCATTTCACACCTTATTGTAGTTGCTATTTTAATAATCATTAACAATTTAAAACAGAAAGCACATCAGTCTAGGAAATAAAGAAAACGGGGTAAGGGAAGAAACGAGAAGTAATTCTTACTGTACTAAACATTTCAGATATTTATAAACATCACTGCATTTAATCACTATAACCTATGGAGAAAATAATTATTACATCCATTTTGTAGACAAGAAAGCTGAGTTTTAGAAAGATGAAATAACTTGTCTAAGGTCACAAAGATAGCAAGGGGTACAGAGATTAATCAAAGTTACCTAACTTCATCAAACAGCTTGGCTTCTAGTGACTGCTCTAGCAATGACTGGCTCAACTGTGCTTGGATACAAGGACAATGATGTCTGCTCTACATAGAAATTCACTTCAGGGGCACCTGAGTGGCTCAGTTGATTGGGCATCCAACTTCAGTTCAGGTCATGGTCTCATGGCTTGTGAGTTCGAACCCCGCGTTGGGTTCTGTGATGACAGCTCAGAGCCTGGAGCCTGCTTCAGATTCTGTGTCTCTCTCTTGTTCTGCCCTTCCCCCGCTAATGCTTTGTCTGTCTGTCTGTCTCTCTCTCAAGAATGAGTAAACATCAAAAAAATTAAAAAAAAAAAAAAAAAAGAAATTCACTTCAAATTGGTGGGGATTTAAGAAAATCTCCAGATATGTAATTATGTGACAATGTAAACAAATAATTTTTATAAATAAAAAGGAACTACAGAGAAAAATGGGATAATATAAAAAAATTTAAGTAGATTATATGATTTACTATATTGAAAAACAAACTCTAAGGTCAGTTAAAATAAAATTGAAAAAAAATTAAAAGCTGACTAGCTGTGACAGAAAATTATCTGAGTTTTCCTCAGGAACACTTAGTTATTCTCCCTTGGCTACTTGTAGATATCTTTCTCTCTCACCTCCTACACATTTGCCATCCCTATCTAAACAAATGCTACAGTTCTGAGCCTTTCAGGTTTAAAATCAGTGACGTCTGTGAAAACATGTTTGTAGCACACAATAACTCTATCCTTAGGTATGTGGCCAACAACTTAACACTATGGTCTTTATACAAAGGCTCTGTTAGTATGGCTCAAAAAAGAAAAATGGAAAGCATGAATTAAAGTTTGGAATATATATTACGTATTTTTAAAATCCACAATATTCCTTCAGGTCTTTAGAAGAGCTGAAATGAACACTTTAAAGACAATGCTGTACAAATACATTGTCAGTGAACAGGAATTCTTAGGAAGATAGTAATTTTTGTACTTCCTGACCTTTTACGTATTTTTGATAGCCTTATAAATTTGGAGCTTTACCTCAAGGATTATGATAAGATTAATAGGGATTATGACTTCAGACTTCAAGTATCTTATGATAAAAAAAATCTTGTCCTAAATATAGCCACTTAACTATATAACCCAAATTTGGAAACAAAATCAAACACTTTAATAAAATCCAAAACATATGCATATCTTTCAGTATATATCTTTTGTAGTGCTTCTCTGAAAACATTCATTTATTCATTTAATAAATATCTGAGCACAGGACTATGCTAGGCACTGTAATTAAAGGTGAATAAAACAGTCCCCATTCAAAGGGAAATAACCGCTGGAAAGGGAGGAGGATCTGTAAACAGGAAAATGATGTGGAATGGTAAGTACCAAAATAAAGGCATGAACGTACTACAAAAACTATATATAAACTATACATAACTAATATACTCTCTAAATGCCTAACACTCTGAAAAACTAAACTCAGAAGAGCAGAATGCAAGGGAAGTTAATATTTATGTTAACATTGGTGTACACATTTTGTCAATGAGGGCTGACTATAAATTTTCCTGGGTAGGTTTTTATGTATGAAAGTCTGTGATACTTTATCTGGGATATAAGTTTTTAATTGGTCTTACTGTGGATCTATTTAACTTTAATTCCATTTCATAAATTATAATTTTGGATAGTCTAATGCTGTTATAAGCCTTGTTTACAATTTAGTTATTAGTTTCAAAGCAGAATCCTTTTAATTCTTTGTACACTACAGGTAACTTTGAAAGAATCCATCACATAGTTCCTGTTTATCACCCACAGGTGGGTAAGCCAAAATTAGTCTTTTTCTCTGATATACCAAGAAACCTTGCAAATGGAAATGCATCCTCAGAAAGCTCCCAAGAAGATAAACCTAAAATTGCTGAAGATATGGGGTAGGTTCTTTCAAATATTTATGTGATTTCTTTCTTGGGGGAAGATGGGATACCCTATCAACAACATAGAGGAAGAAAGTCCCTCCAGCTGTCTTCTTGTTCTCTGTTCTCAATTCTTCTTGACCAAGCACACCCACCCCCAAAAATAGTTCAGTTCATCATTGGTCTACTCAAATAATCACACAGTTGTGGTAGAACGACTAGTTCAAGAAGAGCTGGGAGTCACAGACTACATATACTCACTGAGGTAGGGCAAATGACTCAGGACAGTCCCAGAAACAGCAGGTAAAGATGTCTAAATGAGCAGGGATCATATCAAAGGAGCCTGAGGCCCAGTTGATGATGGGTGGTCCACTAGTGAGTAGATGACTGTACCAAGGGCATCTGGTGACAGGAGACATTAGAAGTTTCATTAGATTCTCAAAGGGGTTTATGATCTAAAAAATTAGTTTAAGAGTCACTATTCTAAACCTTGAGTGTATGTATAATGTAGCTCCATACGAATCAACTTTAAGTTTCCTGATAAGGAGGAAATTGCTTTTTCAGTTTTAAAAAATGATATTGCTTCAATGTAAAGATAAACCATACCAGAAAAGAACTTCATTTATTCATAAAACTAATAGGTACCTGCCATATGCTGGGCAATACTGAATATAAAAATTCAAATGAGATAGTCCTGATCTCAAAAATCTTGCAATAAGCTGGTTGGAGAGTCAAATATGATACAATTACTGTAGAGTGTGATAAATGCTATGAACATTATAAACCAGATCCTAATACATCCTATAAATTATTCATTCAACTTTTTCTCATTTATAGTCCATATGATTGCTCTATTGATCTTCCAATCATATCATAGTAGTCATTACAATATAGTGAAGGAGGCAACAGCATATTTCATTGAGAAAGTAATCAGAGCCAGGGTACATACTCTAGTATAGATTTCCTTTTTCCAGAACTGCCTGTTGAAGATCAGGTAGGTTTATCATGAGACCCTCTTTGCAGAGTCTAGTCAAGGTATGGTGACTTAGCATTACTTAATGAAGCCCACCTAGAGAAGATCTATGAACAACACTGCTGCACTGTCCTACCCCCATTTCCTGAAGAGTGGCTTAGGCTTGCTGGGATGGAGGCGTAAGGGAGAAAGGGTCCTCTGAGTCTGGGAAATGCTTTATTTGGGGAGAGGAAAAAGGAAATGGAGAGAGTCCTAGTCTTGCCTCATCTCCATTCACCAAAAACAAACAAAAAACACAGAAGCTGTGTGAGAGTCTGCTTTACTGCTTATGTCCTTTGTCGTTACCACCAAAACCATAGCCACTCTGTCCATGGCACCCTGGTAGTTTCTTAAAGATCTACACAACTAGTGTCAATTCTATGACAGTGTTCTTCAGTTTCGTTTCTTTGCCAAGAATTTTGAAAGATCTTGCTAACATATCATCAAGGTGGAAAGGAAAACAATAAAAATGGACGCAGACTCAGAACACAATGTTGGTAAATTCTATACATTGCCACACACACTATGTTAGATCAGCTGTGAACTACCGCACATACCATATATTCTACAGTCCCAAGCAAAGCTCTAATCACCTCACTGACAAAACAGCAAATAAATCATTCTATCTTCATTTTCCTAACTAGGAACACTAAATACAGAGCTAAATGCATCTTTAACTAGTATGTACTGCAAAGACAGGCTGCTCTAAAAGAAGCTGGCAGAATAGAGAGGCTCCTGGGAGAAGAAAATAAAGAATGTCCTGCTTCTGTCACTGGCAATTATGTTCAATCCCAAGTCTTCAGTTTTATAATGTGAAAAAATATTACATAAATATTTTGTTTTAAAGTTTTTTTTATTTCTGGGTGCCTGGGTGGTTCAGTCGGTTAAGCGTCTGATTTCAGCTCAGTTCATGATCTCACGGTTCACGAGTTCGAGCCCCACGTCAGGCTCTGTGCTGACAGCTTAGAGCCTGGACCCTACTTTGGATTCTGTGACTCCCTCTCTCTCTGCCCCTTCCCCACTCACGTTCCATCTCTCTCTTAAAAATAAATAGGGGCGCCTGGGTGGCTCAGTCGGTTAAGCGTCCGACTTCGGCTCAGGTCATGATCTCACGGTCTGTGAGTTCGAGCCCCGCGTCAGGCTCTGGGCTGACGGCTCAGAACCTGGAGCCTGTTTCAGATTCTGTGTCTCCCTCTCTCTCTGCCCCTCACCTGTTCATGCTCTGTCTCTCTCTGTCTCAAAAATAAATAAACGTTAAAAAAAATTTTTTTAAATAAATAAAAACATTAAAAAAAAATTAAAAGTTTTCTATTTCTTCAGATAACATTTTTACTGAGGGCATACCAAAATATCATTTTGGTATCATAAAAATATTTAAGTCTTACTAAATGGGACTATCAGTTCTACCTCTCTTTATTAAAAGGTGATCAATATGGAATTTCATTAAGCTCTTGATAAAGATTTTTATTGTGTGCCTACTTCTAACATTTTATGAAGTTAGCATAAAACTAAGAGATAATGAGAATAAAGCTAGGTCACTAAAGTGTTAAAAAAAAAAAACACCTAACCCAAACACAAAGAATTTTTCATATCTAAAAATCTAGAAAGTTGAGTAAAGCAACTCCTTCCCTTAATTACTTTAAGGGGAGAATGAGCTAGCATCAGCAGACAAGTCACCTACAGTCTACATTTAATGCTCAGAAGTATAAAGGAGCTTAGAGTCTTCTTCCAAAATGATGAAAGTATGTGTCCCATGCTCCTTTAAGGTTCTGCACATTAGGAGCTGTGCCCGTATCTATGTGAACACAGTGAAGCAACATCTGTCCAATGACAGGGGAATGTTTTCCACCTTCTTTATAAATGTGTGCAGTCTGTGCTCATGTATATTTATACAAGCCTGCTTTCCCTACAGGGAGGAAAAAGTCAGACTCATTGACGTTGTTTTTGACCCTCAAACTGAACTTGATACTATCAATGTACACTTTAATTAAAGATTAGTTCAAAACTATTTTTTATTTAAAGGCTGGCTGTAAACAAATGCCTTGACTATTCAATTAAAAATAATTTATGGTATTAAAAAGATTGTTTCTTTCTGTGTTTGTCACAGTAAATACTTTTGACAGATGTTTCCTCTCTTTTCAATCATGCTAGGAGGTGCTTGAGACTTAGTAACTTTAAAATAGACATTAAATGCATTTACATATTGTAAATAAGATCCACTGAGAATACTGTAGAGCACTGTACACTGAAGGAAGCAAATTGTTACTTGATTATTTATCTTTAAACCCTAAGCTATGTCCATAGAGTCAATCCATCTCTTTTGTTACTGTAAAAATAACTGTGTAGCTGGGTTAGAATGACCTTAGTTTCAGATACCTTCAAGGAATGTGAATCTCTGGGACCCATAATTCACAGGAAATGTTCAATGTATGTTACTTAACTATTTATAAAATACCTACTATCTTTAGTTAGAATATGGAAGTATTAGGTTTCTTTGAGTTAAAAAGTGAACTTTAAAAACAGTAAAAATAACTTGCCTTCACCACTGCTAAGATTATGTTTGAACAGTTGTAACAACAGATCTTCTATGTGCCTCAAGAGTTTTAAAACTTCAGTAATATTTTTAGTTGCAAACTCTGGGATGATCTGACATGAACCCATCTGCAAAACTCTAAATGCCTTTAATTGTGCTGTGATAAACCTAACATCAGTCTAATTAATTTTATATGCAAAATAAACTTCTATGTATCAATAATGTAGGTATAAGACTTGCAGTTAGTTGTTAAAGAACCCTTCTTAAATTAGGACATCCCTCTCAAAAAGAGCAATAGTGGTAAGCAACAAGGTTTTTTTGTTTTGTTTTTTTTTAGAACAATCTAAGCTAGGTTTTGTGACTTCTAGTTTCAACTCTGTCAATGGCTTACTCTGTGGAAAAGAGTTATGTAAGATCTAATTTTTAAGAATTATGTAATTTTCCATTTTATTTTTTAAAGAAGTCTTATATATTTTTAAGTTTATTTTATTTTGAGAAAGAGAGCAAGCCAGTGGGGAGGGGCTGCGAGAGGAAGAGAGAGAATTCCAAGCAGCCTCAGCACTGTCAGCACAGAGTCCAACATGGGGCTTGAACCCCTGAACCGTGAGATCATAACCTGAGCCTAAACCAAGAGTCTGACACTCAAACGACTGAGCCACCCAGGTGCCCCAATATTTTCAATTTTAAAATGTCTACTTTGATACCTGAATCTTAACTACCCAAACAAATTTTTTAAAACAGCAGAACCTGTTGAGATAAGAATCAGATGGGGAAAATGAGCATTAGAGAGGCACAGTCAGAAAGAGGCCCAAAGTCACACAACTGCCATAAGGCATAGCTGGACCTTGAATTGAGGTCACTGACTGTAAAAGCCAGGTCTTCAACTATTCTGCAAGGGGGTCTCAAAAACACGCTCAGGCATAGGTAGGTAAAATAAAGAAAACAAAGTGAATGTGATTGAGGTCAACTGGAGAGTACATGTCCAACTAAAGGCACCTGCAAAGGCAAAGGCACTCTACTCCAAAGGCACTCTACTGCAAAGGCACTCTACTCCAAAACAGTATAGCCAGCAGACATGCTGAACCTGAGAAATCAGACTAGCTGGCAAGCAAGATATCTAGATTAAGAAATCAACTGATTTTAAAATATTGAGTCAACAATTTTTCTTAAAAAAAAATCTACTAAAATGGATACAAAGAATGTGGAAATGATAGCAAAGATATGGAGCAACTGGAACTTTTGTGCACTACTGGTAGGAATGCAAAAATAGCACAGCCACTTTGGAAAATATTCAGACATACTTTTATAAAATTAAACATGTACTTAACACATCTAACAGTCCCACTCCAAGCTGAAGTGAACACCTATGCTCACATAAAACTCTGTACCCAAATGTTCATAGTGGTTTATTCATAATCACCAAAAAGTGAAAACGACCCAAAGCTCTCCCATTGGGGAATGGATAAGCAAACAGTGGTAAATCCATGCAATGGAATACTACTCAAAATTAAATACTACTCAAAATCAAAATCAACTAGTGATACCCAAAACAACATGGACAGATCTCAAAAGCATTATAAGTCAAAGAAGCCAACTTAAAAGGCTACATACTGTATGATTCTATGACCTTCTGGCAAAGGTGAAACTACAGAGACAGAAAATAGATCAGCATTGCCAAGGCTTAGGAGTCGAATGCAAAGGGTCAGCACAAGGCAATGTAAGGGTGGGAAGGTGAAATGCTGCATCTCTTTGCTGTGGTAGTTTTTAGCAAAACTTACTGGACTATATAGTCACAAGGGTGAATTTAATTATGCAAATTATACCTTAACTAAACAATTAAGGGAAATAGTTGACAGGTGAAAAAAAGCACTGATTATATAAAACCTATTGTTTTACTATATTATACATCTATACATATAAAATGCAGCAATATATTTTCTTCACTGATACATTATTTTACATTATAAAGATGGTGAGTTAATGACAAATTGGCATATTTAGAAAGACATCTAATTTTAAGATCTACACCACACTCTGAAAAAAATCCACAGCACTCTAAAGCCTTCTACTTTCTGGAAGACTAAACAAGAACTCCCAAAGAATAATATACTATACCATGAAAATAGTGTTTGAGTTGTTAATAGGGAGTCAAGTTAAAACATTAACTTTATTGAAATAATAGATACAAAAAATGTCTGGCAAATAATGAAGAACTCTACAAATATTAAATAGGATAGTCTGGTAAAAAGCAAAAGCATTAGGGTCAATCTGTCTACCTTGAATCCTCTCTCTGCCACTTATTAGCTGTGTGACCTTCACAAGTTATTTAATCTCTCTGCGCTTTATTTTCTCAACCACAAAATGTAAAATCCTCAAAGGGTTTTTGTAGACTGATTGAAAAAATAAAGTGCTTTTTTGTAAAGCACTTAGCAAATATAAAAACTTAAGTAAGGTACCTGTTACTAATTTATGTAATGTCGAACATTTGAAGATTTTCATCTTCTATTTTTAATTTAACGGGGAACATGGTTTCTCACAGGAATTAGGACTACTCTAGAATCATCAGAGGATTCAGAGAGGCTGCTTAGAGTAGCAGCAGATATGACCAGGTGGCCCACAGTGGTCAGTATTGTTTCCTCAGTCCTTTCTTTTGAACCCGACTATGGGGCAACAAAGCTATCCATTTTCCAGCCACTGTCATCAGTGAAGAGCTTCGCTGGTGCCCCCACCTCCACCCCACCTCTGGCACTTAGACAAGGCTTTAGCAGGCTAGGCTAGAATGAGGCATGTGAGATGTCAAGGGTGCAAAAGTTAAGGAGCCCTAGGCACCTAATTTGCTTCACTCTAGCCTCAGCCCACCTTCCTTCCAAAATTCTTATTTCCACACTTTTCCTAACACATACTTTTTCCACATTCTTCCCTACTCTGGGGAAGTGGGGAAATCTTTCCTTCTGCTTTTTAAAGCCTGAGAAGATTCACACAGTTTGGTGACTAGCTTTTCTAGTGATTAGCTTCTACTATTGTTGTATTATAGAGTCTGTATGTTTGTGCGCGTTTTGGATGAATTTCATTTTTGAAATAATATTGCTCTTTTTTTCTCTATTAATACAGGAATCCCTCTTTGAAGGAATGTGAAAGCTTGCTGACAAAAAAATGATATATATGAATTTCACCTTCTCCATAACCCAAAAGAAAATGTTTGTAAAAAAAAAAGTAAATTCGTCCTTAAGTGTTCTTTAACATTTGTTTTTTACCTTTACAGTACTAGACAATAGCATCTTCTGCAATTTGTAGCTTTATGGTATCTCATTATGTAAAGAAAATGAAAATTGCTTTTCAATTGCTTTATGCCTCATCACATACAATTTACTGAGAAAATAAAGATGTGCTTCCACATTCATCAAAAGAAACTAATCCTTTTTTGAACCACTTTCCTTTCTAAAGTGTAAATGTAATTACAGTTACTGAATGGGAATTGAAGATATACTGATTCACTAATGTGTGGAATGATACATTAAAATACTAGTGTCACCATTACTACGTACTACTTAACAGTTCCAATTTAAAAATCTATTGTAAAGAAATGATGTCGCATATACAAGAGCAAATTGATTAATGATATTTTAAATTTGATATTGTCTTGAGTCGAAGGAAGATGGAAGATTTCTAAACGTCCTGCTCTTCGAATTGTAGGAATTATTTCAAGGATACACTAATTACGTTCTAGAAAATACCGTGCGTCCACTAGGACTTCACCTCTGAAGGCCATGCATGGGTTCCCAGGGCCGGCGGGAGCCACAGAGGCGGGGCGTCCCGGGCCCAGCGCCTCCCAGGCCGGCTCGGAAGAGGCCAAGGCGCAGAGCCAGCATTCTAAAAGAGCCTTGGCTGGAGCGCCTCATCGCACAGCCCGAGGACCACGCTTCCCGCGGGTCTTCCCAAGTGCAGGACTTCTCAGGAGAGTTCCCCGCAGAGGGGGGCGGAGCCAGGACCAATTTTAGGTCAAAAAAAGAAGGGAAAAAACCGGGGCCCGGCGTTCGCTACGGAGGCAGCCCACAACGGTCCGCGCCCCCGGGGAGAAGCGACCGCGATCCCAGGGCCATTTACGCTGGTCTGAGGAACTTCAAGTACCACAGTGGGAGCATTATCTCTGAGCGGCTCAATAAACTAGTCACGAACTACAGAGGTGGAGGTGCTTTAAGTAATTAGGGCACACGAAACATTTACCTTGGTGGTAGAATAATAGGTTAGCGCATGGCAACGGCACACTTCACATTTCCTCAGAAAATTAAAAGTCACTCTCCACAAAACGCCAGGGTTCCCGCCTCAGCTCTGCGTCTGCCTAAGAGGCGCCCTCGCTCAGATTGGGTCCGGGGCTGAAGAACCGCGGCGAGGCGCAGTAACTCAGGAGGCCTTCAACACCGCGGACGCTCGACAGGCAGGGCGTGCAGGCTCGCCTCAAAGTGAACCGCGACGGGGGGCGAGGGCGGGGCCAGGCGGAAGCCCCGCCCTCTATAGCCCCGCCCCGCCGGACGGTTTGATTAATGACTCTCAGCTCCGGGCAGAGCCCCTCAGGTGGGCGCGAACCTCGCCTGGTACTGCACTTCCGCCTGACATCAAGTCTGGCCCACACACGCCTGGCCACGGGGGCGCCTGTATAAAAGACGCGCCCAGCAGGGGCTGGAAGCGGCTGTAGACTTCGGCTAGACGAGGACGGAGTGACCTGTGGCGGCCCTGGCCACGCAGACCCAGCTCGACGCTCCTCGCCCGCTCGCGCAGCAGAGCCGAGCCCTGCACTGCCGCTCCAGGAAAGGTGAGGATTTCGGTTCGACCCCCCGTCGCGACGCTTGGTCCCCAGGTTTTAGAGGGGTAGCGGGTGCCTTAGTACAAGGTGAGGTCAGGGTCCCCGTCTCCTCCCGTAGAAATTAGAATGAGCTCCTGCAGTCACCTCCCCCCCCCCCCCCCCGGGATCCCTGGCCTCGAGAGCGAATGGTGCGAGGACTACCCGCGTGAGCACTGACGGCCGTGAGATGGCCCGGGGCTACCCGCGTGAGCACTGACGGCCGTGAGATGGCCCGGGGCTACCCGCTGCGCTCCGCGAGAATGACCTGCACCCTGTTTCCTGCGGGGCTGGCGCACAAGGTTCCAGAAGTGCAAACAAGTTACGAACCGGAGCTCTGCTTCCGAGATCCTCCTTCCTCGGTAGAATAGCCCTTCCATTTAATTTGTCCGTGAAAAGTAAAGCCGGCACCGCGCCCCTCCTTAGCCCTCTAAGCCCAGGAACTGTCAGGCCCCACAACTCTCCTCAGACGCGGGGAGGCAAACACGCCCCAGTCAAAACAACCTCATCTCTGAGAACGCCCCAGCCACGTCGTTGGCCCGGCGTGCAGCTGAGGCGAGAGGCCTGCGCTTCCCCGGTTTAAGCCCGACCAGCGCCGGGCCTCACCACGCCTTGGGTCCTTTGCAGGGCACGCAGCTCAGGAAGCCGCCATGGACCGCGACGGCCCCGCAGGCAGCCCCCTGATCCCTAGGAACGAGACCGCGCCGGCGGTTGCAGCCACCCGCGACTCGAGCCCCGGCCGGGCAGGGGCAGGACCGGCGGGCCCCGGCGGCGGTGCGCGCCTGGGGGGCGGGCGGCCGGCAGCAGCGAACGCTGCGCGGGAGCGAAGCCGCGTGCAGACTCTGCGGCACGCCTTCCTAGAGCTGCAGCGCACGCTGCCGTCGGTGCCGCCGGACACCAAGCTGTCCAAGCTGGACGTGCTGCTGCTGGCCACTACCTACATTGCCCACCTCACCCGCAGCTTGCAGGACGACGCCGAGGCGCCGGCAGACCCCGGGCTGGGCGCCCTGCGCGGCGACGGCTACCTACACCCTGTCAAGGTAGGCAGGCAGGGCGCCCTGCAGAGCCGGGGCGGGGAGCAGGGCACCTTAACCCTCAGTGTCGGCCATCGCCTGGGCTGATGCCACCGAACTCTCACTCTTCGCTCGGGGTGAGGCGGAGAACTGACCTGGAGATCGATCTTGGCCCACCAGCGCCTAGGTAGCGACGTCCCCACTGCAAAAGGCTACTCCATAACTGTTGGCAGGTCATAATCGTTGGCAGGTAGTGAATTTAAACCCGAGGTGGCTTTGGGAGGGGTGTATCGCGCCTCTTTATAGGATGCAGCCTATGCAATGCCTTTCCTAAATGGAAAGTTTCTCAGGGGTGCCTGGCAGGGTGTTTGGTTGGCAAGTTTTGGTGGTTTTTAGAATCAAGAGTTACAGTTATGAGCCTTTGAGAGTTTTTAAGTGTTTTTAATTCACATAATTACATTTCCATTGTGGTTTTTATCAAATGTTTGAAAAGCTTCGTTCAAACGGGGGTGATGGAATTATCGCCCTTTAAATAATCCAGGAAATCACTGTTTAAAATTTTTTGTAAAACTGGTAAGAACAAAATGAAACCGGTCTGCCATCCTATAGAGTAAATTTTCAGTCCCTTTTAATAAAGGTTAATTATCATGGATTAGACAGTTACCTAGAATGTTAAAAAAACAATAATTGTTTATGTAATTTTCACAATAGATTGGCATATGTTAATCAAGCTGAGTACTATATTCAAATTCTGTAATGTGCAAAATTAGCCCACAGAATGCTTTGTATAATTTTTTACATTACATATAGATAAAATAGGGTTTTTTATTTAATATAGTGTATACAGTTATGGTTTATTACCTGTATTGCAGTATTTAGACTTTGCATCATCCTTTTCGCCTAGATTTGATTGTCTTGAAATCCAGCATTCATCTGGCTTTGTTCAAGATACATCATCTTCCCTGTTTTCTCTAAACCTAAATTTTTGAATTTTTGGTTCTACATTTTGCCACACACACACAAATACAAGATTAGGACTTGGCCTAAGCATGTCAGTGTTCAATAAAGTATTGAATAATCATCATTGAAATGTGGTAAAGTACACTAATATTAACTCTACTTAAAACTATGTGAAGTTCAGGTTCACAAATATAATCAACATGATGTTAGGTTCAAATTATTTCAAATATAGAAATTTGGAATATCACTTATTTATGATTATGATAGACCTTGTTTTGTGATATATAATATAATCTCTGCTGAAAAGTCATTCACTAATAATTAGGGGTTTTTCACTACAGTCTGCTTTGGATTGATATTCAAATGTATCATTAATATTAGATTTCGTTTGGCTTGACATTTTCCATATACTCTAAAAAAGTTCAACATTAAATAGACTTTAATACAGAAAACATCTGTTAAATGTCTCTGTGGGAGATACGATTCAAATTGTTTTCACCTTCGTTTCTTGTAGTATCTTTTTGAATGAATACTATTAATAATTTTCATGTAACAATAAGCTTAACAAGAGTTTTTTTGTAGTTGTTTTTTCAGGTACCAAATGTTTTTGTAGCTTTACAATTCTTTTTAAAAAATTAAATCTCATTTGTCCTTGGACCAATTATTTTGATTTTAAAAGACAATTCTAGGGATAATAAAACAAGGCCAAGGATTACCTCTTTAAAATGAAATTGATGATGGTTGAACAAGCGACTAGTCTGTATTAAAATTATCTACTGAGTGTCTACTGTGTGCAAAGCATTGTTAGGAGAATGAATACAATTAAGAATAAGACTCAATCTCTGCCCTAAATGAACATATAATAAAGACAAAGACAAAAATAAAGCAACAGTCTGTAAGGGATAATGTTCTGTGTGCTATAAGAGAGTTATAACCATGTGCTGCAGAGGTTTGGAGTAAAGAGGTTTCATACACATAATTGAAACCACCTGTAACACATTATTTTATGTATATGCTTAAGTATTAAGTCTATCTTTGATTAATCTTATGCAAAAGGAATAAAAATATTCTGATTATTTGTACTTTTTGGTTAACTAAGGGTATTGTAACCCTTAGTTAAAAAAATGATCCAAGATTCTGCCTTACACCATAGTATTACTATGTCTTTGATGATTAAAGATCTGTTAACAAATATTTAAAGGCCATGATTTTGAGTCATCAGTCCTTATTATCAGTATTGGGGTTAGCATTGTGGGAGATTTACCTTAAGAGTATCTCAAATGAAACTGGAAAGTTTAAGTGAATGGGGTCCTGGGGCATAGCCTAAAAGAGCAGTTTTCATCCTTTTGGGATGTGAGCAATTTGATCAGCATGAGTGTACCAAAATGAAATGATCCTCCAAAGGAAGAGGGATATATTTCAGATTCTGATATCGGGAGAAAAGTACAAATGTCTTTATTCATTGCATTACCCCTGGAGACTCATTGTTGATATTATACATATAAAATAATTTAAAAAATAAATACAAAGTTTTGTCATTGGGTCATTTAACTCCAAAATCCAAGAGTGCATTTTTAAGGTTTTCAGGTTTAATTCGGTTAATTGTATGAGTTTACTTAGATTGTTCTAAGCCTAATGAAACAACATGGTTTCAAATAAATTTTATTAGGTAAAGTAGAGGTCAGAATTGTGTTAATCTACACAATGTTAAAACAGACCATTGAAAAGTGAAATGTAAATCCATCAACTGGCTTTTTTGGCATGATGCTGACATGCAGATTGATATTTTATTTACATTTTATTTCTGACTCTTAAAACTATATGTGTACAGTAAATTCAGTTGAATAAAATCATTAGAAGCCTTTTTCAAAATCAAAAGTTCTTAAAATAGAAAGTTTTATTAAGTTCATGAAAAATGAGGCAAAAATCCACATATGCATTTTTTTAAGTTTATTTTTAGTAATCTCTAAACCCAATGTGAGGCTTGAACTCCTGACCCTGAGGTTAAGAGTCACATACTCCTGGGGGCGCCTGGGTGGCTCAGTCGGTTGTGTCCGACTCTTGATTTTGGCTCAGGTCATGATCTCACAGTTAGTGAGTTTGAGCCCCACATTGGGCTCTGCACTGACAGTGCGGAACCTGCTTGATACTCTCTCTCTCCCTCTCTCTCTGCACCTCCCCTGCTTGTGCTCTCTTTCTCTCTCAAAATAAATAAACATTAAAAACATATATATTTTTTTTTTTTAATTTTTTTTTTCAACGTTTTTTTTTATTTTATTTTTGGGACAGAGAGAGACAGAGCATGAACGGGGGAGGGGCAGAGAGAGAGGGAGACACAGAATCGGAAACAGGCTCCAGGCTCCGAGCCATCAGCCCAGAGCCTGACGCGGGGCTCGAACTCACGGACCGTGAGATCGTGACCTGGCTGAAGTCGGACGCTTAACCGACTGCGCCACCCAGGCGCCCCAAAAACATATATTTTTAAAAAGAGTCACACACTCCTCCCACTGAGCCAGCCAGGCATCCCCAAAATTGACATATATGTTACCTTTCTTCATTAATTACCTATGTCTCACCTTCATTTGTCTCCACATTTGGTTGCATGATTTAGAGTGATTCTGAATACAGTAGGACCCAGGTAGCACATATCAGAAATATCAGGGAGCATTCAGTAGTATGTTTATTTTATTTGCTTTTAAATATATTTAATTCATACGGAATACTCAAATTACATGTGAACTTTAAGCATGAGGTCTTTATGCTCATGAATATGAGGCAGGAATTTAAAAGACTGAGAGGCACAGGTTTATAATATGCCAAAAATTTTACACTTGAAATTGATGATTTCAGCCCTACACTATTCACTACATGGGTTAGTCTGCTCGGGCAGCAATAACAAAATACCATAGGCTGAGAGGCTTAAAAAATAGAAATTTATTTTCTCACAATTCTGGAGTCTGGGAAGCCTAGGATAAAGGTGCTGGCCAATTGAGTTCCTGGTGAGAGTTCTCTTGGGGCGCCTGGGTGGCTCAGTCTGTTAAGCGGCCAACTTCGGCTCAGGTCATGATCTCATGGTCTGTGAGTTCGAGCCCCGCGTCGGGCTCTGTGCTGACAGCTCGGAGCCTGGAGCCTGTTTCAGATTCTGTGTCTCCCTGTCTCTGACCCTCCCCCGCTCATGCTCTGTCTCTCTCTGTCTCAAAAATAAAATAAAAAAACGTTAAAAAAAAAAAAAGAGAGTTCTCTTCCTATCTTGAAGTTTGGCAACTTCGCTCTTTTTCAGAAGAGAGAAACTTTCTCTTCCTCAAAAGGTCACTAATCTATCATGAAGGACCCACCCTTTTAACCTCATTTGGCCCTAATTACCTCCACAAAATACCATCATGTTGGAGGTTAGAGAATCAACATAAGAATTTTGGGGGTTAGGGGGCAGGGACACAAATAGTCCATAGCACTATGGCACAGTGTTCTTCAGTATAAGGCAGGACTTGAATCTGACCTAACAATGTCAGGTCCTGACCTATCAGAAAAACCCCAGACTAGTTTCTAAAACACTTCATGTTATGAATCCATGGCAAGAATCCCAAGGACAGGACCAGTGATACACCCAGAACATATAAGAATGCACATCTGTGATTTAAAACAACAAACCTGAAGGGGCACCTGGGTGGCTCAGTTGGTTGAGCTCTTGATTTCTGCTCAGGTCATGATTTCACAGTTTGTGTGCTTGGGACTCTGTCTCTCTGCCCCTCCCCCCACTTGCACACATCCACATGCGCTCTTTCAGGCTCTCTCAAAATAAATAAATATTAAAAAAAAAAAAAAAACCCTGAAATGGAGTTGCAAAAATAAGTAGCACACTGTCAGTCTTATTACTGTATCAAATTTAAGATGTAAGGTTATTTATAGGAAGATTCTATAGGAGTAGGCCATTTTTAATTCTAAGTAACACAAATTTTACGTTTTATCCGTATTTAAAGTATAGATTTCCAGCCAGAATAATCTGAATTTAGGACTCTAAAATGGACCTGAACTGCATGAGAGCAAATTCACTTATCATATATGGAGGCATAAAAATAGGACTTTTGTTGGTTGTTAAGAACAGAAACTCCTGGATTATATCACATGCGCACTTACTATCCCTTATAGCTACATTTTACATCTGGAATGCCAGTTTAGGTGAAAGTAACTGTACTCAGAAGTACCTTACACTCAACTTCTGCAAAAAGAGGTCCATTCTGATTTCATTGGTCTGGTGTGTGACTTGGTCATCAGTCTTTTTTAAAGCTCCCCATGTAATTTTAATACGAAGCTTGGGTTTAGAATCAGAAGCTCTTATGGTCTTTGCCTTGTTAATAATTGTATTTCTATTTGAACACTGCAGATCATCTGTCAGGCATTTAAGAACATTTCATGGTGCTTGTAACCAGCAGTCTGCCTGTAAATGTTCAGTGATAAAAATAACCTGCTGCTCATGTCAGCATTTACTCCCTAGAAAGTGTGGGATCCCATTGCTGACCTTTGGGAGTTACACTTTATTAGACTTTTCTCTTTGTATAAAAGTAGTATTTCTTGGGGCACCTGGGTGGCTCAGTTGGTTAAGTGGCAGACTCTGGCTCAGGTCATGTTCTCACATTTAGTGACATTGAGCCCTGTGTAGGGCTCTGTGCTGATAGCTCAGAGCCTGGATACTGCTTCAGATCCTGTCTCTCTCTCTCTCTCTCTCTCTCTCTCTCTCTCTCTGCCCCTCCCCAACTTGTGCCTGTCTCACTCTCTCCCTCAAAAATAAATAAACACTAAAAAAATTAAAAATACTATTTCTCTGATTAGTATTCCAAGGACCTATTACAAAACTGACTACCAGACCGCCCCCCCCAAATTCTGAAAGTACTACTTATGTAATACATTTTTTCATCATCATGTCTATTTGGCAATAAGTTATGTTAATTTTTTAAATGTTTATTTAGTTTTGAGAGAGAGAGAAAGAGAAGCACAAGCTGGGGTGAGGCAGAGAGAGAGAGGGAGACACAGAATCTGAAGCAGGCTCCAGGCTCTGAGCTGTCCACACAGAGCCTGACGCAGGCTTGAACCCACAAACCATGAGATCATGACCTGAGCTGAAATCAGATGTTTAACCGACTGAGCCACCCAGACGCCCCAAGTTATATTATTTTTGAGAAGTACATGTTTAAAGTGAATTTAGAAAAGTTGCAATCAAAATACAAATGTGATAACTACTGAGAGATTAGTGCTATATGATGCCGCTACATCCAGACATTTATTTTGGATGTTATATTTATATAACACCAAATATTCTAATATTTATGACTTTGAGATGCTCTTTTAGCTAGATAAAATGTTTAGATAGTTGAATTAGTCACTTTTCATTATAGTTCTGTGACAAGTGGAGACATATAATACATACCATGTATTACTTTTTAAAAGATCTTTAAAACCAGGAATCTTGTTTTAGGCTTTATCTTGCTTTAGGTTTAGTTTTTGTTTTGTTTTTTTAATTTTTCTAAGTTTATTTTGAGACAGAGTGTGAGTGGGGGAGGGGCAGACAGACAGAGGCTGACAGTGTAGAGTCTGATGTAGGACTGGAAACCTACATCAGGTTGTGACCTGAGGTTGTGACCTGAGCCGAAATCAAGAAGCAGACACTTAACCGACTAAACCACCCAGGTACCCCTAGGTTTAGTTTTAAATTAAAACATTATTGATAGATAGATTTTCCTACACTTAACTATTATCATTCTCCCTAATTTCTTGCAGTTCTTGTCCACATGCACATGTATTATATTTATACAATTATAATCAAAGTCTTGGTATATTTTTACTTTCTTTAATGTTTATTTTTATTCTTTTTTAATATTTACTTATTTTTGAGAGAGAGAGGGAGACACAATCTAAAGTAGGCTCCAGGTCGGGGCGCCTGGGTGGCTCAGTCGGTTGGGCGGCCGACGTCGGCCCAGGTCATGATCTCGCGGTCCGTGAGTTCAAGCCCCGCGTCGGGCTCTGTGCTGACAGCTCAGAGCCTGGAGCCTGTTTCGGATTCTGTGTCTCCCTCTCTCTGACCCTCCCCCATTCATGCTTTGTCTCTCTCTGTCTCAAAAATAATTAAACGCTAAAAAAAAAAAAAAAAAAAAAAAAAAAAAAAATTTTAAAGTAGGCTCCAGGATCTGAGCTGTCAGCACAGAGCCTAACAGGGGGCTGGAACTCACGAACTGTCAGATCATGACCTGAGCCAAAGTCGGGTGTTTAACCAACTGAGCCACCCAGGTGCCCCTAAGGTTCATTTATTTTTGAGAGAGAGAGTGTGTGTGAGCAGGGGAGAGGCAGAGAGAGAAGGAGATAGAGAATCCCAAACAGGTTCCATGCTGTCAGCACAGAGCCCAATACAGGGTTTGAACTCACAACCAGTGAGATCATGACCCAAGCCAAAGTCAGACACTTAACCAACTAAGCCACCCAGGTGCCCCTATTTTTACTTTTATTGTTAGTATTAATAAACATTTTTTTCATGTTGTTCCTTAGATTTCACAATTACAGTTGTTACAAACATCATGATATTGTATTTGTCTTGAGACATTGGAATTTTTAGTATTACTATTACAGGCATATCTGTCATAGATACTAACTTTTGGATTCTTGTTTAAATATTCTTTTTCAGAAATGGCCCATGCGATCAAGATTATACATTGGTGCTACTGGTCAGTTTCTGAAGCATTCTGTGTCTGGAGAAAGAGCAAATCATGGCAGTACTACAACAGACTCACAGCCTTAGGCTCTCCTCTGATGGGTGCTGGTAGAAAGTGGCGTCATTTTTAAATAGTAGGAAATAATTCTATATTTATTACATCAGACATAACAAACATCATTCCTGAAAGTTCACATGTGAATCCATGGTTGGAAGTTCAGATTTATCTGTCTAATCTATATAAATGTGGATTTAAATAATTGGTCTTGGACAAAACACCCAGCTTATCTATTCATTGTGAGAGATAGTCACTACTGAATACTGTAAGAAAAACTATTGGAAAAAAGAAAAACACCAAAATCGAAGAATTGTGTATGTATCCAGAGACTGTACATGTTTTCTGTAGTATATCTAGTACACACTGAGAAGCTGATATCTTAATAGTCTTGACACCAGTATTCCATCTTTGTGAAAACCAGTTTGTGCTTAAAGTTGGTCTAAGAAGCCATTTCAGTTGGAAAGCACGAGATCATTTATTCAGTTTTAGCTAAATACGTGTGAAAAGATTGTTGAGATAATATGAAGTTGCAGTAACTTCTATAACTAGTCATTTTTCCCTCTTAGAAAACTTGGAGCATTAGAATAGTTTGCTGTATTGGACAGGGCTTGGCCACCTTCCTAAATGACTGTTAAATATCTTACTATGTTTCCAAATTGTGGAAGGCTTTGGGAATCCCTGCAGCCCAGTGTGAATAGCAGATAAGTGTCACTGGGCAGAGGGTTTGTCACCCTCCTCCCTGGTTACTTCACCTCCATCCCACCTGTGTTCAGGTCCTGGACTAGATGAGCAGGTGCAGCTGCAGCCATCTTACAGAGAGCCAAGCCTGTCAGGGGCTTCAAGTGAGCGCCCATGACCCTTGACAGTCACTGCTTTGGCTAGGCTCCTTCTCTCCCTTGTCAATTGCCGTTCACAATCTACCTACTTGGCCATTACGAAATATGAAAAAACTGGGGTGCCTGGGTGGCTTAGTTAAGTGTCTGACTTCTCAGGTCATGATCTCGCCATTCATGAGTTCAAGCCCAGCATCCGGCTCTGTGCTGTCAAGCTCAGAACCTGGAGCCTGCTTTGGATTCTGTGTCTCCCTCCCTCTCTGCCTCCTCCATCACTCAGGCTCTGTCTCTCAAAAATAAATAAACATTTAAAAATTAAAAAAAAAAAGAAGAAGAAATAGGAAAAAACCTGTCTGATTTGGGAATTCTGGCACTGATCTGCACCTTAAGAGAGTCTGAGGACACAGAGTGACTATGAGATAAATCAGGCCAGAGCAGACCCCACTGAATCTGCCCCAATTTAACCTACAACAGGAAGGTGCCCTGCTATGGGCCTCTCCCACCACACTACACACCAAGTGCCCAGGGAGCTGCTGTTCTGCCTGATTGCACCAGTTTCGGTTTTCAGCAGAAGCTTGAGGGTCAGAGCCAGAAAGTAGGAATGTTTGTCGGGGAACACACTGAATCTCAAAATAGGGTGTAATACAGATTTAAAAAATCATCAGTCTCTTATGTCTTAACTCCCTTTCTTCTTTTTCTCCTCAGTCCTTACTATTCCACTTTCCAACTGTAAAGTTCATTTATTTCTAAATAACCCAGTGTTAAAGTAACTGAATTTGATCCAAGATTAGCAAATAGAAAGGTATATTAATGGATTTATGGACTTAGTTGGATTAGTATAGCTGTTGACCACCATTTTATTTTCTCCTCGCCTCAGTTTTCTTCTAGCTTTTGGCAGTGAAATGATGTGAAAGACCATTTGAAGGCAAAAACTGTCATTCAGTTGATTCAGCTGAACATAGCTCATACCTGATAGTTTGTCATTTTCATTACTTTAATGTGAATACTCCTTGTAATGTGACCAAAGCATGTCTTTAAAAGAGGAAGCATATAATAAAAACTTTCTACATATAAATATGTAGCAAAGATGTTTACATATTTAAATATTTGTGAATATATTTACCCACTCATATAACATTGAAAGGAATAAAATGTAAAATGAGATATGAATTTAGCCATTCACTATTATAAGTTATTGCCATAAAAAGTGCTAAGAGGGGCGCCTGGGTGGCGCAGTCGGTTAAGCGTCCGACTTCAGCCAGGTCACGATCTCGCGGTCCGTGAGTTCGAGCCCCGAGTCAGGCTCTGGGCTGATGGCTCGGAGCCTGGAGCCTGTTTCCGGTTCTGTGTCTCCCTCTCTCTCTGCCCCTCCCCCGTTCATGCTCTGTCTCTCTCTGTCCCAAAACTAAATAAAAAAAAAAAAAATGCTAAGAATAATCTTTTAAGGAAGGAAATCAAACTTCTTTATAGTTACCCGAAACTGAACTCTAAATACTACATATGATAGCAAGAATTTCAGAAAAATGGTTTCATTGCTAATAATAATAATAATCTATTTGGCTACAGTTGTTAAAACATTTAATTGGGGGGAAATAATGACTTCTGTTGAATTCATCCTGTTAAATAGTTAAGCTTCGCCTTTAACATTATTACTTTTTATTTCCTCTTGTCCACTTACAAAAAAATGTTTTAATGCCAAAGAAGTATATTTCTGTCATAGGTTCACATAACATTTCATTAAATTGCTAAATATGCTAACAACTTTTGGTAGGCTGGAAAATCTCAAGGGAGAAATTGCATACTTTCACCCAAAGGTTCAAAGGAGCATGCTGTTTTACTTAATGGTGCATGGTCGGGATAAGGGTATTACTAAAATAAAGCATTACTTGGAAAATTAATTTAGTCTGTTAAATTTGCATCTGTCTCTGTGGACATTTAACAAATATTTAAGGTACTTAAGGTACATTTTAAATATTTCTAGTAGATAACTATTTGGCATTAGATTCTTCACTGTGCTCTCCTTAACAGAGTATATATGAGGACTGGGGATGGGGTATATTTGGATCACAGTAGTATTCCATCGTCTGCAAGGAAAATCCTAGGTTAAATTTCTGTCATTTCACTCAGCTCTCAGCAATATGACATACATTTAAATTCCTCTGTAATGAAAATTTTAGAGGATAGGGAAGTATCTTTTTAGAAGTATAACCAGTTCCAACAGACTTTAAAAATATTCTTTTTCCGATTATAAAAGTACAGTGCAGTTTATCATATGGCAGTTATGCATCAGTAGTTACATTAAAAGTATATACATACCCATTTTAAAAATCAGAACTTAATAATAAAAGGGATAATGTGGAAAGTAAAAGTCCTACAATGGAAAAGGGTGTTTGGGGATACAGAGTAAGGGTGAGGGAATCTATGTTACCTGTTAGTAAAGAGTGGTTTTGCATGTTTATAAGGTTTATTTGGCCAACTACTTCAATCTGCAGTTATAGATATCTTAAATAGTGGTTTTCTTATCTATTCATGGGGACTTTATTTAAACATAGAAGAAGCTGTGCAAAAAGAAAAGAAATGCTGATTGACCTTGCTGAAATTATGTCATTATTTTAGTTGAAATTGCTTTTTAGGTTAAATTATTCAATAATTTCACTTTCTCTCATGGGTCCTCATTTGATATTCATGAAAGCAACTAACCAGTTATTGTCAAGAAAAGAAAAAGTATTCAGGCTCCAGTAAGATCTCTCTCTCTCTCTCTCTCTCTCTCTCTCTCTCTCTCTCTCTCTTTTCTATTGAACAGAGGTAATTCTCTATATATTTTTCCAGCACATGATTTAATCTTTTTCTTTAACCCCTGGTATATTAATTATAGTGCCATTCTGAGGAAATAAGCCAATGCAGAAAAAACATTTCTGCAGTGGCCTACATGATCCCCTTAAAAATCAACACATGAATTGTATTTGGCATAATTATAAGCTTGCTTGTTGGCTCCACATAAAATTGTATTCTTAGCTGGAGGGGAGAAGAAATTGTAAATCACAACAGACTATGATCCAAACTTATATATTAACTATCTTACTTTGAGAGGATGGCTTAATCTAAATACTCTTTCCTAACCCTATATAGGTTATTGCAGATTATATCAATCATATTGTATTTGAAAAGATACGAACTTGAACTCTTCAAGCATTGGCAGATTCTATTTTAATCTGGTAACAGGTTCTTTTTTTTAAATCATTGCTGGAGGATGTGACATCTACAGATTCCCAAATAACTTAAAACTAGTAGGGTACTATTTCTACCTTTCTCCATGGTACACACTTTAGATCTTTTAGTTTTGTTTTTGTTCTTATTGTGACTTTAAAAATATCCAGGGGTGCCTCGGTGGCTCAATCCGTTGAACATCCAACTCTTAGTTTCGGCTCAGGTCATGATCTCCTGGTTCGTGAGTTCAAGCCCCACATCAGGCTCCATGCTAATAGTACAGAGCCTGCTTGGGATTCTCTTTCTCTGCCCCTCCCCCACTTTCTCTCGTTCTCTCTTTCTCTCTCTCTCTCCCTCTCTCTTTTTGGTCTCTCTTGGTCTCTCTCAAAAATAAGTAAATAAACTTTAATAAAAATATCCAAAAGCTAAGATTCCCAAATTTTAAAAGCAACAGTAGAGAACTATAAAATTGTAGATCTCAAAGAAATTAATATGCATTTCTATTACATATTGGTAACAGTATGAAACTGTTATAACTGAAAAAAATAAATGCCCTTAAATCCTATAGATTTGCTTCCCACAGACTTTGAGGACAGCACAGATGGTACTGCAGCACGGTTGGGAACATGGGACATTAAGTATTCTTGCCTAACTACATAAACCGGGGAAGGGCTTCCCTTCCTATGTTTATACAAGTCTTAGTTTCAACTCATAGGAGAAACCAGCTCAGTGAAATACACCTCAATCACTCAAACTCTTTCATTATAAACTACCATAGCATTCAGCTGTCAGAAGCTTTTAAATTATAAACTGAAGAATAAGCTTGTTAGGCTTAAAGATTATGTCAATAGTCATTTCCTGTGCATATGATGTTACTGAAGAAACTCATGCATTCCTGCCTTCTCAGGACCAAGAAGTATGTCCATGGGGATTTCTGGGGATGGACTTAAATCACTTGTCTCCATTTTTATGGTCAGTGCAAAGTCTAAATAAGAATTTATTTTAAACATTCTTATTTTCCAGTAAGTTCTGAAATCACTCAATTTAGAAATTTTAAATGTGTCCTATTATAAAGTATCTTAGTGCTTTACATAGAGGGGCTTACCATACAGATCAATATATTTTTTTAATTAAGTTGTATTTAAAAGAAAAAAAAAGTCCTGCACCAGATTGTTTGTTCTTTGCGTGCAGTACATCCGTGCCTCTTGCTGATTGTAAGTTCCTATACTGGAGTCATCTTGAAATGTAGGGTATAACCAAGTGGAAAAAGTGATGTGCTACAGCAGAAACAGGAGAATCAAGAGAAGGAAGAACGGTGGGAAGTAGGAAGCTATTTCCAGATCCTCCTTTCAGAAAGAGGAGGCCAGTACCACCATGGAACCAATCAGATTGGAAGAGTGTTATTCTGGGACATACAGGAGAGCCTGCCTTCAAACGGAGACCTGACTTTGGGACAAGACCAGAACAAGGACAAAAAGCTGCTAATGCTGTGCCACACTTGAGGCCCAGAGAGCAGCCACAAGGGGTCTCAGGAAGGACTAGGCCAAGGTAGTTCTACTTTCCTCTCTGGCCAGACAGCCAATGCCAGAGGCTGGACAATGTTTACAGTGATGGTAGTGGTGGGAATGGCTTGAGTCGAGACAGAAACTTCTCGTCACTCAAACAGTAAGTGCAGTCTTCCAACCCCCTCAACCCATGAAAGCCCCACCGAGACTTCGGCCATTCTTGAGATACACACTCATTACATTAGTGCCCTCCCTTCCCTTGTTGAAGCAGGGCTTCCTGCAAAAATGAATGGTGAGCGGTGAGACAGCTTATTACTCAAGATCCACCTCTAGTCCAACTTGAGGAAATGAGGAATGGGGAGGCCAGAAGAGATGGAAAAAGAATAGATTCTAGATAAAAACCTAAATCCCACTTCCTAGTAAGAAGTGAGTTGGGGGATTACCTATGTGACTACATTGCCTTAGGGCATGAAGTAGTTTACCAACGACAGGCAGGTATCTTGTATTTTTAAGTACTAACCTGATTCAGTAGTCTGCAGGCTCCCCTATTCACTGAATTAAGGACCTCTGGTTAAAGGGAGACTCCTAGAATGAAGTCATTATATACACCTTTGAAGTCACAAAAGTGAGTCAGCATTCCTAGCAAGATAATGGACCTAAAATTCAAACTTTATTAAGAGAGAAAATAAAATTCAAAATTCCAAAAGTTGTCCTCTATGTATTAAGAGCCAAGATTGGAGGCATAGAAACAGTTTTACGCTAAGTGGTAATAGAGGGGTCAGGCCAAGGGGCAGATGTAATTCCCCCGTGTCATTCGCTGTGGGTAGAATGAGGAAATGTGGGGCAGTGAGGATATGGAGAGAAGGGCTGGCCTCACCACACTTCTCTAGGTAAAGCCTGGAAGGCTGCAGACCCCTGGAAGAGCCCTGGATTCCACCCAGACTGGTGAGAGGCAATGGCTGAGTGGGGACCCTGAGGGCAGCCGGCATATTGGAGCCAGTTGCAGAAGCCAGGATGCCAGGAAATCAGGGAGATGGCAGACTAAGGGGGCCTCAAAACAGAAGGCTGTAAGCAGGACTCAGGGCCCCAGCAGTGACATCAGCATGACACCAAGGTAACAGACGCACTGTGTCAATCAGGTCTAGACCCAGAGGACAGAAAGGCATGGGGGCTGCAGTCTCTCCCTCCACCTCCTTTGGATACATAACTTCTTCCTGAAGCTAACCAGAGACTGAAGGGGAAGGGCAGGTAAGAAGCCCACTGAGAGGAGAAAACAGCCCTGATAGAGTCTCAACATTTATGTGACTGCATATTTAACTGCAGTATTTAAAAACATCGGCAGATGTTTTTCTTCAAGGGTGGGGATTCCAGAATAAGATGAAGTTGGATGCAGGACAGAAAGCTACCTTACTTTCTTCACACTCAAGTCATGGCGTGGACATTTTAACCCATTTATACCATGGAGATTAGCTATTTGTATTGACAAATTTACAACGAAATTGTATTTTTTTTACCTTCCAGTTTAGAACACACCTCAATGAGTGACTGTGATGACACCGAGGACATTCACGGACCTCTGTAAATGGATTAGGAAAATTCAGAGTATGAGAAGCTGGCCAGGGATGCCCTGCTAGTCAGTGGCAGAGCCAGGATTCAGACTCAGGCTCTGAGAGTTTGGTTCTTACCTGCTCTGGGCTGCCTGCCCTGTTGTCTACCTGGATGCTTCAGGTATTCCAGTCTCCTACCCCCAGTCCTGTTGGAAAACATCCTTCTTTGCTTCTGATCTTTCACTGTGATAAGCATTTGGCTTAGTGTTTGCCCTCAATAATATTATTTCCCTTGCCTT
This sequence comes from Panthera onca, assembly GCF_046562875.1. NCBI lineage: Eukaryota > Metazoa > Chordata > Mammalia > Carnivora > Felidae > Panthera > Panthera onca. Next base: position 17,756,234 of record NC_138356.1, on the reverse strand, counting down.
TTCCTCCTGTTCCCCTCAGCTCACAAAGGTGATGTGAAATAATAGCTGAGAAAGTGCATGTAGACAGCAGAGAAGTCAGGAATGTCTTCTCTGGCTGGTTAGCTCAGTTACATGGAGGGTAAAGATGGTAAGATGAAGCATAACACACATACCAAAAACAAAGCAAAATGAAAACAAAAAAAAAGCCATAAAGGAAAAGATGGATAATTTTGACTACATAAAAAATAAATTCGTGTTAACTAACCTGAATTTAAACAAATTTTAAAAATTAAAAAAGTACATAAAAATAAATTCATAAAATGAAAGAAAAAAACATAAGGCAAAAAGACAAAAAGGAAACCAGGGCGGGGAAAGTCACAACATACAAGATAGTCACAGTAAAAATTTCCTTTATATAAAATCAGCTCTCAGGAATTAAAAAGACCAGCAACTCAGTAGAAAAGTATGTAAAATCGGGATCACCTGGGTCGCTCAGTTGGTTAAGCTTCTGGCTCTTGGTTTTGGCTCAGGTCATGATCTCACGGTTTGTGAGTTCCAGCCCTGCATCGGACTCTGTACTGACAGTACAGAGCTTGCTTGGGATTCTCTCTTTCTCTCTCTGCCCCTCCCATGCACTATCTCTCTCAAAATAAATAAATAAACATATATATATATATAATTTAAAAAGCAATGGAACAACATTTCACCTATCAGAATGATACAAACTATCTAGTTACAAGACAAATAAGTCCTGAAGATATAATATACAGTGTGATGACTATGGTTAACAATAGTGTATTATATATCTGAAAGTTGCTAAGAAAGATCTTAAAAGTTCTCACCACAAGAAAAAAATGTGTAACTATGTGAGGTGATGGATGTTAACTAAACTTATTGTGTAATATTTCACAACACATACATATATCAAGATATTATAACACATACATTATCAAACAATATATATATAAACACCTTAAACAATGTTATATGTCAATCATGTATCAATAAAACTGGGGGGAAATGGTTAACTGGACTCAGAAGGTAAATGCTAATTAATTTTTCTGGCATACTGGAGTTAACTTGTTTTAACCAGGCCCTAATGCTTGGGAATGTGTGTTTTTGATGAAAATAAATCTCTAGATTTATCCTTGTGCCTTTACCCACCTCTCCAAGATAATATTAAATGGAGTAATGTGGGGGGAAAAAGAATGCTACAAATTTAAAATACCTACTATTGGTGAGGATAAGGAAAGGAGCACACTTTTGAGAGTGTGAGCTCTTTTAAATACAATTTGGCAATATCTCTCAATATTTTAAGTGTATACACTCCAACTTAGTAATTCCACATTAAAGAATTTCCCTGAAGATACACTTATATTCACAAATGTAAGAATAATTATTGCAGGACACATAGGTGGCTCAGTCAGTACAACATGTGACTCTTGGTGTTGGGGTCGTGAGTTCCAGCCCCACATTGAGTGTGGCTTATTTTAAAAAATAAATAAAATACTTTTAAAAAAAATTATTGCAAGTATTCATCATTTTTTACCTTGCAATTTGTAGATTTAACAATGCAGTATTGCCTGCAGTACTGGGCCACACCTAAGTAACCTATCAAAAATGCAAACCTGAGGAAGTAACACACCTGCTCAAATCCCTTTAATGATTCCCTATTATCTAAAGGTAATGGGGTGCCTGGGTGGCTCAGGCTGGTTAAGCATCCAACTTCGGCTCAGGTCCTGATCTCACAGTTTGTGGGTTCCAGCCCGTCAGGCTCTGTGCATAAGGTGCAGAGCCTGGAGCCAGCTTCAGGTTCTGTGCCTCCCTCTCTCTGCCCCTCCCCCATTCACACTCTGTGTCTCTCCAAAAAAAAATAAACATTAAAACAAAATAAAAAAAAAAAAAAAAGGTGATGTCTAACTCTTTAACTTGGCCTATGAAACCCCTACCTACATCATTGCCCTTACTCTACCACTTCCTGTTTTACACTTTACATTGTAGCACACACACACACACACACACACACAGTATTTCATGCTTCAGTGCCTTTATTCATAAATCGATTGGTCCACAAATATTTTTTTCATTATTTTTTATTGAAGTATAATTAACAGTGCTATATTAGCTTCAGGTGTACAATATGATTCAACAAGTCTATACATTCTCAGTGCTCCTCATAACTGTACTCTTAATCCCCCTTATTTCACCCAGCCCCCACCCACTTCCCCTCTGGCAACCACCAGTTTGTTCTCTGTGTTTAAACCTGTTTTTTTGGTTGTTGTTTTTTTTTTTTTTTTTTTTTTTTTGGTCTCTTTTTTCTTTGTTTGGTCATTTGTTTTCTTAAATGTCACATATGACTGAAATCATATGGTATGTATCTTTCTGTTTGACTCATTTCACTCAACATTATACCCTCTGGGTCCATCCATGTTGTCACAAATGGCAACATCTCACTCTTTTTTATGGATGGGTATTATTCCATTGTAAATACACACACACACATATATATATAGTAAATATATATATATATATATATATATATATATATATATATATATATATATGATATACCTTCTTTACACCTGTGGTGACCTTGTGACCCAATTCTGGTCAATGAGAAATAAGTAGAAGCCTTGGACCCTGATGAATTTCCAAAGCCATCTTACCAGTCCTGGACTGCCTACCTATGGGTTTCTTTTACATGATAGAATAAAATCCTAATTTATTTAAGCCCCTATGGTTGGGTCTTTTTTTTTTTTTTCTTTTCTTTTCTTTTTTAAGTAGGCTTCACACCCAGTGTGGAGCCCAATGCAGGGCCTGAACTCACGACCCTGCAATCAAGACCGGGTATACACACACACGTATATATAGTAAGTATATATATGTGTGTGTGTATATATACACACACACATATATATAGTAAAAATATATACGTGTGTGTGTGTATATATATATATAAATATATATAAATACATATGTGTGTATAAATATATAAATATATATAAATATATATGTGTATATATATAGTAAATATATATGTGTGTATATATATAGTAAATATATATATATGTATATATATATATATGTGTGTGTGTGTGTGTGTATTACACACACACACACACCACATCTTCATTATCTGTTCATCTATGGATGGACAGTTGGCATTGCTTCCATTGTATCTTGGCTATTGTAAGTAATGATGCAATAAACATAGGGGTGCATGTATCTTTTTGAATTCATGTTTTCATTTTCTTGGGATAAATACCCAATATGGAATTAATGGGTCACATGCTATTACTATTTTTCATTTTTTTTGAGGAACTGTTTTCCACAGTGGCAGCACCAATTTGCATTCTCTCCAATACTACATGAGAGTTCCTTTTTCTCCACATCCTCACCAACACTTTTTGTATCTCATGTTTTGGATTCTATCCATTCTGACCAGTGTAAAGTGATATCTCATTGTGGTTTTGAGTTGCATTTTCCTGGTGATGAGTGATGTTGAGCATTTTTTCATGTGTCTATTGACCATTTGTATGTCTTCTTTGGAAAAGCATCTATTCAGGTCCTCTGCCCATTTTTTAATATTATACTATACTATAACAATACTGTATTAGTACTATGCTAATATATTTTTTAATTTTTTTAACATTTTATTTATTTTTGAGAGACAGAGAAGGAGCGGGAGAGGGGCAGAGAGAGAGGAGGAGACAAAGAATCTGAAGCAGGCTCCAGGCTCTGAGCTGTCAGCACAGAGCCAGATGTGGGGCTCCAACTCACGAACCGCGAGATCATGACCTGAACCGAAGCTGGACACTTAACTGACTGAGCCACCCAGGTGCCCCCTATGCTAATATTTTTTTTAACACTACAGCACACATTGTTCAATGCTTACTGTATCAGTTAGGAGCTGCATTCCGCTGCTAACAAAAAAGACCCAACCAGGAGTTGCCCAGGTGACTTAGTCAGTTAAGTGTTCAACAATTGATATCAGCTCCGGTCTTGATCGCAGGGTCGTGAGTTCAGGCCCCACATTGGGCTCCACACTGGGTGTGAAGCCTACTTAAAAAAAAAAAAAAAAAAGACCCAACCACAGGGGCTTAAATAAATTAGGATTTTATTCTATCATGTAAAAGAAACCCATAGGTAGGCAGTCCAGGACTGGTAAGATGGCTTTGGAAATTCATCAGGGTCCAAGGCTTCTACTTATTTCTCATTGACCAGAATTGGGTCACAAGGTCACCACAGGTGTAAAGAAGGTATATCAGTCTGAGTTTTGTTGAGGTATTGCACTCCAGCTAGTTTAAAAAGATAGAAGCTTATTATAGGGCATTAGTCACTTACAGGATGAAACAAACTTGGGCTGAATTTATAGGAACAATTTCCAAAGTCATTCCATGGAACTGGGCTGCCAAGTCAGCTGATACTTCTGCAATGATCTGGATTCTGCCTACCAAATGGGAAAGTACCCCCATAGTGGCTGACTCTAGAAGCACACTGCCTCTGCTGCACATGTCAGCAAAATGGATGGCGGATGGCATGCTTATCACGTAACTTGATTTAGAATTCAGGTTTTGCACCAAAGCATTTTGATTTGCAGGACCCAATTCACATCCAGAATCCTAGTTACAAGAGAGTCTTGGAATATATAATACTTAGCTTTTCAGCCTCCAAAGTACAGAAACACAGATCAAAGGAGGCTGGAATAGCTATCAAGTGAGCCAGTCTCCAGCAGCTACCACAGGAGGCAGGGAGACAGGCTAACAAATTGGCTTAGCCCTAAGAAAAGGCACAAAACACAAAGTCAGGGTTTCATTATCAGGAAAGAGGGCTAGGAAGGCTATAGTGACAACAACAAGAATGTCTGCCATGGGTACTTAACCCAGTCTTAAAAGATCAAGGAAGACTTTCCTGAGAAGGCAAAGAGGGACAAGAAGAACATTCCAGGCACAGGAAAAAGCAAATGAGAATAATATTGAAAAGAAAGAGCATGGGTAAGGGGGATGGATACCTCACATACATTATTTCATTCCATCCTCACAAAAATGATAGGAATAAGTAACTATATCATTCCCAATTTTCAAATCAAGGAGAGCCTTGAAAGGCACATTAAAGAATTTGGATTTCAGGGTAGCCAGATTCTCCATAGGAATACAGAGGTGTTGGGTGTTAGGGAGCTATGGGTAAGCAGAGAGAAGAGTACAGACTTCTAAACAACATAAAACACCATTAAGTATAATGATAAAGAAAAGACTGGGAAAGGTTATTTGCAATGCATGTAACTATTAACTGACAAAAGATTAGTATCCAGAATATATAAAGAAATCCCATAAATTATAAATACTCCAATAAACAACTGGGTAAAGGCTAAGACTTATAGAAGAGAAAGCCCAAATGATTAAAAACATGAAAAAATGTAAGGAAAAAAGAAAATATATGGAAAGTTATCTTTCAACCTCATGATAAATGCAAATTAAAATAACAATAAATACCAGTTCCATATTTATCAGATTGGCAAAAATGCTTAAACTCTGAAATGAGCAAGTTCTGACAGGGATGTGGCACAACCACCTGGAAAACAATTTGACTATATGAAGTATAAAGATGCATTTCTCCTTCAATCCTTCAACTCAGCAATTATGTTCTGTGAGAACCAATTCTTAACTATTCAAGTATTCAAGTACGTATTATGTAAGCCAGTTGTTAAATACTTAGCATCTTGAAATCAGCCATGATGGGAATATTTACACCACAGAAATCTGCAAATGCTACAAATCATGGTTTGGGCATTTTGTTTTGTTTTTAGAACCTATTTACCAGAATACCACTGGACACAGAGAAACTCATGCATATGCACAAGTACACATTGTGGAAGAAACATTCAGAATCTACACCATGTTTAAGTTAATGGAGTATTAATTTCAGGACATAATTTGCATTAGATCATCACTGAGGTACGAATAACATAATTTAACCTTAGGTTGAATTTTTCAATTACTTCCACATTTTCAACTCTCTGTGTAATCGTTCTTAATTTTTTTTTAAACAGTAAGAAAAGTGTATTATTTCACAAAACAAGAAGACTAAACTGGAGTGGCTCCCTGGCTGGTTAATTTGGTGACTATTCGATGTCTTTAAGTTGCTTGATTTCTTCTCCTTTCTACTTGCCATTTCCGGCAAGCTCCCCTCATTTAACAAGATGGCTGCAGCAAGGCCAAGAATTCTTTCACAGATGATGTCTAGGGGAAGAAGAGCTATTTCTTCCCATTTGTGTCTTTCCATCAAAGAAAACTTTCCCTGAAGTCTCCTAGCTAACTTCCCCTCAGGTCCCATTGGTCAGCTTGAATAATTTCAATAACATTCCATTCCATTTAGAATTTGTCAAAGGATTTAAGTAGTTGTTTGCAAGGCTTATTCTTAACATAAAAGTTAAATTTTTCAACAGAAAAGGAAAACCCTAGTGTCTCACATTGACAATTAAAGCCACTCGTTATTTTAGATCCGGGCAGAAATCATAAGTAATTTAGGTAATTTTCACCAAAATTATCTCAGTAAAGTTCATGTACTTCAAGTGTTTGAGAATCAACTTTCATTCAGATCAGTGCCCTATTTTCTGACAATTTAATGTATTTTTCACAGATTTGGAACTTTAACCTTGACGAGAGGTATAAATGCTATGATTATCTTAATGTCAATATTATGTTTAAAAATAATCTTGCCTGAGGTAAAAGGATCTTATATATAAAAGTCATGCATTTATGACTAGGGTCATTTACATTTCTCTTGCATTAACTATACTTTGACATGCTTACTATTGAGCAAGGGAGAGCACAAACATATGGTTATTATAGCCAACTTCCTTCCAGTTCCAACCTCATTTTCTGCTGCAAACATCTAGGGGAACTAGGAGGTTCTCCAAATCATTCACTAATATGAAAAAGGACTGAAGGGCAAATGTATTAATTTACTAATGAGATTTACATGTGTAAAGTACAGACTATAGATTCTGACAGCTTAAGAGAAAATAATATCCTATATGCCCTGAATCCACACATATGTCCATCTATAAAATGTAAACTTTCCAAGGTAATCCTGGTTATACTGTCAAAGAATGGCTCTCTTTTAAAAAGTTACTTTTGATAAACTGCTGTATCAGATTAAACCATAAATCTTTCCCCTTAAAGTGGTTTCAGTTATATCCGCAAACTGGCAACATTAACTCACTTCAGCAACGTGGAGACCAGCAACCCCCAGGGAGGTCTCATTGCTGGAGAATACCAAACACTTTTCATAATGCAGGTCAGGGGTGAAGGAGGGAGTGATGAGCTTAAGGGGTAAATTTTAGAAATGGTCTATTTTTGCAGTTGAGAGAAAAAAATGTACCTTTTTAATAATTATTTTGGGGACGCCTGGGTGGCTTAGTCGGTTGAACATCCGACTCCTGATTTCCGTTCAGGTCATGATCCTAGTGTCATGAGATCAGGCTCTGCACTAAGCATGGAGTCTGCTTGAGATTCTCTCTCTCTCTCTCTCTCTCTCTCTCTCTCCCTCTCCCCTGCTCATGCTCTCTCTCTAAAATAAAAAAAAATAATTATTATTTTAAAGTTTAATTATAAAATTGCATACACATAGTAAAAATCCAAACAGTAAAGAATGGTACACAATAAAAAATTAAAATACCACTTTCCCCACAAAACCCAAGTTTTACTTTCCAGAGGCATACATTGTAAACAGCTGCTTTTATATACTACATTTTGTTTATTCATTCATCCATTGATGGATATTTGGTTGTTTCTACCTTTTGGCGATCATGAATAACAACACTGCTGTGAACACTGGTGTACAAGTATTTGAGTCTTTCAATTGTCTTGGGTATGTACCTGTGGAATGCTGGATAATAGGGTAATTCTATGTTAAACTTTTTGAAGAAATGCCATACTGTTTTCCACAGTGGCCACACTATTTTATATTCTCGCCAGCAATGATACAATGGTTCCAATTTTTCTACATCCTTACCAATACTTGCTATGTTATTGCTGTTTTGATAATAGCCACCCTAATGGGTGTGAAGTATATATCTCTTTGCAGCTTTGATTTGCATTTCCTTGATAAGCTAGTTGTATATTGAGCATCTTTTCATGTGGTTATTGGCTACTTATATATCTTCTTTGGAGAAATGTCAATACATATCCTTTGTCGAGTTTTGCACTGTGTTGTTTGGTTTTTTCATTGTTGAATTTAGGAGTTCTTCATATACTCTGGATGTTAATCCCTTAACAGATATGGGCTTTGCAGACATTTTGTCCAATTCTGTGGATTATCTTTTCACTCTCTTGACAGTGTCTTTTAATGAACAAAAGTTTTTTTATTTTGGTGAAGTCCAATTTATCTAGTTTTTCTTGTTGTCTGAGTTTTTAGTGTGATATCCAAGAAATTATTCTCAAATCCAAAGTGATGAAACTATTCCCCTGTTTTTCTATGAGTTTTATGGCTTTAGCTCTTAAATTTAGGTCTTTGATCTCTTTTGAGTTAATTTTTGTCTGTACAAGGCTAAGGAGCCAACTTCATTCTTTCACATGCAGATACTGTTTTCTCAGTACCATTTGTTGAAAAGATTATCTTTCCTCATTGAATGGCCTTAGCACCCTTGTCAAAAATCATTTGACCATATATGCAAGTAGATATTTTTTAAAATATTTTAAAAAGTTTTTTTTTTTGAAAGAGAGAGAGAGACACACAGAGTGTGTCTTTTTTTTGAAAGAGAGAGTGAGCGGGAGTGAGAGAGAGACACACAGAATCCAAAGCAGGCTCCAGGCTCCAAGCCGCCAGCACAGAGCCCAACGTGGGGCTCGAACTCACAAACTGTGAGATCATGACTTGAGCCAAAGTTAGTCACTTAACTGACGAGCCACCTAGGTGACCCTCAAGTGGATATTTGTTAAGTATAATAGGAAATTATTCATATTATTAACCAAGATTATCAGGCAACCCTTGGACTCTACGTTGATTTTCTTAAGTCCCTTTGAAGATGATAGACTTGAAAGGGAAAGGGGAATTCTAAATTCCAAAAATCCCTTTACTTATTAAGAGCAAAGTTTAAAGCAGTAAACATTAAATTATGCATAGGAAGCGGAATCTCAAGAAGTGACATAAATGAAGTTTCCATTAGAGAGGAAGAAAAATACAAAGCCTTCAATAGAAAGAGAAGAAAATGAAAGGTCAAAGTTTGGGTCTAGGTTCATTACCTGCCCCCACCCTCAGCACTAGAGACAGTGAAGTAGGAAAATAACATGACTATTTAGTTTGGAAGTGAGGTCTGAGGTGGAGAGGTAAATTGGGGAAACATCAAAACATGCTTTTATCAAAAGAAGTAGGAATGGATACATTCCCAAATTAATGTATTCATCCCAATGTATTTTGTACAGCTAAAAATTCATAAAGGAACGGTACAAAGAGACTGGAACATGTTTCTATGCTGCTGGAATGGTCCATTGGTAAGGGACAGATAGATGAGGCAGAAGAGAGAGGATACTTGAAGGAGCCAGTCTTTGAGCAGGAAAGAAGCATCAGGACCAAAAGCCTTTAACAAGAGGGATACTTTGGGCAGCAACAGGACAGGAGAAAGTGGGCACTAATGCACAGGGCAGGATTTCCCATATGGTAGCATCTCTTTGTTCAATGGAGAGGATAGAATGTTCCAGTTGTCAATTTACTGTCTTTTATCTCCAGATCTATCTGCTCATCTCATTACCTGCTCTGTGATAATGCACCTGAACCATGTAAACATTTCTCTTTTGCCAAGCACATAATATTAAAGTGTATCTGCAGAGGGTGCTGAAGAGAGACTGCAGGAGGAGCTTTGCTTCCTGTTTCAGGTTTGCTCCTCTCAACAGCACATAGCACCTTCCTGTGGGTAGCTTCCCCTAGCAACCCAGAGGGCAGCTTACTTGTCTACCATTCACTGGTCCACAAAGTCTGGAGTGGCCTCCCACCAAATCTGTTCCTTGCTAGGGTCTGCCTCAGCTCAGAGCGGGTGGCAGCTTCATACATGCTATTTCCGTATTCTTTAAAATTTTCTTTTTCTCTTAGGTAATCCCTTAACAGTTAATTCTTTTTTAAAGTATTTATTTATTCACTTAAGTAATGTCTACATCCAACATGGGGCTCAAACTCATGCTCGAGAGTCACATGCTCTTTTGATTGAGACAGCTAGGCGCTCCCACAGTTAATTCTTTATATTAAGCTTTTGCTGTTTATTTCATTTCATTTCATTTCATTTCATTTCATTTCATTCGAGAGGGAGAGAGAGAGTGCTCGTGGGGGCACCCAAGTGGGGAAGGGGCAGAGGGAGAGAATCTTAAGTGGGCTCCATGCCCAGTGCAGAGCCCAATGTGGGGCTCAATCTCACAACCATGAGATCATGATCTGAGCCAAAAAACAAGAGTCAGCCGCCCCTACACTTTTGCTGTGTAAATCACTTTGTGGTTTCTCTTTGTGGTCTCACAAAGGGTCCTGACTCACCTAGTAAGTTACCAGCTAAGAATGGGGGGAGGAGAAAGAGGAAGTTTAGGGAGAAATAGGCTGAAATAGGAGTAAATAAATTTGCCAGACAAGAGTAGGATTTCCATTCCATTGTTTGGATGTATATAATTCATTTTACCAGTCTCTGGACATTTAGGTTGTTACACAACACACACACACGTGCACTAGAGATGGTGCACACAACACACGCACGCACGCACACACAATGTGGAAGTGGATGTATACTCTTCTAATCTGTTTATCTATGCGCTTAGAGACATGGTTCATGAGATTGAGCCCGCATCGGGGTCTCTGCTGTTAGCACAGAGCTTGTTTCAGATCCTCTGTCCCCCTCTCTCTCCGCCCCTCCTGAACTCATGCTCTCTCTCAAAAATAAATAAACATTAAAAAAAAGAAAAAAGGAAAGAATACTGGGGCGCCTGAGTGGCTCACTCGGTTAAGTGTCCGACTTCGGCTCAGGTCATGATCTCACAGTTCGTGGGTTCAAGCCCCGGCCCTGTGCTGACAGCTCAGAGACTGGAGCCTGCTTTGGATTCTGTGTCTCCCTCTCTCTCTCTCTCTCTCTCTCTGCTCCTCCCCTGCTCACCTCTGTCTCTCTCTCAAAAATAAATAAACATTTAAAAAATTTAAAAAAAATAATGGGAAGGGCAATGGCAGGATATGAGGTTTTTGGAGTCTGGATTAGGATGAGTCTTTCAATATTGAGGGGGCTTATTAGATTTCAGCAAAATTCATGACATAATTCATAGAGGCATAGCTCTGAATCTTGGATACAGTCACTTGATGAGCCTGGTTGAGTGATCTGCAGTCCTGAAAAGGGCATATTTATTCTGCTGAGGAATAACTGAGTAGGTCTATGGTTGGGAGGGGGTGGGAGGAAGGACTTTCCAGAAGTTTTGAGTTAGGTAAAGTTCCTTAGACATAACAGCCAAATCCATATAAAAAAAAGAATTAATAAATTGGTTTCCATCAAAATGAAGAATGTCTATTTTTTTTAATGTTTATTTATTTTTGAGAGAGGGAGAGCAAAACTAGGGGAGGGGCAGACAGAGAAAGGCGGATAGAGCATCTAAAGCAGGCTCTGCACTGACAGCAGCAAGCCCATTGTGGGGCTTAATCTCACGAACCATGAGATCGTGACCTGGGCCGAAGTCAAGAGTCCTATGCTTAACCAACTGAGCCACCTAGAAACTTGCTCATAGCAGCTTTATTTGTAATAGCCAAACACTGATACATCCAAATGTCCATCAACGGATCTATGGATACAAGCTGTGGTATATCCATATATGGGAATGCTTCTCAGCACTAAAAAGGAATTAACTATTGTTACATACAATAGCATGGATGAATTTCAAAATAATTATGCTGAATGAAAAGAGCCAACAAAGAGTACATACTATATGATTCCATTTAAGCAAATTATAGAAAAATGCAACTAATCTGTAGCAACAGAAAGTCAGTCAGCAGTTGCCTGGGGATGGGGTTTAAAGGTGGAGCTTTGGGGCATGAAGGAGACATTACAAAGGAGCATGAGGAAATATCTGGGGGTGATGAATATGTCCATTATCTTTTTTCTTTTTTAAGTAGGTCCCAGGCCCAGTGTGGAGCCCAACACGGGGCTTGAACTCACAACCTTGAGATCAAGACCTGAGCTGAGATCCAGAGTTGGATGCTTAACTGACTGAGCCACCAAGCGCTCCTGTTCATTAACTTTAGTGTGATGCTTCACAGGTGTATACATGTCAAAACTTAGAAATTTTTCATCTTAAATATGTGCAATTCTTAGTATGTCAATTACCCTGTGTTAAAAAGCTATTTTTGCTTTTGTGGCAAATTTTGGGGCAGAAGTTGAATATTTGAACCCATTCTTTCTCAGAATTCCCATATCCTTAATCATGCTCCTATAAGGTTATCTCCCTTTGTAGAGTAATTAGAAGAGAGCTCTTTTTTAAAATATTTATTTATTTATTTACTTACTTACTTATCTATCTATCTTAAGTAGTCTCTATGCCCAATGTAGGGCTTGAAGTTATAACCCCAAGATCCAGAGCTGCATGCTCCACCAACTGAGCCAGCCACGTATCCCTAGAAGAGAGCTCTTGAGGTTCACAGCAATATCCCCAAATCTTAAAGTTAAGATTACCTGTTGTGGCAAGAACCGTTGATAGCTCTTTTAATAGCCATTTGCCCTTCTCTTTCTTTTCTACAACAACCTACCTTCTCACAGCACAAGCTGATCATCTCTGGACATGTAACCCAACCATGGTCAATGGCACCTGAAGGGCATTCTTGGTAGTACTTTTCACACAGATTAAAAGAGAAACACCGTGGGGCAACTGGGTGGCTCAGTTGGTTGAGCGCTGGACTCTTGATTTTGGCTCAGGTCATGATCCCACGGTTGTGGAATCGAACCCTGCATCAAGCTCTGTGCTGAGCATGGAGGCTGCTTAAGGTTCTCTCCCTCTTCTTCTCTGCCTCTGTTTATTTAAAACAATAAAAAACTAATAAACTTAAAAAAAAAAAAGAAACACCTGAAAAAAAACTCCTTCCTTCCTGCCTTTGGATGTTTTTATAAGAAGATGTGATGTTTATAGTTGTGGGAGCCTTTTTGCAACTATGAAGGGAAAATCAAGAGTCTCAGAGAAGACCACAAACTCTGACAATGCTGTGCTGCTGAATTAACCAACCCTAGAACCAGCTACCTCTGGGCTTCCTGCAATGTGGGATAATACATTACTCATTTTTTTAAAGCCACTTAGTTGCGATGCAGTTGAAAACATAACATTTATTTAATGAATTATACTACTAATCAATTAAAATAACTGATTTAAGGGGCACCTGGCTGGCTCAGAAGAGCAGGCAACTCAAGGGGCACCTGGGTGGCTCAGTCAGTTAAGCGTCCAACTTTGGCTCATGTCACAATCTCATGGTTCATGGGTTCAAGCTTCCTGTCAGGCTCTGTGCTGGTATCTCAGAGCCTGAAGCCTCCTTTGGATTTTGTGTCCCCTCTCTCTCTGTGCCCGCTCTCTCAAAAATAAATAAACATTTAAAAAATATTTTTAAAAAAGCATGCAACTCTTGATCTTTGAGTCATGAGTTCAAGCCAAATGTTGGGTGTAAAGATTACTTAAATTAAAAAAAAAACCTGCTTTGGGACACCTGGGTTTCTCAATCAGTTAAGCATCCAACTCTAGATTTCAGCTCAGGTCATGATCTCATGGTGTGTGGGATCGAGCCCTGTGTTGGTCAGTGCAGTGCAGTCTGTGCACTGTCAGCACAGAGCCTGCACAGGATTCTCTCTCTCTCTCTCTCTCTCTCTCTCTCTCTCTCAAAATGAATAAATAAACTTTAAAAAAACCCAACTGACTTAAAATTATAATCTGAAAATAGGTGGCTGTGGAGTTTTAGGAACACCTAAATTTTAGTCCCAGAATTTAATTGTATCTAGTTTGAAGAACGTATTAAGTCATTAAAACAGTGGTCCCTTCCATATCCTATCCAGGTCAGGTATCCTTCAGAAGAAGATGCTAATAAGTGCCATGTGAGCAACCCACTGAAGGAAAGGAAAACTAGCAACTTAGGAGGTATCCTGTAAGGAACTGTTGCAGGAGCATCCATGCTGATCTCCAGTTCCTTCTCACATGGCCCTAGACACTGAGAACATGCCTAAAATGTTGCCATAGCATTTATGGGTTCAGCAAAGTCACCCTCCTCTTTCAGTACAACTTTCAGTAATGGTAGCTCCCACACCTCCCCGTCCACTTGTAGGCAAAGGCCTGATGGAGGTGGCTGTCCAGGTCGCAAAATTAGGTTGTAGAAGTTTACATCCAGCCAAGAGTCTGCAATGGCAGGCTGAGGTCCAAGCCACCACCTGACAGAATAAACTGCCCAGTTGGGGTCCCAAACAAAGAATTTTAAACCCCTGCAAAACATTCAGCAAAAACGTTAGAGAGAAATTCTTTGAGAAAGTAAGTATAACCAACAATTTATTTTGCTAAGTTTAGATTTTTTTTTACCATGTTTCCTTGAGGCAAATACATTTGTACTGGATTTTGAATCAGTTTCTTATACTTCCAATTTATAAAGGAAAGATGATGTGCCTTTTACTGATTCAATTGTTTAATTACATGCTTTCACGTGTGTTCTTTCTGGCAACAAGATCATCAGCCTATCTCCTACAGCACTAAGTCTAGTGCTTTGTAGCCAGGACTCAAATAAAATGATTGAAAGAAACAAGAGTAAAAAAACACAAAAATAAAAAATCAATAGCAAATTAGAACATGTTCATAAACAAAGCGGGTAACTGCTTTACGGATGCTTTTTTTAAAATGCTCTATAATTATTATCAACAAAAACAGCAGCAGTAGCTATTGTTATGAGGGAGATATAACAGCTTTTTTTGTGGCAACTGGTTCTTCTATGTGTTTGATGGGGTCGATTCCAGATACCCTTATTCTAAATTGGGATGTCCAATACCACCAGTTTTTTTAAGCACTGAACTACGTGGGGGAGTAGAAGACTAAACAAATATATAGTACTGGGAATGGGAGACCCTTCCTTTTTGGAGTATTTCCCGCTCTTTTGGGTCCATTACAAACTGACAGACTACACGTTTGCATACTCGGTGAAATAGCTCTGGGTGAAGTCCTCATGAGCCTTGAAAGCCTCCAAAAGTTCCCTTCAATATGAACTTACGGTGTAGCACTCCACCGCAGTCGGAGAAACGCAGATCTCAGGGTAGCGCCACCCAGACGTTGAGAACGCATCTCCAACTACCGCCCTGGTGCTTAGCACGGACTCCGCCGCCGGACACACGCTCCCCTGTCGGAGGCGGGGCCAGGGCCCGGAAGGGGCGGGGCCTGGAGCCCCAAAAGCCCAACGGAAGAAGCTGTGCTTTCTTTTCCGCGCGGCTGTCGACGGAGGAGGCCGTGCGAAACTTGGTCGGTCATGCGGACCGGGCGGCAGTGGACCAGTCGCTGGGCCCTTCGAGGTGGGAGTCCTTGCGGTCTTAGTTCAACCTGTTACTACCGGGAACCCGACTCGTTGCCGGAACCCAGGCTCTGCCCTGGGGCCCCCGTGTAAAGGGCCTCCGACCTTGCCGAGCGCAGCCGAGTAAGCTGCATGGCCGCGAGGTCGGCCCGGGAGGCAGCCTTCCCCTTCTGCCACCCAGAGCGTCCTGGGTTATTGGCTCTGTCGCATTTTTTAGTAACCAGCCGCGAGTCTCAACTGACCCTTTTTTTTTAGTAAACGCCCGTTTCGACTGTTCTAAAGTCAAAAATTAATAAAGGGCCTTCTCAGATTGAGGTGGTTTCGAGGCGGCTGGAAGGTATGGCGCGTGGTTTTGGTGTACGCCGGGGCCTCCTTCGGAGCAATTTTGTATCCCCAGCAAAGCCTTGTGTGCATCCTAGACGGTTTTAGGGTCCCTTAGTGGGCGACTTATTTATTCGTAGTACGCAAGCATTTTATAAAAGGGGAAAGGCATTATCTCTAGGATATTAAAGACAACCTTTACTTAACTGTAGTTTGTGATTGGCTTTTAAAATTGTTACCAGTTTAGTAACAGTTCTGGTAGCGACTTAGGACAGTGACTTGTCGCATGTGTTTGTGAATCTTCCTTTGTAAATATCTTCTAAAGACGTGATGTTTTGAAGTTGGGAGAACAATATGTACTGTTTAGAACATCCCTAAGCCATAAATGCCTGCTCTACCCTTAGATGCTTGCATTTATATAGAGATGTGTATTTCTGGACATAATACTGAAGAAACTGGTCAACAGCTGGGAGGCTGGAAGAACGTGTTACCTATTCAAAAACAAGTTATTGGGGCGCCTGGCTGGCTCAGTTGGAGGATCTTGCGGTGGGGGTTGTCAGTTTGAGCTCCACTTTGGATATAGAGATTACTTAAATACTTTAAAATGGTATTAATACCTCATCGATGAAACGGTATAATCCTGTGTCGGGCTTTTTTGTTGTTACCTCCTCCCAAATATGTTGCTGTCACCAGGGCATTTGATGGCTAAAAATAGTTTACATTTGGTATTAGTCATCTTTATTTTGAGGCATAAGTGGCATCAATCCTACTTTTATTGCTAAATACTGGGGGTTTTCAAACCAAATGTTTGGTAAAAATACTGATTAACAGGTAAATCCTGAAGCATAATAAATACGGAGCCCACCACACCATTTAAGAACTGTGATTTTTCTCATTACTCTAGCATCTAATTTTTTACCTATCACATAACTCCTGCCTTCAACCTACCTACCGTCATAACTCCTGAGGTGCCTCTCATCTGGGATTTTGTATCCTGGCTCTTAGCTTTTTGAGCTGAGTGGGAAGGATAGCAGTTTTATTTTTTATTTTTATTTTTTTTAATTTTTTTAATATTTATTTTTTTTCAATATATGAAATTTATTGTCAAATTGGTTTTCATGCAACACCCAGTGCTCATCCCAAAAGGTACCCTCCTGAATACCCATCACCCACCCCCCCATCAACCCTCAGTTTATTCTCAGTTTTTAACAGTCTCTTATGCTTTGGCTCTCTTCCACTCTAACCTCTTTTTTTTTTTCCTTCCCCTCCCCCGTGGGTTTCTGTTAAGTTTCTCAGGATCCACATAAGAGTGAAACCATATGGTATCTGTCTTTCTCTGTATGGCTTATTTCACTTAGCAGAACACTCTCCAATTCCATCCATGTTGCTACAAAGGGCCATATTTCATTCTTTCTCATTGTCACATAGTACTCCATCATGTATATAAACCACAATTTCTTTATCCATTCATCAGTTGATGGACATTTAGGCTCTTTCCATAATTTGGCTATTGTTGAGGGTGCTGCTATAAACATTGGGGTACAAGTGCCCTTATGCATCAGTATTCCTGTATCCCTTGGGTAAATTCCTAGCAGTGCTATTGCTGGGTTATAGGGTGGGTCTATTTTTAATTTTTGAGGAACCTCCACACTGTTTTCCAGAGTGGCTGCACCAATTTGCATTCCCACCAACAGTGCAAGAGGGTTCCTTTTTCTCCGCACCCTCAAAAATATGGAACGCTTCACGAATTTGCGTGTCATCCTTGCGCAGGGGCCTTGCTAATCTCTGTATCGTTCCAATTTTAGTATATGTGCTGCCGAAGCAGGCACAGCAGTTTTATTACAAATATGTATCACTAAACATTCTTGTAGGATTTACACAAATGAGATTATGCATATAGTTGTCAGTAGTTCCCATGAATCTCATTACACTGAAACTTTCCAAGTTGGTATTATTCATAACTAATAGTTTGTGTTCCTAATATTGACGATGTGAAATTATTTCCAGACTTGAAAATGATAAATTGTTTTGCAAGGTACAACATTTGATGTGTCTTCATAAATCATTTCCAGTAGCTGTCTGGTTCAATGATTTACCCTCCTGGGGTGCTGTAAGAGATGATCTGTGGCCCTGGCCATTCTTTGCACTACCTACGTGTGCTTTCAGGCGACCTGGGACTTAATTCTACAAGACTGTCCAATAATGATGTCAACATAATGTATCTGCTCTAAAACTACATTAGATTTGCCATTGTGATGCTTTAGTTGGAGGTCTACACACTTGTTTTTATACATCTAACCTTTAACCTGACTCATCTCATCCTTGTCAAGCTCTGAGACAGAAAAGCAATGGCTAGGTACTCATTAGGACCATCATGTCCTAACATCGATACTGCCACAGTAAAGAACATCCTATATATAGCCACAATTTTTCCTATCCATGCTAATAAACCCATTTCCAGCTTGGAAAGATCATTTATAGAACTATTAGGGCCTCAACAGTCAAAAGTACTAATCTGTTCAAGCCATTACAGAGGTTCTAAATTTTGGGGTTATCTGTTTGGACTACCAAAAAAAGTAGAACTAAGCAGAAAGTACTTCATTCCATGAGAGATGTGTTAAATAACAAAATTATTCCAGTATATGGCCTCAAATGTTAGTAGTTTTTATAAAAAGTTAGATGGGAGTCAGGAAGGTTGTAAGTAAAATGTTTATGGCTCTTGATGAGAATGAAAAAGTCTTACTGGACCATTCCTGCATATAAGATGCCAAACAGATGGCAAGTACAAATGAGAATTCACAATGAAATATTTTGATTTCTAGGTGCAACAGAGCCTATGAGTTGAAGATGAATGAACGTTGTGATGTTTTCCAAAAACATCTGAGGATGGCTGTGATAAAACCACTAGGAGCACAACTGCATGTAATGAGGTACCAAAACTTAATGTTAAACACTGTGCTTTGTTATGTATTTATGGTACTGTCTATGAAAAGCAGTACCAAAAACATTTAGTAGGTTTTTGACCTAGATAGGTTTAGTAACTGGCACAATGATGACTTAAATTACTTTTTGCCGTTTACCCAGCTGAGGGTTTCTTTGAAGAAATAATTTGAAGACTGAGATGCCAGTTATGTATATTGTTTATGTGAATTACTCAAGTATAATGCAATTTTTCATTAAAATGGGTTATATGTTCTTTTCATCATGTAGGTAGCTGCAGATGAATGTCCAAGTCCATAACTGTTGTGGTTAAAAATTCTTCATTGCCTCGGTAAGTAATTCTGGCAATCACAGCTAACAATAATTCAAAAGTATCTGAAACTCCAAAGGGTTAGGGCCATATCCTGTTAAAGTTGCCTGTGTGTGTGTTGTCAGAAGTCTGATTTTCCTTTGATTTTGACTATGGAGTGATTTTCATTGTTGGTTTCTGATTTTTTTCCCCAGAGGCATGCAGTTGGAAGGAAAAATGAAGAATTGGTCAAGAAGACATGAATAAATACTTTATTTAACATTGATCACCTCACAATAAGTTATGTAGAGAACTACATGCTTGAATACTTTTAACTTTTGGGCAGTAAAGTCTGCTATCTTTAAAATATATCGAGTGTTTAAACATCTCCAGTTCCATAATCATTAGTCAGATTTGTTTTTAGCATACTTTAAGAAAGTATGTTCTTTATCAATAAATAAGTATTTGGAATCTCCTAAACACCTTAACGAATTATCCCTTACAAATAAAGATTTCACCTGTGACCTACATAGTTTAAGTTTTAATCTTATTCTTGGCTTTTGCCTTTGAACAAAAAAAATTGTGATCTTAGTACAAACAATAACATGCCATATTAAGGGAAATAGTGACTGGACAGTCCATTCCAACCAGGGCTTAGAATTTATAGAAATTCTAAAGCTAAATTCTTAACTCTGAAGACTTGAACTTAGCTAAATCTTGCTTTTCCCCTGTTGAGTGCTTTTATTTAGGTTATAACTTCATTATGGCAAGTCTAGAATTCTAGAACTATAATATGTAAATTGTTTTTAAAATCTGGCTTTGCTGACTCCATTTCGGCTCAGGTCATGAAATGGAGCCCAGCCCCATGTCCACACTGAGCATGAAGCCTGCTTGGGATTCTCTCCCACACTCTCAAAAAATACATAAAAGCTTAAAAGACAAAAACAAAAAAACTAGCTTTGCATTCTGAAAAAGTAACACAAGTCTCTGAAACTAGTGAATATTCAGTAAATACTGCTGAATGAGTAGGAATGATTTGTCAAAGGCCTATAGAGAGAGCTGTCAACCTTTATGGTTTAGCTCCATAAAGTGCCAGTTTCTAAAGAATCGGCATGGTAGTATCTTATTTTTTTATAATTATTGGGACACCTGGGTGGCTCAACTGCTTTAAGTGTCCAACTTTGGCTCAGGTCAGGATCTCCTGGTATATTCAGGCCCCATTTGGGCCTTGGAGTCTGCTCCAGATTTTGGGTGTCCTTTCTCTGGCCCTCCCTCACTCACACTGTTCTCTCAAAAACATTTAAAAAAAACATTAGACCTTTGAAAAATGAAAAGGATTTGGGGATTTTACAAGTTAAATATATTTTCTCTTTCCCCGCACACACCTTTTCAGAATAGATCTCTTCCCTCCAAAAATGAAGATGGTTTGCAAATTGGGTTTCTTTGCCTTTTGGTGCCTTTCTTGTAACCAGTTAAGTTCAAGGAGCCAATTCTTACCCCTTGATTTGTTATAAATTACTTTTTTTCATTTAACCTGGCTTTAAAAAATGGAAAATTTCCAAGCTTTCCCTGAATTCATAATTAGGGATTCCAAAACTATATAATGGACATAAAAAGTAATGAAGTAGGAAATGTCCTTAAATTGGAGGCTTCTGCTTCTATATGTTGCTGTTATTTACTCCATTTGTCAGGTTCACAGGTGCAAGAAAAATGATTTATTTTTAGGTAAATATTCTCATGTAAACTGTTCTTGCCATCTTGTGACAAGTAGAACTACATAAAAGTGACCGTTTTTAAACATTGCTTAGTTTCCAGATTCTTTTTTTGTTTTTTTAATGTTTATTTATTCTTTGAGAGAATGAGCAGAGGAGGGGCAGAGAGGGAGACACAGAATCTGAAGCAAGCTCTGAACTGTCAACACAGAGCCCAATGCAGGGCTCGAACCCATGAACTGTGAGATCATGACCTGAGCTGAAGTCGGACGCTTAACCAACTGGGCCACCCAGGTCCCCTGACCAGATTTTTAATAATGAGACCTTTTATATTTTTAAGATAGCCTTCTAATGTACTACCATACATAGTATTACCTGAAGCATTACTTCAGAATCACACCTTTCCACTGCTTAAATATGAGTGAAGAAAATGATTTTCCTCAGATTGCCTATTCATCACTAGTGAAAATAGCTGTCCCAGGTCCATACGTGGCAATAAACTGTTGGAGCTGCTGTTGGCATTGATTCAAATAGATATCCCTTTGCTCCAAATATTCTTCATTATACAATTCAAATGGAAATACTGCATTTGGAGCAACACAAAATACAGTGGCCCCTAAGGAAAATGTAAATGAGAAGTCCTTAAAATGCTAAATGTGAAATCACATTTTCAGCAAAATAGTATGAGTTTGTTTTGTTTTATAGAGTGCAAGCTGGGGAAAGGGGCAGAGGGAGAGAGAATCCCAACCGTGCTCTACACTCTGCACAGAGCCTGCTCTGGGTCTTGAGCCCACGACCCTGGGATCATGACCTGAGCTGAAATACAGAATCAGATGATTGGGGCACCTGTGGGATTCAGTTGGTTAAGCATCTGACTCTTCATCTGGGCTCAGGTCATGATCTCATGGTTTATGGAATTGAGCCCCACGTCAGGCTCTGCGCTGACAGCACTGAGCCTGCTTGGGATTCGCTCTCTGCCCCTCCCCCACTCTCTCAAATAAACAAACTTTAAAAAAGTAGGATGCTCAATCTACTGAGCCACCCAGGCCCCCCCAGTAAGAGTTTTTAAATTAAGTTCTGACCTATTTAATAGAATATTTCAATAATCATTTAAAACTGATCTGTTTTTGAGACTCATGAAATAGTTTCAGTATATACACAGACTTACCAGAGCCAAGAAAAAATACTGTGTTTTAAAACATGGAAACTAGAGGGGCACATGGGTGGCTTGGTTTAGTGTCCAGCCTTGGTTCAGGTCGTGATCTCACAGTTCATGAGTTCGAGCCCAGTGTTGGGGTCACTGCTGTCAGTGCAGAGCCCACTTAAAATCCTGTCCCCTCCACCCTCTCTGCCCCTCCCCAGCTCATATTCTCTCTCAAAAATAACATTTTTTTAAGTGTAGAAACTAGAACTTTGTTATCTGTTGACCTAGGCATTAGAGTTTTGAACCTGAATAGTGCTGTGAGGAGGTGGAAGAAGTAGGGAGAGAAGGTATTAGAAGGTAGGGAAACACTTTAATAAAGGTTAAGCGGATGACTGAGGATAAAGACATCATTGTAATCTCAATTATTCAGAACCACTGACAAGAAGACATAAACCTATGGAATTGAATAGCCTGGAAAGAGCCCCTCAAATACATGGTTAAATGATTTATGCTTTAAGAGTGCCAAAACCAATGGGGAAAGGACAGTTTCCAATAAATGGTACTGAAAAAACAATACCCGTAAGAAAAAAAAATGAAGTTGGTCCCTTATATTATAGACCTAAGCATAAGAACTAAGACAAAAACAAAAAATTGGGGAAATGCTTCATGACACTGGATTTGGCAGTGATTTCTAGAATTTATGTAACACTAGATTTCTAGTGTTATAACACTAAAGCACAGGCAACAAGAGGAAATAGATAAGTTAAACCACATCAAAATAAACTGGTGCGTCAAATACTACAATGAAGAGTGAAAAGGCAACCCATGGAATGGGAGAAAATACTTGCAAATTGTATCTGATACAGGATCTACAACTGAACAAGAAAATAACCCAATTCAAAAATCGGCAAAGGAGAAACGGACATTTCTCCAAAGAAGATAGGCACATGAATGATGGTCAACATCACTAATCACTAGGTAAATGGTGTGAAATACCATCTTACACCCATAAGGATGGCTACTATCAAGCAAATGTTGGCAAGGATATGAAGAAAATGTACCCTTGTGCACTGTTGGTGAGAATGTAAAATGATGCAACCCTTATGGAAAACAGTAGCAGTTTATTCAAAAAATTACCTGATCCAGGGATTTCATTTATGGACATATACCCAAAATAATTTAAAACAAGGTCTCAAAGAGGTAAGTAAGCATATACTTATGTTCATAGCATTATTCACAATAGCCAAAGGTGCAAACAATCTAAGGTCCATTGTTGGGTGAATGAATAAACAAAATTGTGTGTGTGTGTGTGTGTGTGTGTGTGTGTGTGTGTACACATACATACAATGGAATAGAATATTCAATCTTGAACAAGAAGGAAATTCTAATGCATGCTACCACATCAATAAACCTTTGGGGACATTATATGAAGTGAAGTGAGCCACAAGATAAACACATATGATTAGACTTATATGAGATACATGGAGAAGTCAAATTTATAAAAATAGAAAGAATGGTGGTTGCCAGGGACTGGAGGAAGGAAGGAGAGATTGGGGAGTTATTGTTTAATGGGTACAGAAAAAAATGAAAGGTTTATAGAGATGGATGGTGGCAACAGTGTGAACGTATTTAACACCACTGAACTATACACTTAAAAATCGTTAAGATGGTAAATGTTACGTATATTTTACCACAACTTAAAAAAAACTTTTTGACTACCACTTTAGGAGTTAAGCTCTTAAATTCTGTTTCATTGTTGATTCATTGAATGAGTACATACATGTGACTGGCCAGGAGTACAGTTGCTAGCCAAGCAGACAGTGCCTACCTTCCTAGAGCCGTCTGTCATCAGTATGCACTTAACATAGTCTCAGACTGCCGTGACTGCTCCCTTTACCATTCCCTTTATCTTACCTGAATCCTTACTGTTCCTTGAGAACACTGCTTTCCCTGTGGCTCTCTAAAGTGAAGCTGCTTTTTCTCAAAACACCACTCATACCTTAGTAACACAAGACAGAGACAGTGACTAACTTGCTGCCCCTTTGCTGCTACCAGACCATTCTTGTCCCTGCTTTCCTCTTAATAAAAATCTCTCCACTGATGCCCAGTGCCATTTGGGCTTACTACTCTTTCTCTTCCTTGGTGAAGTCAACCAGTTCTCAGCACATGGCTCACA
Source organism: Panthera onca (assembly GCF_046562875.1). Classification (NCBI taxonomy): domain Eukaryota; kingdom Metazoa; phylum Chordata; class Mammalia; order Carnivora; family Felidae; genus Panthera; species Panthera onca. The sequence continues at coordinate 17,732,142 of NC_138356.1, read as the reverse complement.
ATATTCCTCTATTCCCTAATACCTGCCATTCAGTGATTTCCATGTGAATGACCCTCTGAACTCCAGACCTCTCTGGAATTTTTCCTCTACCTCCACCACACATAGGAAAATCACAGGAAACTGACATTACCAAAAACTTACTTCAAAACCATTAGTTCAAATCCCCCTTCCCTCTTACACTTCCAGCTTCTATCCCAAGACCTCCAAATGGCTTCCCCTTCAATTCACTTCCTTCTTTTAACCTATTTAAGAATCTATCCCAAGCCAGTGTCCCCACTCCCTTACCCCTCTGCAACACTCTATCACAGTCACCTATCAAAACCTCAACTCTGCATGAACCCAACAATTTACTTTATGCCTGCACTCAGGCTGTTAGGCAGAAAATCACATAATTGGCATCTCTTGGTTTCACTTTAAATGAATCACAGAAACTTCAAATGGATGCCCACTGACTGCCAGACAACCCTGCTGAGTCTAAGACAAATGTTCTTCTGCCTCCTGCCCCCATGACTATGATATTCCATTCTTCTCTCCTCAAACCTTTTGCTTTTAGCTGATGACCTTGTGTAGAGTGTATGATCAAATGGATACAGATCTGATTCTGTATCCATTTGTCTTCCCTCCTATATAATGAAGTGACTTCTTTCATTAGAGACCAATATTTTCACATGTGCTCTGGATCCCATCCCCTCTCACCTTTTTAAGGATTTTATTCCTTTGATCTTCCCCTAATTCTGTAAAATCTAATCTTAAACTGTCTTGTTTCTATAACTACACTTGATTTTCTTACTACATTGTAGCTGCAGCTTCTCATTCTCCTCTGTTTGTTCCCCCTCCTCAACCCCATTTCTAAATATTGGAATTCTTCAAGGGCAGTCCTGGAGTTCTCTGTATAGTCTCAATCTAGGTAATTTCAGGTAATTTCATCCATTCCATGGCTATGAGTACCATCTTTGGGCTGATGGTTCCCAAATTAAATTTCTAAATTAGAACCCTCACCTAACTCCAGATTCTTGTATCAATCTAAAGGTATCTCTGTAGGATGTCTCAAACATATCTATCTATAATTTGGTTTTTCTCCCAACCCTTTTTCTCTTTGTTCCCAGTTGTGGTAAATGGCATCATGGTCCACTCAGTTGCTCAAGGCAGAAAATTGGGAGTTTTCTTTAATTCTTCCCTATGCCCTCTGCCCCAACTTCTAAATCTAGTTCATGAGCACAACCTATTGTTTTTTGCATCCAAGAAAAATGTCCCTGAGTAGAGATCAATTTCTTGCTATGTTTTTTTCTTCTTTTTTTTCTTGTTTCCAATTTCCTGCTATAACTGAAATAACACTTAAGGAGCTCTTTTTTTTTTTTTTTTTTTTTTTGCATTTATTTATTTTTGAGAGAGAGAGAGAGAGAGAGAGAGAGAGAGACAGAGCATGAGCAAGGGAGGGGCAAAGAGAAAGGGAGACAGAATCTAAAGCAGGCTCCAGGCTCTGAGCTGTCAACACAGTGCCCCACGTGGGGCTGGAACCCACAAACTGAGATCATGACCTGAGCTGAAGTCAGATGCTTAACTGACTGAGCCACCCAGGTGCTCCAACATTTAAGGATCTCTTAACATTGTTTTGTTTAAGACTTAAAAATCAAGATACCTAACTGAAATTCATTATGAAAACAAAAAATAACTAAAGGAAAAAAAATCTTCATTTAGTTTTATATTCCTCAACAGATGCTTTCTTAAATACTTCACGAAAGTCTTGACAAAATAGTTACCAAGTGAAAATAGCCATATTCTACCATGGGGGTCCTTAATAATAAATAGTATAGTTTCTAAATTCAAAGACACAAATTTTTGTCTTCTTATTGAAATCTATATTTTAATTTTGATAGCATGTCATAATAAAATTGGCAGAATTTTTTTGTTGTGGTACATAAAAAAATGTGTGTTAGATTTTATCAAGTATGCTTTTAAATACAAATAATAAGAATGTAAAAGATATGGGCGCCTAGCAGCCTCAGTCGGTAGAGTATGTGATTCTTGATCTCTGGGTGTAAGTTTGAGCCCCATATTGGGTGTAGAGATTACTTTAAAAAATAAAACCTGATTATTTTTAAAAAATAAAATCTGGTGGGAATGCAAGCTGGTGCAGCCACTCTGGGAAACAGTATGGAGGTTCCTCAAAAAACTAAAAATAGAACTACCCTACGACACAGCAATTGTACTACTAAGCATTTATCCACAGGATACAGGTGTGCTGTTTTGAAAGGACACATGCACCCCCATGTTTATAGCAGTACTATCAACAATAGCCAAAGGATGGAAAGGGTCCAAATGTCCATCGATGGATGAATGGATAAAGAAGGTATGGTGTATATATATATACACACACATACACACACACACACACACATACACACACACACACACACACACACACACACAATGGAGTATTACTCGGCAATCAAAAAGAATAAAACCTTGCCATTTCCAACTATGTGGATGGAACTGGAGGGTATTATGCTAAGTGAAATTAGAGAAAGACAAAAATCATATGACTTCACTCATATGAGGACTTTTTTTTTTTTTTTAATTTTTTTTTTTTTCAACGTTTTTTATTTATTTTTGGGACAGAGAGAGACAGAGCATAAACGGGGGAGGGGCAGAGAGAGAGGGAGACACAGAATCAGAAACAGGCTCCAGGCTCCGAGCCATCAGCCCAGAGCCCGACGCGGGGCTCGAACTCACGGACCGCGAGATCGTGACCTGGCTGAAGTCGGACGCTTAACCGACTGCGCCACCCAGGCGCCCCCATATGAGGACTTTAAGAGCAAAACAGATGAACATAAGGGAAGGGAAACAAAAATAATATAAAAACAGGGAGAGGGACAAAACAGAAGAGACTCATAAATATGGGGAACAAACTAAGGATTACTGGAGGGGTTGTAGGAGGGGGGATGGGCTACATGGGTAAGGAGCATTAAGGAATCTACTCCTGAAATCATTGTTGTACTGTATGCTAATTTGGATGTAAATTTTAAAAAATAAAAAATAAAATTAAAAAAAAATCTGGGGTGCCTGCGTGGCTCAGTCAGTGTCCAACTTTGGCTCAGGTCATGATCTCTTGGTTCATGAATTCAAGCTCCACAACAGGCTCTCTCCTGTCAGCAGGGAGCTTGCTTCAGATCTTCTGTCCCCTCTCTGCCCCTCCCCACCCATCAAAAATAAATAAACATTTAAAAAAATAAAAAATAAAAACAATAAAATCTCTAAAAAAGGAAGCCTGTAAAAGATAAAGCCAATTAAAAATAAAAATATTTTTGTATCCTTCCTGTTATTTAGTATTGGTTGGGAATCAATGTCTTTCTCTTTTGGTGCATAAAACTAACATGGGATGGTAACTAACTTTTTCTGGGGGTAATGAACCTATAAGACATACTTCATAAAACTTACCATTCATCTCTCTAAGCAAAAAAGGTGTCAAGCACATACATGTAAATATTTTCATATAATTTAGAGATTCACAAGTCCCGAGAACTCTAAGTATCCATGAATCCCAGGTTAATAATGTTTGATTTTGACAATTATAGAACAAAGTTCTAATGTTCTAATGAGTTTTTGTGAACTGTTATTACTGTATAAATTGAATTTAAGGCAAATTTAAGCACTGAATATATACACACAAAAAAGTCAGTGTTAATACATCCTTTAAGTCCCAAGGTTGGAGCCAGAGTTTGGCTTCAAGGATTGTAATATCTTATGAAAATTAATGTTTGATCCAATTCGGCAAGAGCTTTGTGAGAATAACTCTGTTTACTCTTACTTTAGGAGCCCTTTTATGTTTTTATTAGCAAAACCATAATAAGCTCAAATTCATTTCAAACAATTAAATGCTATAGTCATAGTATTATAGCTAGCAATTCAGGAAGGCAGTGATACAAAATGAACACATTTTCTTTGTCTCTGTGCTTAACTGCATTGAGGGGGACTGCTTGACAATTGAATGCTGCTTGTTATTTTATTTATTTTATGTTTATTTATTTATTTTGAGAAAGAGAGAGAGAGAGAACATGAGGGGAAGGGGAAGAAAGAGAGGGAGAGAGAGAATCCCAAGCAGGCTCAATGCTGTCAGTGTAGAGCCCCATGGCAGGGCTTGATTTCACCAACTGTGAGATTATGACCTAAGCCAAAATCAAGAGTTGGATGATTAACTGACTGAGCCACCCAGGTGTTCCTGTTGCATGTTATTGTAGAAGGAAGATAAATTTATGGGGTACCTGGTGGCTCAGTTGGTTAAGCATCCGACTTTGGCTCAGGTCATGATCTCATGGTTCATGGGTTTGAGCCCTGCATTGGGCTCTGTGCTGACAGCTTAGAGCCTGGAGCCTGCTTCAAATTCTGTGTCTCTCTCGCTCTCTGCTCCTCCCCCACTTGCATTCTGTCTCTCTCTCTCTCAAAAATAAATAAACATTAAAAAAATGTTTAAGTAAAAGAAAGATAAATTTAGAATCACTTCATGTTGTATTTAATACATGTTTTATCAGAACTCTATAAGCAAAGCAAAAGTTTCAGAATCCAAGCAATCATGCATAACAAGGAACGTGTTATATTACCTATAAACAATTAGTAAGTATTCAAATTGAAACAGGCCTTACCTGACAAAAATTTATTATTCTAGGGCACCTGGGTGGCTCACTTGGCTCAGTGGGTGCTAGATTTTGGCCCAGGTTATGATCTCAAGGTTTGTGGGATTGGGTCCCGCATCAGGCTGTGTGCTGACAGTGTACAGCCTGCTTGGGATTCTCTCTCTGCCCCTTCCTCATTCATGCCTGTGCTCACTCTCTCTCCTCTCAAAAATAAATAAATAAATAAACTTAAAAAAATTTACTAATTTTTAAAATAATAATTAATATATACATAATATTTTAGCAATCCCTATCAAAATAACACCAGCATTCTTCACAGAGCTAGAACAAATAATCCTAAAATGTGTATGGAACCAGAAAGACCCTGAATTGCCTAAGCAATCCTGAAAAAGAAAACCAAAGCTGGAGGCATCACAACTGTGGACTTCAAGCTGTATTACAAAGCTGCAATCAACAAGACCATATGCTAATGGCACAAAAACAGACAAATAAATCTATGGAACAGAATAGAGAACCCAGAAATGGACCCACAAACATATGGCCAACTAATGTTTGATAAAGCAGGAAAGAATATCCAATGGAATAAAGACTGTCTCTTCCACAAATGGTGTTAGGAAAGCTGGACTGTGACATGCAGAAGAATAAACCTGGACCACTTTCTTACACCACACACAAAGACAAACTCAAAATGGATGAAAGTCATAAATGTAAGACAGGAAGCCATCAAAATCCTCGAGGAGAAAGCAGGCAAAAATCTCTTTGACCTCGGCCGCAGCAACTTTTTACTTGACATGTCTCCGGAGGCAAGGGAAACAAAAGCAAAAATGAGCTACTGGGACCTCATCAAGATAAAAAGCTTCTGCACTGCAAAGGAAATAATCAGCAAAACTAAAAGGCAACCAACGGAATGGGAGAAGATATTTGCAAATGACATATCAGATAAAGGGTTAGTATCCAAAATCTATAAAGAACTTCTCAAACTCTACACCCAAAAAACAAATAATCCAGTGAAGAAATGGGCAAAAGACATGAATAGACACTTTTCCAAAGAAGACATCCAGATGGCTAACAGACACATGAAAAAATGCTCAACATCACTCCTTATCAAGGAAATACAAATCAAAACTACAATGAGATACCACCTCACACCTGTCAGAATGGCTAACATTAACAACTCAGGCAATGACAGATGTTGGCAAGGATGTGGAGAAAGGGGAACTCTTTACACTGTTGGTGGGAATGCAAACTGGTGCAGCCATTCTGGAAAACACTATGAAGTTCCACAAAAAACTAAAAATAGAACTACCCTACAACCTAGCGATTGCACTACTAGGTATTTATCCAAAGGATACAGGTGTGCTGTTTAAAAGGGGCACATGAGCCGCTCTGGAAAGCAGTGTGGAGGTTCCTCAGAAAATTAAAAATAGACCTACCCTATAACCCAGCAATAGCACTGCTAGGAATTTACCCAAGGGATACAGGAATACTGATGCATAGGGGCACTTGTACCCCAATGTTTATAGCAGCACTCTCAACAATAGCCAAATTACGGAAAGAGCCTAAATGTCCATCAACTGATGAATGGATAAAGAAATTGTGGTTTATATACACAATGTAATACTACGTGGCAATGAGAAAGAATGAAATATGGCCTTTTGTAGCAACGTGGATGGAACTGGAGAGTGTGATGCTAAGTGAAATAAGCCATACAGAGAAAGAAAGATACCATATGGTTTCACTCTTATGTGGATCCTGAGAAACTTAACAGAAACCCATGGGGGAGGGGAAGGAAAAAAAAAAAAAGAGGTTAGAGTGGGAGAGAGCCAAAGCATAAGAGACTGTTAAAAACTGAGAACAAACTGAGGGTTGATGGGGGGTGGGAGGGAGAGGAGGGTGGGGGATGGGTATTGAGGAGGGCACTTTTTGGGATGAGCACTGGGTGTTGTATGGAAACCAATCTGACAATAAATTTCATATATTGGAAAAAAATAAAAAATAAATAAAATAATAAAAGGGGCACATGCACCCCATTGTATATAGCAACAATATTATTTATAGTTATCAACAATAGCCAAAGCATGGAAAGAGCCCAAATGTCCATTGACTGATGAATGGATAAAGATGTGGTATATATATACACATACATACAATGGAATATTACTAGGCAATCAAAAAGAATGAAATCTTGCCAGTTGCAACAACATGGATGGAACTAGAGTGTATTATGCTAAGTGAAATGTAAGTCAGAGAAAGACAAATATATGATTTCATTCATATGTGGAATTTAAGATCCAAAACAGATGAACATAAGGGAAGGGGAGCAAAAATAATATAAAAACAGAGAGGGAGACAAAGAGACATTAAGAGATTCCTAAATACAGAGAACAAACTGAGGGTTTCTGGCAGGGTGTTGAGTAGGGAGCTGGGCTAAATGCACAAGGGGCATTAAGGAGGACATTTTTGGGATGAGCACTGGGTGTTATATGTAAGTGATGAGTCACTAAATTCTATTCCTAAAATCATTATTACACTATATGTTAACTAATTTGGATTTAAATTTAAAAAAATAAAAATTAAAAAATTAAAAAATTAAATATCTATAACATTTTATTTTATAAATACTATAAAATTTATAAAATTTTATAGATATTTTAACAGTCTAAGTATATTTAAATATAATTATTTATAGTGATCATTAACAAATTAATAATAGATTACCATATTTCAGTGTGAGAGATGTTTCAAACAATAAGGCTGCAATTAGTACATCTTCTTTAAGCACTTTATTCCTTAAGTTCAGTCGAGCATGCGCTTCAGCTAGGGAAACTCTGAAAAAGAAAATTGATGCTAATCAAATATGTTGATATTATAAAGATAAAATATATTTTGGCAGGAATAAACCAAGTTATATGTGTATACAAGCCATGCCTTAAAGATCAGCATATTTTTACTTTAAAAAAAATGTTAGTTTCTTTTCAAATCATTTTTTTCCTACCAACTTCAATAAACTATGCCAGAACAAGCAAGTATCTTGACTTATTATCAGACTTCATATCTGCTCTGGCTTATCTTCATTTTTATGATTCTACACACCCTTCCTCAATATACAGTTAGGAAAACTAACTCTTACAGTCACCTTTGGTGTTTTCTTCCATTTCTTCATCTATGTGAAGTCCTCACAGAATCTTGAAATTTTAGTTTTGAAAGAGACCTTCAAGTTCAATCTCCAATCAGATAATTAAATTTTCTCCACAATATCCCAGGCTACTTATTGTCCAGTCTCTTTCGAACATTTCCTATGGTTCACTGGGAATACATTCCTTTATCTTTTATTTTTAAACTAACCTTTGATTACCTAAAAAATCTCCCTCAGGGGCAACTACATGGCTCAGTTAGGTAAACATCCAACTCTTGATTTCAGCTCAGGTCATGATCTCATGGTTTGGGAGTTCGAGCCCCACATAGGGCTCTGCACTGACAGCACGGAGCCTGCTTGGGATTCTCTCTCTCCTTCTGTCTCTCTGCCACTCCCTAGCTTTCTCTCCCTCTCAAAAATAAATAAACATTTAAAATTGAAACAAAAATCTCTTTCAAGCTCTCATTAGGCATATGTAATGTACTTGAATGACTGCTGAACTTGGAAATCAGAAAACCTGGTCTCAGTCTCTAGACTTTACTAGCTGTGTGACTTCATATAAATCATTCACTTCCTGAAAATTTTTTGAATCTCAGGTATAAAATGGGGACAATAATAACTTACAGTTATTACGATTTCAGATAAAGCATTTGAAAATTTTGGGACTCACCCACAAAGAATATATAAATTTAAGCTGAAATTGGTTTCACTGACATTTATACCCACTGGTTCTGTCTTATGTGATTATAAAAAAAGCTTAATACTTCTTAAATATGACATCTCTTCAAATATTCAAAGACAACTTTTCTAGTTGTCCTATGTTTTCTTTTCTCTAAAATAAAATATTCCTAGCTCCTTTAATATGTCATAAGATATGGGGCACCTGGGTGGCTCAGTCATTTAAGTGTCTGAGTTTTAGTTTCGGCTCAGGTCATGATCTCATGGTTTGTGGGTTCGAGCCCCGTGTCAGGCTCTGCACTGACAGTGTACAGCTTGCTTGGGATTCTCTGTCTTCCTTTCTCTCTGACCCTTCCCATGTCATCCTGTCTCTGTCTCTCTCAAAATAAATAAAATTTTTAAAAAGGTAAAAAAAATGTCATAAAACAATTTTCAGGCCTTTCAACATTCTGACCCCTCTCCTCATGACCAGATTTGGTTAATTTTTTTTTTTTTTCAGGGGCACCTGGTGGCTCAGTCAGTTAAGCATCCAACTTTGGCTCAGGTCATGATCTCACAGTCTGTGGATTCAAGCCCCACATCAGACTCAGTGTTGACAGCTCAGAGCCTGGAAACTGCTTCGGATTCTGTTTCTCCCTCTCTCTGCCCCTGCCCCACTCTTGCTCTGTCTCTCTTTCTCAAAAATAAGTAAACACTTTTAAAAAATGTTTTTAAACATATTCTTTTTCAGTATAGTATTACGATGTGAGTGTGATTTAACCAGCAATGTAGAGGTGAAGCAGAACTAGCATTTTTTTCCCTCTTGATACTATGTTCTACTAATACAACCTGAATTCACAGTATTCTTAATAGCCATATTACATTGTTTACTCATATTAAGTAGAAAAAGAATAAAACCTCAAGTCTTTTTCATTATAAGCCATCAACCTTTTCTTATCCATTCATACTCAGACCAAGATCATCATTTGAGTCCTTGGAAATTACTCCAGAGTTGTTTATTTTCAGATTTGGCTATTATGTTCCTGATATCCTCACCTAAGCTCCTTCTAAAATGTCGACCACAACAGAATGTGTATAAAGCCTTTCAGGGAAGAGAAGAGAGTATTGTCCACCTCAACTTCTCTAGAAGAGCAAGGATAGTGTTATTAGGTACCTGTCTATAGAGGTAGGAGAAAAATTTAAGGTTTATGACTCTTATGAGTTCATTTACTTTGCTATTTCATAAACCTCACCTATACCCCTATACCTTCCAATTTCCACCATGGGAAGTAGATTTATCATATTAAAATTAACTCTGCTTTATATTTGGATTAATATAGTCAAATGTTAACTGAGGTTATATAAGTTTAAATAAATATCTTTTTGCTACAGAGAAAAAATATGAGAAAATAGGATTTCCGAGCCCTCAAGTATTGACTCTTTGAGTATTGATTTGAGTAACTTTTTTTAAGGTAAGCTCCACACTCAACTAAAACCCAATGTGGGCTTGAACTCATGACCGAGATCAAGAGTTGCATGCTTTACTGACTGAGCACCCCTGATGCGAGTATTTTAAATGTTACTTCAGAAAATGGAAAATATCACAAAATTCCATTTACTATTTTAAAATATCACAGTTGTTTTCTACTTTCTCTTCAGCACTTTTTTTTCAGTTCTATGAAGATAAATATAGAGTTGGAAAAGTTAACTAAACATATTTATCTCTTGTGGACCTATATCTGACATTTCCTTCCAGTCCTTCACTTACCTTATTTTATATTATAGTTATAGCATGTTATTTATGTATTTAATGGATTATTTTACTCCTGGTCCTAGTTTCTAACCTGTTTAAGATTATACATTAGTTTGTATCAAATGAAATATCAAGAGGGGACTGCTTAAATTATGGTACAGCCACATCAAAGCACACTGTAAAGCAGCTATTAAAACAGAATAAGGTAATTCCTTATGTTCTGATAGTATTATAATAGGTAAACCATACATAATTCCATTTGTGCAAAAGGAAAATATATCCATATGAATATATAGATATTTATATTTAGATCTTCCTCAACTTAGGAAATATCATAAGTCAAAAATACATTTAATATACCTAACCTACCAAACATAGCTTATCCTAGCCTGCCTTAAACATGCTGAGAACACTTACATCAGCCTTCAAAGCTGATTTTATAATAAAGTGTTGGCTATCTCACATAATTTATTGAATACTGCAATGAAAGTAAAGCACGGAATGGCTGCATGGATACAGCATGGTTATCAGTTTTACCCTTTTAATCTCATGGCTGACTACGAGCTGCAGCCTGCTGTCACTGCCCAGTAAGAGAGTATTGTACTGCATATTGCTAACCCAGGAAAAGATCAAAATTCAAACTTCGAAGTATGATTTCTACTGAATGTGTATCATTTTCACATCATTATTAAGTCGAAAAATCGTAAGTTGAACCATCCTAAGTCAGTAAACTGTCTCTCTCTATAATATGTTTAACATATTCATTGACAAATATATAACATATTCAAATAAAATATGTATTTAACATACATCATAAATTTAAATTACACATTTGTACACGTTAGTATTTAGATGGATAATTTTGGGGGGCGCCTATGTGGCTCAGTCAGTTAAGTGTCTGACTCTTGGTTTCGGCTCAGGTCATGATCTCTGGGTTCATGAGATCAAGCCCCGTGTTGGACTCTATGCTGACAGTGCAGAGCCTGCTTGGGATTCTCTGTCTCTCTCTGCTTCTCTCCCACTAGTGTGTTCTCTCCCTCTCTTTCTCTCTCGAAATAAATAAAAATTAAAAGAAATAAATGGATAATTTTTGGAAGAATACATAAAAACTGTTAACAGTGACAATCTCTCTAGAGAGTAGGACAGCAATGGGTAGAGTTAGCTGGACACCTTATTTATTACTTTAGACTTTTCTTTTACAGTGTCTATACTTTACTTTTATAATAAAAATTAGCTTTAAACAACTTTAAGGAACAATAATAGATGTGTCTATTAAAGTATTTTAAAAGTACACAGAATAATATACTTAAAAAGAATTTTTTCTAGGCTCAACTAAAAAATACCTAGAGTGTAATAAAGCCACGTTAAAAAAAAAATCAATCATTTGTATTTCAAATCAGTGCACTTTACTCAGACACATCTCATACAGAGGTTCAAATAAAAAATAACTTAGTGAAAACATGTATTGGAGGTTCAAATGATGCAACAATAGCGATTGTTAAGTCACCTTAAATTCTTTTGAAACAAGATAAATGAGAAATCAACCAACTAGCAATTCAAGAAACAAGTGAAACATAAATAAGTAAGTTAATTAAACACATCACTTAAAAGTCAATACTGGCTTTAAAGTTTTATGTTGAATACCTACAAATATTTTAATGCAGATGCTGACAGTTTTGATCCACTTATAGAATCTGTTCTGATTCTGCGACTTGCTAGATAATAGCCATGGATCATTCTTTCTGCCTCCAAACTGAATTCTACATTCAAATTCTTTGCAAAAGCCAGCAGCTAAATTAAAAATGTGAAAAATTTAAGAAATTCAAACTTTGTTATAGAATCTATATTACAAAAATCCAAAGTTTGCATACTTTATTTACATCAAAGTTGATTAAATATCTGAGGCTGTCCCAAAGTCATTGAACACTTTAAATCATAGTCTTATACTTGTAAATATTATTACAGTTTAGCCAGAATAATCTCTTCCTCCCTCTTAGTGCAGAAATGTTCTGTGCAATGTACTTGAATGACTATCAAGTCTTTGCTTCCAGTGGAAAAAAGGCTCACTCACCTCCTTTCTGTGGGAGAGAGGCTTCCCTCAACAGCTCATTTCCCTTTGAATAGCTTTAATTCTTTGACAATTTATTTCCTTATAACTTTCTCTCAAGAGCCCTACAGCTACTTGTTCTCCTTTTCCTTCCTTTTAAACACAAGTGATCACTAGCAATATGGAAGGCACTGTGTTAACTACTATGAAGGTAGGCCTTGGAGATTCCAATAAGCCTTCAACATAATGATTAGCACTATTTTTTCTGAACTTCCTGCTTTTATTCTTTCTGAGTGATTCTCGGTCCCTTAAATCCTTAATTCAGGGACATCATTTCCAGACTTTTCAACATCCTGGTTGTTTTCTCCTTTTTTCAACTCAGAATCAAAAGGAAAATTTAATCGTAATAAGGTTGCTATTAACTATATTATATTTTAAATATAACTTTTTAAAGGATCTGTATATATCTTCTCTTCTTTATTCTCCTTACACTCCACAGTTGCCTCCAGACCTTCACAATTGGAAATTAATACCATTAATAATATCACTAGCCATCTCTAGGTTCTACCATATGGAGTCACAGTAATGTGCCACCTATCTCTGTCCTCAGGAAAGGACTTGCCCCAGCTACTGGAAGTGCTGTCAGCATTGGTCTTCAGTTGTCAACTTCTTCAGGGAATGCCTCAGGACAGTCTATATCAAATGAATGACTGCAGCGGAAGTGGGGGCGGGTATTGTAAAAAAGTCCCTCTGTTTCTATCCAAAGCAGGACAATTCTGGTGGGTCTCTTTTAAGTCCAGAGATCATTGTGGGGCTATCTTTGGGCCTGCATCAGCAGCTTGACTACCTCCTCTGCCCAATCCTGCTCCTCTTCCCTTCCACAGGTATTGATAGAAGAGCTAGAGGAGCACTCCCTAATAAACAATGGCACATAAACTCTCAGTCAGCCTCTTGGAGAGCCCAGGCAGTGACACACTCCATCCAATCTGTTTTGTGTAATGGACAGATTTATCTTCTGGAGAAATCATTTTCGGTGTTTCACAAGCCTAGTAAAGTCCAACTGTTCTCTATAGTCCGATGAATCAGCTATAAAATCTTTGGCTGGAGCTTCAAGGCTTATTGTAAATTTGCCAAATTTTAATCCCAATGACTCTACAATAAAATTTTTGCTCCAGTCAGTTATGTCTTCTCATGGTTTTCCATGTATATTCATTTCTACTTTTATATCTTTGCTCCTACTTTTAATTCTGTTTAGAATGCCCATCCTTCCTGTCATTTAAATCATACCTTAAGGACTAAAGTCTCACCTCCTTGAAGTCTTCCCAATTCTTGCATTCTACTTGATATCTTCCTTCCTGAATTCCTAAAGTACTTATAGTTAGCACCACCCAGCTTAGCACTTAAATTGTCCCTTAATGGTTTCATATATTTTGTTTATATCTCAATTAAATGATAAACTATTTAAAGAAGAAACTTTATTTTTTTGTGAGAATATAAAAGAGCGAAATAGGTTAATATATATAAAATATTCAGTAAATACCTAATTAATAAATTCCAAGGGTTTGTTGTTGTTGTTGTTTTTCAGGGAAAAACTGGGCAAAAATTTCTCTGGGTCATTAATATAGGTAGATATAGATATAGATATAGATATAGATATAGATATAGATATAGATATAGATATATAGTACCCTAATTCCTAGAGACTACTACTTTTTTCTTATATACTAAAACAAACAAAAAGAGCTACTTTATCATAAATATTGTTCTTTTTCTATTCTACATCAATAAACAATGTTCATAATTCGGTTTTAAGTTCACCTCACTTTTCAACCTTTTACCCATGCAATCTGCCTACAAAGAAGGCAGGTATGAACAAAATTGTTAATGACTCATAGATTCCCACTCCCAATATTCCCTGCCTTTTATCTATCCTATCCAGATACTTTAGTGTGGATAGATTTCTGAATAGTTAATATTAAAAGGGCTTCACTTGTAAATACTTGTATACCTTTAATAGCTGTAAAAATCATTACTGAATTTACATCATCTACTCTCAGGTTCTCTGAACATGCTGCATATTTCCCTGTCAGGACATTGAAATGGGTTAGTGAGTCATGACAGGTATTCTCTAAAGTCAGAGCTCTGAAGGCATTTACATAAAGTAAATCCTTGTGAATAGTCTGTAAAATGTAAATAACTGTATACCTATACAGCCTCTCATCATAATTTTCTATAGAAATATTCTATTGGTTTTCTTTTTATTGAGAAGTTTTAAAGCCATGTGGATAGTGGTGCAAATAATTAACATTTTAATATTTATGTCTTTACACAGTTTTTAATTTAATTATAATCCTTAATATTTTCTATGCAATGTCCTTAAAATATTTAAAAGCTGAAAGGGACTTGGAATAAAATAATTCTAAATAAATAAAATTGGATGCTGAAAGTGAGTTCTATTTAAATTGAGAAACCTTAGCACATGTATTCTTGGTAATCATCTCTTCTACCTCTACCTTTTCAAAATCTTCAGTTGTGAACTTCTTAGAAGCTACGTAAAGGAGCTCTTCAGGATCGATGGCTTTCTTTAAAGTGTGTTGCACAGTAGAAATAAGTGGGTAGGAAGAAGATGATTCATTGCAGTTAATCAATAATCCAAACGCTTCTACAAGATTAGCTGGAATCAAACTGCAATCCTACATCAAATGAAAATGTAAAAGGCAAACATGAAACTCTGGCATTTCCACAAACACTTTAGATAATTATAAATTAAATACTGTTTATAATTATTTATATTATTAATATATGTATATTATAATAATATGTTATATACCTATTATTTTTACTTCATTATTTGACATTATTAATTATTATTTAAAGTGTTTCCTGAATAGCATGGGAACTTACTATGACCAATTTTTAATGCTCTTTATTAATTTCTTACACATTATTCACTAAAGCCTACTCTACTGCCTATTCAAATAATAATTTCTAGTAAACAGACACCTGCTTTGCATGACTAAAAAAAATGAAAATTTTCAGACAATTGCACTGTTATTTAGTTCTAGTACCTGATTAAGGATAGAAATGGGTTAATAACAAAACATTAAGAACAACAAAAACATTAAGATTAAAATCTGTGATTAAATTCCATAAACAACATTCTAAAAATAAAAAATACATATACCTTACCATCCGACCAATGAGAGTGTTGGTTTTCTGCATATTTCTCCTTGAAGATGAATCCATATCAACAAAAGACCAAAAACTGCACTGAACTGGAAAAGTCATTTGTTGATTAATATCATCCCCAAACTTCTTTCCTGGGATGTATACTGTGATGCTTCTGCTTTCCACAACTAAGTAAAAAGACATTGCCCATTTGTTATTTAAGTTTATTTTGGTCTATATGTCTATAAATAACTAACAAATATTATTTTTAATAAGAAATACTATTATATAGAATTTTACTGTCTAAATGTGGGACAGTAAAGACACAAGTAAATTTGGTTGTTTTATAAGATATGGCTTAATTGGAGGATCTAATAAAAAGAATAAGGCAAGAGGGGTGCCTCAGTCGGTTAAGCATTTGGCTCTTGATTTTGGCTCAGGTCATACATGATCTCATGGTTCGTGTGTTTGAGCCCCATGGTCGGGCTCTGTACTGGCAGTGCAAAACCTGCTTGGGATTCTCTGTCTTTCTCTCTCTCTGCCTCTCTCCTGCTTGCTCTCTATCTCTCTCTCTCAAAATAAATAAGTAAATATTTATTAGACTTAAAAAAAAAAAAAGGCAAGAAAAATATTTGAAAGTTTATGTGTCCCATGACTTGATGAGAACAGCAGTCCAAAGCATGTAGCTAGAATTATGGTCAGTGTCTGGGTAGTATAGGCAGAGGGTTAAGACACTGGTTATATTAGTGCAGGCTTATAAGGGGGGCTGAAATTAAGCAATATTCTTTTATGTGGAAAAAAAAGGATATCTGTATGAGAGTGAAAGAGAATAAGATTGAAAGAGAATATAAACTACAATGACTAGGGGAAAATATATCTCAAATTCAACATGCTAAAAACCAAATTCATCATTTTTCCTTCTCAAATGGCTCTGTGTGCATTATTTGTAATTAGAGGAATCACTATCCAACTACTTAAAACCCAAACAAACAAACAAAAATCTAGAAACAACATAGTTTCCTTTTTATCTTTCCTTCATCCCTTATAACCATTAAGCCTATGGATTCAATCCTAGGATTCCATATTCCAAATATTTCTCAAATTAAACTTCTCTTTATTCATGATAAGAGAGTCTTTTCTTTATATTTATCTTTCTCTTGGGTCATAAGGTAAATACATATTTAATTCTATAGAAACTGCCAGAGCAGTTTTCAAAATGGTTGCACTATGTTATACTTTCACATACAGTATATAAGAATTCCAGTTTTTCCATATCCTTGGTAACATCTGCTTTCAGTCTTTTTAATTTTTGCCATTCTAGTAGCCAGGGCCAGTTACTTAATTTTTTTTTTTAATGTTTTATTATCCAAAGTTGAGATAGAGGGAGAAAGAGCATGAGCAGGGGAGAGGCTGAGAGAGAGGGAGACACAGAATCTGAAGCAGGCTCCAGGCTCTGAGCTGTCAGCACAGAGCCTGAAGCAGGGCTTGAACTCACAAACCATGAGATCATGCCCTGGGCTGAAATCGGACACTTAACTGACTGAGCCACCCAGGCACCCCCAGGGCCAGTTACTTAATATGTGGGGCCTAGTGTAAACTAAAAATCTGGGCTCCTTAATCAAAAGCAGGGGAAAAGATGCTATTAAGAGTACTAATATAAAAAGCTTTTTCCTTTAAAAATATTTTATTACTTATGAAATGTAATAGGACTGATGTGGAGAATTTAGAACCCTTATGCTTTACTTGTAAGAATATAAAATTGCACAGCCACTGTGGAAAACAGTTTGGTGATTTCTCATAAAGCTACACATAGAATTACCTTATGACCCAGCAATTCCACTTTTAAGTATACACCCAAGAGGTGAAAGTAGGGACTCAAACAGATACTTGGTCTCATGTTCACAGCAACATTATTCACAATAGCCAAAAGGCAGAAACAACCTAAGTTTCTCTCAACTAATGAATGAATTTTTTTAAAAAGTGGTATATACATAAAATGGGATATGATTCAGCAATAAGAAGAAGAGAGATTCTTAAATAGACAAATTCATAAAGACAGAAAGTAGAACAGAGGTCACCAATGGCTGGAGGTACAGGGGAATAGGGTTATTGTTCAATGGGTACAGAGTTTCTGTTAGGGATTATGAAAAATTCTGGAAATGGATAGTGGTATTAATTACATAACATTGTGAATGTACCTAATGCCACTGAATTGTACACTTAAAAATGGTTAAAATGGTAAATTTTATGTTATGTGTATTTCACCATAGAGGGGAACTCCTTCAACTTGAAAAAGAACATCTACAAAAAACC
The DNA here is from genome assembly GCF_046562875.1 of Panthera onca. Classification (NCBI taxonomy): domain Eukaryota; kingdom Metazoa; phylum Chordata; class Mammalia; order Carnivora; family Felidae; genus Panthera; species Panthera onca. The sequence continues at coordinate 17,714,437 of NC_138356.1, read as the reverse complement.
TACAGCTAACTTCATATTTAATGGTAACAAAACTCAAAGCTTTCCTGCTAAGATCAGAAACAAGTCAAGGATGTCTCCTTTCACCACTGTTTTTCAGCATAAGAGTTGAAGTCCTAATTAATACACTAAGACAAGACAAGAAAAGAAATCTGGCCCAATACAAATTCACATGTTAGCACAACTGAGAGAAAAATTAAAACAGTGCATTTTCATATTAAATTCCTTTCTTTATTAATACAGGTAAAATGAGAAGTGCCATTTAATATAATTTCTCAGTTCCTAAAATGTGTACAATATGATCTTAACTGTTAAGTAATTCCTTGACACTGATGAGACTATAAGTTAAACAGGTGATGGAATGCAAGCTGGTACAGCCCCTCTGGAAAACAGTATGTGGAGGTTTCTCAAAAAACTAAAAATAGAACTACCATACGACCCAGCAATTGCACTACTAGGTATTTATCCAAGGGATACAGGTATGCTGTTTCAAAGGGACACATGCACCCCAATGTTTATAGCAGCACTATGAACAATAGCCAAAGGATGGAAAGAGCCCAAATATCCATGGATGGATGAATGGATAAAGAAGATATGGTATATATACTCGGCAATCAAAAAGAATGAAATTTTGCCATTTGCAACTATGTGGATGGAACTGGATGGTGTTATGCTAAGTGAAATTAGTCAGAGAAAGACAAAAATCATATGACTTCACTCATATGAGGACTTTAAGAGACAAAACAGATGAACGTAAGGGAAGGGAAACAAAAATAATATAAAAACAGGGAGGGGGACAAAACATAAGAGACTCATAAATATGGAGAACAAACAGAGGGTTACTGGAGGGGTTTTGGGAGGGGGGGATGGGCTAAATGGGTAAGGGATTAAGGAATCTACTCCTGAAATCATTGTTGCACTATATGCTAACTAATTTGGAAGTAAATTTAAAAAAAAAAAAAGGCCAATTCATCAACAAAATTTTTTTAAAAAGTTAAACAGGTGAAAATTAATTCGAGAAAATATTGTTTACCTGATTGAAGCTGTTCTAGTTTATCTTTTTTGTGTGAAGCCAAGTCTCCTATAAAGCAGATACCACCTTTAGCTAGCAAAGCACTGCCAGCTTGAATGCTAACTGCTCCAGTTCCATACTTATTCCTGGATAGAGTAGGAAAAATTTCAGTAGAGACTGGATGACGTATGCCACGAGGCACAAGTTTTATACTAAAATTCAAAAGCCTAGGAAAAAATAAATTATTCATTACTATCATTTACTATTTGATTTTCAGAAGTCATAATGTATAACAGCTACACAATTAAATTTGATTCAGTGTTTAGTAAGGAACTTTTTCTTTTTTTAAAGACTTTACTTCTAAGTAATCTTTACACCCAACATGGGACTTGAACTCACAACCCCGAGATCAAGAGCTGCATGCTCTACCAACTAAGCCAGCCAGGTACCCCACCCCTAGTGAACACTTTTGTTAGGGATAAAACCACTTTTGAGACTTGGTCCTTAATTTGGAAAGCTCACAGCCTAGCAAAGGAGACATAAAAAACTAAAACACAATGTGATAAGTACTAAAATAATATCATGAGAGCATCCATATCAGAATATTATTTCTTTCAGGAAGGAAGTTAGAGAAAGGTACAAAGAGATGACATTTGATCTGGGCCTTCCTCTTTACGGATTGCTTTCTCTTGTTTATTCAGAATGTTTGCATTTAGGCTTGCCAATAGCCCATCACGACTATTCCTGCTGCCTATATATCATGGTAACTCTTGATACATCTTCTTGTTTTCTAATTTCTTTGCCAATTGCCTGAGCCTCTTAATTTCTCAAATTTAAATTCTAAGAAAGGATGATGATTATTTTAAGCTTAGCTTTCAAATCTGATGCCACAGAAATCATAGCTCATTGGTGAAATCAACTATGATGAATAGACACAGACATATAGTACAAAAGGGTGAAGTAGTATTCCTTAAATGTGGACAGGTTATGTGGGGAAATGGGTTCTACTTACATAAATGGGTTAGAAAAAAGCTTAGGGCAGAAAGCTGTCACCATGAGGCAAAAAGCATCCAAAGTTAGCTATCGAGATACTGTAACTAGTAACTTGTTATATCACCTGCAGGAAATTACTTTCCATCTGGTACCAATGTACTTTAATCACAAACTCCACTTGCCCCCCCAGACCCTTTGCGTCTTACACACACAAGTTAATGATTACTGTCTGATTGTTTTCTCCACGTTCATCACATGTGTAAGATCTTGTTTTCTTCACATTCCTCATATGGGTAATATCTTGTGAGCTCAATAAATACAGAGATAAAACCCCTATTTGGGGCTCTTGTCTCCTCCTGGACATTAGCCTCCCTCATATTCAATTTTGCATCCGCTCTCTTGCTGGACAAGAGAGAACTCCAGACTCATAGTCCGCAACAAAGTTGATATAAAGTTTCTAGTGTATATGCCATTCCAAGGAACTGGATGTTGGTTTGTAAAATGGGGGAATGAGATTTAGAAAGAAACTTTTGCAAGCCTGTAGAGCAGTGTTTTTCAACCTTAGCTTACATTAAAATCACCTGGGGAGATTTAAAAAATTCTAATGTCAAGCCCCACCCCAAACCATGAAATTAGAATTCCTGGGGTTGGCCAGTCATAAATATATATATTTTTTACTTCTCCCAGGTAATTCTAATATGCAGGCAGGCTCAGAACCTAGTTATATAGAAAAATGGGCCTCAAACTTGTCTACACATTGGAATCTAATGAGGAACTTTTAAAATACTGATAGAAGGTTATATAATGTAAGGTCAAAATACAAAAATCAATTATATTTCTATATTCACAGAAAATATTTGAAGAATGAAATTAATAAAACACTACCATTTTTAATAGTATCAATATTTTCAAATATTTAGAAATAACTTTAGCAAAATGTATGTATGACCTTTATAAAACATTGCTGAGAGAAATTAAGGGGGATTTAAATAAATGGAGATACACATAGATTAAAAGACTCAACATTGTTATGATTTAAATTCTCCCTAAAATTGATTTATAAGTTAAATGCAGTTCCAACAAAAATCTTTAATGGGCTTTTTTGGAGGGTAGGTGAGTAGTATTAACCTCTGGATTCTAAACTTTATAAGAAAATGCAGGATTCTCAACTTTCTAAGAAAATGCAAAGGACCTAAAATAATGAAAAAGAATCTTGAAAATGAAGAATAAAATTGCACCACTTGATTCAAAACTTTACATAGAGCTACAATAACAAGAATTATGATATTGGCATAATTATAGACAAATGGGTCAAAATAACAGAAAAGAGTTCAAATAGATTTATACCCAATTCAATTTTAAACCTAGTTTATACCCACTTCAACTGATTTTCAACAATGGTACCAAAGCAGTTCAATGGGGAAGGGAATTCTTCTCAACAAATGGTATGGGAAGACTGGATAAATGCATAGAAAAAAAACATTAACCTTGATTCCTACCTCACACCATATACAAAAATTTATGATGTATAAAAGACAATATAAAAGATAAAACTATAATGCTTCTAGGAGAAAATATAAAAGAGTATCTTCATGACCTTAGGGTAGCCAAAGATTTCTTAGATAGAATCCAGAAAACACTAAACTTAAAAAAAAAAAAAAAAATTGAATTTCAACAAAACAAGAAAGTCTGCTCATCAAAGACATTTTTAAGAAAAAAATACTAGTTTTAGATTGAAAGAAAATTTTCATGGCACATATATGTGACAAAGGACATGCATCTAGAACAACCCCACTTAAAAGTGAGCAAAAGACTTGAACAGACACTTCATAAAAGAAGATATATGAGCAGCCAATAAGCACATAGAAAAAAATTCAGATCAGTAGTCATCAGGGAAATGAAAATTACAACCATAATGTGATACCATTTCATATACACCAGAATGGCTGAAGTGAGAAAAGACTGACACCATCAAGATGTTGGTGATGATAGAAACAACTGGAACCTTATGTTGTTAGTAGGAATGTAAAATGGTATAATCACTCTGGAAAACTGTTCGGCAGTTTCTTATAAAGTTAAATATATACCTATCTAATGACATAGCAATTCCATTCCTAGGTATTTATCAAAGATAATGAAAACATAGATCCACAAAAAGGCCTGTAGAGGAATGTTTACAGCAGATTCATTTATAATAGTCAAAACATGCAAAACCCAATGTCCATCACTAGGAGAATGGATAAACATATTCTGCTATATTTATGTAATAGACTACTACTCATCAATAAAAACAATGAGCTACTGATACACACAACTGGGTCAACCTCACATACATATAGAGTGAAAGAGACTAGTCTCAAGAGAGGCATTGTATGATTCCATTTTTATGAAGTTCAAGAAGAGGAAAATTGACCTTGGTTACAGAAATTATGTATGTAGATAGGAATTGATTGAAGGAACTTTCTGAGGTGATGGAAATGTTCTATATCTTACTGTGGTGGTGGTTATAGCAATATATATACTTATCAAAACTCATTGAATTATATACTTAAGATCTGATTATTTACTGATTATTTAGTTATAAATTTTAGTATATGTGCTGCCGAAGCGAGCACTATAAATTTTAACTTAAAATAAAAAACTTCAAATCTCTTGTACTACCCCAAATACCATAGGAAAAGTCAAAGGTTAATGACAAACAGGAAAAGGCACAAAGGCGTTAATTTATAGGAGGTATCACAAATCATTTAGAAATAAGCAATAGAAAAGGTGACAATGGTCAAGGAGGTTTATAGAAAAATAATAAAAGTGTTTAACAAGCTTTTGGGGTGCCTGGGTGGCAGTCAGTTAAGCATCTGACTCTTGAATTCAGCTCAGGTCTTGATCTTAGGGTCATGTCCTGCATTGGGCTCCACAATGGGTGTGAAGCCTACTTTAAAAAAAAAAAAAAAAAGAGTTTACAAGCTCTAAATAATGCTAAAACTTTTTTTTTTTTTAATTTATTTTTAAGCAATCTCTACACCCAATGTGAGGCTTGAACTCAACCCCAAGATAAAGAGTTGCACACTCCACCAACTGAGCCAGCCAGGTGCCCCACTAAAACTTACTTCTAATTTAAAAAATGCCATTCAAAGTCAAATACCATTTTCCATCCATCAGATTTAAAAGTTTGACCATACCCAGTGTTGGTGAGGCTGTGAGGAAAGAAATATTCTCATGCTCATCAGTGGAGGATTAAATTGGTGCAATCTGTAGCAATTAGTACCACATTTACATTGAAATTTAATTAATTTGCTAAAATTAAATTTTAGCAAAACATCATCTGTCCAACAAACTTAATTTGCATTTTTAAAATTTTAAATTCTCTCTATAAATTTGTTTGTGCTTTACAAATGCATCCAAGGTATGAATACAAGAAGCTTGTTCCTAGCTTTTTGAACATGTAAGTTACTTTAAAAATAGTACTTGCTATGGGGAGCCCCAAAATGCTGAGTAGAAGCTTATTCCAAAGTTAGAGTGATAGTCCCAGAACAGTAATTTTGGTACTTTTCACAGCCTTATTTGGGCACAGTGAATCAGTATTATTGAATGGAATCTTGTAGAAAAATAAGACAATGGTTTGTTGGTTCTTGGGTGGGTGGGAGAGATTACTTTCAAATGAAAATAAAGTACAAAAGCGGAATGTTGAGTTAGGGAATTGAGGAAAAGGAAAAGGAAGTCTGTGAAGGATATATTTATTTGTAAAGGTGTGAGTGGGAAAATTGGTTGAAACTTTTGAGTGGTTAAATCCTCAAAATATTGAAAGCAAATATCCAATTTATTAATTCCTGTGTTTAAAGTTTTGAACTCCATTAATAAAAGTTTATTTAAATATTTATACTGCCCAGATAATTCTAAACATTTGTCTTATAATAATGCTCATGGAAAGGATTTATGCAAATAAATGTGTGACCAATTTATAATTTGAAAACATTTATGTCACATATTTTACCTGTCTACAAGTAGAGTATCACTTGTCATGATTAAAATATCCAGGCAATCTTTCAGTTCCTTGTTACGGTCACTTGTCTGTACTAGACTCATCAGCAAACATAGCTTGAGCAAATTGTAAGTCCCAGGAGGAACAATTTGTGATGCAAAGATATTGGCAAGTATCGCTGTAAATTTCCAGCATGAGCTGGAAGTCAAAGAGAGGAGATACCTAAAATTGTCGCTTATTCCTGAAGGAACTGAAAGTAAACATATATTAAAAAGGGTTTTAAAATAAGAAAATGACATTATAGATACCTGATCCCATTTATCAAAAATATTACCAAATTGTAGCTCTTCTAGCGATGCCATATTCAAATTCTTATAATATTAAATTATGATTAAAGGTCACTCTGGTCTCTCAATTTTATCTCAGGGAATGTAATAAAATGAAACAGTTACCCCATGTGTCTACATAAATTGGCTGTGGGGTACAAGCAAATCCCTCATTCTTCTTTTAAGACCTATGTAAACCAAGCCAGATCATGGGGCACCTGTATTGCAGTGTTTGCTTCTATATGTTTGAAATAATATCATCTTTAGTGAGGGCTAACCAGCAGAAGGGGAAATTTTTGAATGTTGCTGTTAAAAGGGATGATTTAGGGTGCCTGGGTGGCTCAGTTGATTAAGTATCCAACTCTTGGTTTTGGCTCAGGTCATGATCTCACAGTTTGCAGAGTTTAAGCCCCGTATTGGGCTCCATGCTGGCAATGCAAAGCCTGCTTGGGATATTCTCTCTCTCTCTCTCTCTCTCTTTCTCTTTCTCTCTCTCTTCTCTGCCTTCCCCTGCTCACTCCCTCTCTCAAAACAAATAAATAAAAATACACAAATAAAAAGGAAGATTTATTCTCTACTACTTTGAAAGCACTGCACTGTACTATACTGTAACATTCTAGATCTTGTCTACTCCCTTACTCTGTCCAGCTCCTGAAATGAGCCTTTTAATCCACTTGATCATTGAGAAGAATTGCTATGCATGCATAAGCCAGTTCTTTCTCCTAACTCTTGAGCTGCCATCATAGAGCAATGATTTCTTCTATTCATCCATGGCCATGGACCGAGGGAAGCCTACCTTAGTGTAGCTATTGCCACATTTGGGTGGTTAAATCTGCCTACTTCTGGAATGCAACATGAGAAAGCACACTTTCTCACCTACATATAAGTCCTGTTCTCCTACCAAATCAATAAATCTGGGAATACCTCACAGAAGAAAATATTTTAAATGTCACTAAAATATCTATTGTCCATTAGTGCTTTCTTTGTTCAATATTTTTATTCTTCAAAGAAGCTTTTCTCTTCAAGACAAGCAGAGGTATCTAGAATCTAACTGCATTTATTTTTTATTTTTTAAATTTTTATTTATTTATTTAGATATTTATTTATTTATTTTGACAGAGAGGGCAAGCATGCACATGAGCAGGAGAGAGGCAGAGAGAGAAGGAAAGAGAGAATCCCAAGCAGGTTCCTTGCTGTCAGTACAGAGCCTGACTTGGGGCTTGATCTCACGAACTGTGGATCATGACCTGAGCCAAAATCAAAGTTGAACAGTTAACTGACTGAGCCACCCAGGCTCCACTATTTTTTTATCTTAAAGAGAGAAAGAGAACACAAATGAGTGAGACAGGCAGAGGGGGAGAGAGAATCCCAATCAGGCTCCGTGCTATCACCACAGAGCCCGGTGCTGGGTTAGATCCTATGACCCTGGGATCACGGCCTGAGGCAAAATCCTGAGTTGGATGCTCAACCAACTGAGCCACCAGGTGCCCCAGACAGATTTTTATTTATTTATTTATTTATTTACTTACTTACTTACTTTACTTATTTTCCTTGAGAGAGAGGGGAGGGCATACACACATGCATGAGTGTGAGCAGGGGAAGGGCAGAGAGAAAAGGACAGAGGACCTTAAGCAGGTTCCATGCCCAGTGCAGAGCCTGAGGGGCCAGATCTCACAACCATGAGATCATGACCTGAGCCAAAATTGAGAGTTCATGCTTAACTGATTGAGCCATCAGGTGCCCCTAGAATCTACTTGCGTTTAACTCAACTTGGTCCTCTATTATTGCAGACAATTATCTAGTGATTCCTAAATAAATAAATAAATAAACAAACAAATAAATAAATCTAAAATCTAAAATCTAAATCTATTCAAGATTTAACCAGTCCTTCCTGAACATTTAAATATTTATATGCCAAGTTAAAAGAGTAGGTCTGCTCTCCTCTTTTACTTAATGCTTATTTGTGTTGGAGTTGTTAAAGGAAATTACTAGTAATAAAGGTGGTATTTTGGCCCCCATCTGCCTTTCTCTTTTGTCTTATTTCTTGATTGGTTCAGAACTCAGATGAGGAATAGGATGCTATTTTATTGGGTCTTTTTCTCAGACAACAAGTTACTTAACATGGGGGTGGGGTGAAACAAAAGGTGGGGTGAAAAACCTTTTAGTGAATCTCAAACTCCTGACATCTGGACACAATTTTCTCATTGCTAATCATGAAAAAAATCAAAATAAAGTTTAGGCAAAAAAAGGAGTCCTTCCTCTGGGCAAGGGTCTACATTATCACATTTTCTTTCTTTCATAGCCTTTATTATCTGTAATCATCTTATTGATTAGTTTATAGGTTTATTCACTGTCTACCATATGATTAAGAGAAGGAACCTTGATTGTCCTGATTACAACTATATCTCTAGAGCTTAAAAGAGTGCCCAACAATACTTATTTCCTGAAAAAAATACTTATTTCAAAACACAAGGACTTAAATTTAATTATTTTTTAAATATGATACTAATAATTTCCTTACCTTCTGGATTATAAGAAATGATACTGTTTGCCTCTATACAGACAGCAGTTTGTGAAGTTCTTACACAGGTTGGAATTCCAATAATTTTATACTCATTTCCTATATTCATTTTACTCACAGATTCATCTAAAATTATTAAACACAAAAGAAAATATGTATTCACTAAATGAAACTTGTACGTGATCAAATGGTTCAATGATCTAGAACTAGTAACAATTCAGTAGTTGAGTTAGTTGTATTTACTTTTGTTTAGTATAATACCTATATAGAGTGGCACTAATAATGTAAATTGAGGCAATTTTATTGCTAATAAATTTTGATATTTATAGGCAATGATGAATTAACTTCAAGAAGCATGAGACATAGCAATTAGATAGTCTCCTATAATACAATGAAAGGAAAAACAAGATCATTGTATTTAAGATGAAATATCTTTGCATTAAATGACAATAAATGTTAATAAAAATGATCTTATAAGTAATAATTTAATTTGGGAAGAAAATAATTTTAAAAGGTTTATTTCACCGTCTATGATATAGCCAAGGTATGTTACATACATCATCTAATTATAAAATGTTAGATATTATTATTCCACTTTGTATATAAAGAAACTGAGAAATTAAGTGATTTGCAGAAGGCATTTACTAAATGGTAAGTAGCAGAACTGAAATTCACATCTAGGTCTGCTTATCTCCTTGCACTATGCTAGGTTTCCCTTCTCATACCTACAGATTGTGCAAAGCTTTTGCACAAATTCAAAATTTATCTTACAAACATACACTAAAAATCTTGATCCTCCATTAAACGGAAGTTGGGTGGTTATAAAGCTATGAAAAAAAGGACTTATAAGGAGGAACAGGATTAGCTTCTCTCTGTGAAGAAGATCAAACATTGATCTTCTCCATCATTTTTTTTCTCCTCTCTCTCTTAATCTCTCTACTCTTTTGGTGGGGTGGGGCGGGGGGGGGAGTTTCAGAGAGCATATTGGTGTACCCTGTAGACTGGAAGGGAAGAATCAGGCTTGAAAATTGGGAAAATAAAAACTGCAAACCAACCAAACAATACAACCAACCAAACAAACCAAACCAAACAACCAACCCAAAAAAAACAAAAACAAAAACAAAAACAAAATGAACTAACTGAAGGATACAGAATGAATTACAAGGGGAAAATAAAAGCAAACAATTTTTCAACTGTTCCATGGAATCATAGAGTTTGGTAGATGTATCCTGAGATCAAGGAAAGGTCACGAGAAAAGCACGGAGATCAGGAAGTCTTGGTATTTCTTCTAATATCAACCTCAAGAGGTCTGTTGTTATTAATTTAATCTCTAAAAATTCATTTAGGTTCCATGGAAAAGTTTATCTAAAGAAAGGGTTTTCTACTAAAATATAAGTTGCATAGCCACTTATATTTATACACTGTATGGTTTGTATATGGTATTTAACAGAATTAAGTAGATAAAAGCATAGACTTTGAAGCTGGAAGGCCTGAATTTGAATCATGGCTCTGCCATGTACTAGCTATATGACTTTGGACAAGTAACTTCTCTGTGCCTCAGTTTCCAAATTGTAAAATTGAGATAACAATAGAACTTACTTGATAGGGTTACAACTAAATGAGTTAAAATATGTAACAGTGCCTGGCACACAGTAACTGCTATATAAAAATGAACCATTATCATCTGGGCTTACATACCTGCTTCATCCTTGTCAGGCCATGGTGGAAAGAGTTCTTGTTTGAGTCTCTACTTTCCTAACTCTTGAGTTTCCTATACACGGTTGACATCTAAGCTCTCTCTTTCCAAATAGTTTAATTCCTCAAATTTCAGCCCAAGAAAGGAGGCTGAGCCTCACCCTCATTTTCACTTGTTCTGGCTTTTCAGTGAGGACTCATCTCTTTCCTGGGTGACTGACACTGATGATTTTCTCCATGGCAGACTCAGTCTACTCACAGGTCTCTACTCATGAAGTTCTCAACAATTAATCATATGTCACTGCTTATTCATTATTTTTAAGTTTATTTATTTATTTTTGAAAGAGAGAGAGAGGGAGGGGTAGAGAAAGAATCTGAAGCAGGCTCCACAATGTCAATGCTGAGCCCAAAGTGGGGCTCAAACTCACAAACTATAAGATCATGATCTGAATCGAAGTCAGATGCTTAACTGACTGAGCCACCCAGGTACCCTCATTCATTTTTAAACAAATATTTATTAAGTTTTTACTATGTGCAGTAAAAAAAAAAAAATAACAAAAACCAAAAAACTATGTCCTTACCTTCATGAAGTTTACATTGTAAAAGAACCCCAATATTTACCTAAGACACAACACAGAATAATGGGAGGTCTTTACCATAAGTAATTGTGTCCCTGAGACTTAGCACAGTGCCTGGGACATAGAAGGTGCTAATATCTTTTTAAGTAAATAATGTATGAATCAATGAATAATTAATATATTAGCTAAATATGACTCTTGAAAACACTCTTAAAAAGACCTATGATTCTTAAGCTATAGAAGTACCAATTTATAAGTCATAAACAATAGTCATAAAATAGTCATAAACAAACATAAATATAATAAACATAAACAACAGTCATAAACAATAGTCTTACATTTTTTAGCAATTTGCTTTTAGCTCACACAAAACTTACTTACCCCTTAGAAAAATTGTAAGAGATTGAAACCTAAATGGCTGGTTATTGGAATATCCTTGAAAAGCATGAAGTGCCTTTGCTGTGATTATTTCAACTATCTGTTTATCTTAAGGCAAATAGCAAAAAAAAGAATTAGGTATTTGAATACACATTCAATTTAATTTCCACATTAAGATATAAAACACTATTTTAAAACTTATAATTACAAAATGTAAATGCATTTTTACCACCAAGTACTCTAAATTTTCTGTCTTCTTGAAGTGAAGATGAACACAGATTACACAAAAAGTCATTTCTTACTGTTGCAGATTCAGTAGCACCAGGCACATGCACTCTTATATACTCAAATCCTAAAAGTAAACAAAGGAAAGCTAAAATTTACTTTTAGATTTAGCTATCCATTTTCAATCCTTTAAAATTAATCTAATTCAAAGTATAATTAACTCAATTTTGCACGTGGGTTCCTGAGAAGTTCAATTAACATTTATTGCATGGCTCTTTCTTGGCAGGTACTGTGTTAAGGCACTGGTGATATAGATACATAAACATACAGTTTCAAAAGGCAGCAATAAGAAACAGATAATTTCAATATGTGGTTTTCATTTGGACTGTTCAGAGAGAAGAGAGAATGGCATCCAACCCAATGATAAGTGGAGATGAATGGAAAAGATGTCCTGAGAAGGACTGAACTGAAGTTAAGGCAAAGGTCTGAGAGAGGACATTACATGGAGAGGAAACAGCATGAACAAACAGTTATGAAACAATGTGTGAAAACAAGTACTTCAGTAATCCAAGAGCACTGTTAAACTGTGGGAAAAAAGAGGGGAAGACAGAATGTACTTCAAGATCATGCAAAATAAACGTACAAACATAAGACAACAAGTTTTATTCCGTTCTTTCTACTCTATGAATGTTTCATAACTAATGATAAACCTGATTTAGGATTAAACAATAATTGCTTGGTATTTTGATTTTACATTTTTATATCTACCTTTCGACAGAGGGCATGCTTCATCTGAACAAAGAAATCTTGCACCTTGTGTGTACTTGGTTACAGTTGTCATTGCAATCACAATACCTTGCATCATATAAAATCTTTGAGATGCATAATCAAGTGGAAATTCACAAAGATCAAGACTATAACTTCGCAGAGGAGGTAAATGTGTTAACTTCAGCACTATATTAATCTAATAAGAATGGAAAAAATGGTATTAATAAAATTGCAGATCTAATTGCACTTGCATTACATTATATAAGTATATAAGTACAATATATAAGTATTGTATTAAGTACAATATATAAGTATTTTTGTGGAGTAAATCAAATAAATGATTTGTTAGTGTTATTAGGAAACAAAATGTAAGCATAAGAAAAAAGATTTAAATATAAAATTAAAGATGCAAAACCCTTAAATCTTACATTTTAATTGGAAATATCATTATGAACTCATTATTTTTATTTAAAACCACACATTTCCTGACTATATCCATTGAAAAGACCTGTAAAAGAATGACAACCCAATAGTAATGAACACTTCTAGTGCCCAGATTGTGATCTCTTAAATACAATTTCTCACCAAAAGGAACCTAAACTGCTTAAGAGAAATGGCTGACTCCAGGTCTGGGGTGGAAAATATACCAGATGGACCTGCTGTATCTCCTTGTGCCAGAAACCAAGGGAATTACAAAAAACTAAAACATGGGATCTGTCAAAAGGACATAAAAGCCAGCTTTAAGGGACTCCCAGTGACCAAAGGTAGGATAAAATAAACATCAAAAGGAATGATAAAGATTCATTGAAATATATCAGATATATTTTAAATATATTAAATACATCAGATATATTAATATATCAGATGTCAGATATTTTAAATTCATGAATTTTTCATAATAAAAAAATAAAAAACAAAACCCAAAAAATTACTGGTCATCATTAGAGGCTCACAAAATAATGATTTCAACTCATTATTCTCTGAAAATTTATAAATGGAAAGAATCAATCATTTATTCTGCCTTTCTGGTACAAAGTATATTTCAGGGTAACCAAATAGTCGATGAGAGAAAACTTCTGTTATAGAATAATTTCAGTTAATAAGTTCAGAAAGGTTGCTAAAATTACAAAAACTCAGTTTTGCAACTTCAATAAAATAATGGATTCTAAGCAATGGTCATCAGTGGCTGCAAAAACTATTAGGTGGAAGTTGATGGGAGACTGTATACTGAAGAGATCAGACTGACATCACCCAAACCTACTAATCAAATGTGGGATTACTAAAAGTGGACAACAGAGAGTGTATTTCTCCTAATGTAACACAATATGAAATACATGACACTAAATATGATGTATTCTTGTCAAAATGAGTTGAATCTGAATTTAAGCAAGTTTTAAGAGCAAATTCCCTTTTTCCAGAAAAATGGGGTATGGGGGAGTAAGTTAAATGACACAAGAACATGGGGCACCTGGGTGGCTCGGTCAGTTGAGCGTTCGACTTTCGCTAAGGTCATGATCTCATGGTTTGTGAGTTTGAGCCCTGCATCAGGCTCTGTACTGACAGCTCAGAGCCTGGAGCCTGCTTCCGATTCTGTGTCTCCCTCTCTCTCTGACCCTCCCCTGTTCATGCTCTGTCTCTCTCTGTCTCAAAAATAAATAAACATTAAAATTTAAAAAAAAAAAAAATTTTTTTTTAAATCCCACAAAACATAATCAGACAAATCCAGATTATGAGACATTGTACAGGACAATTATCTAGGTTTTTCAAAATTCCAATGGTATAAAAAGGAAGGGGGAGGAAATTGCTCTAGATTAAAAAGGATTTAATAAGATATAAAAACCAATTACAATGTGTAGACCTTGTTTTGATCCTGATTTGAACAAATAAATTGTGAAACACTCTTGAGAGCCCAATTGGGTAAATTTAAATATAGACTGGATATTAGATGATACCAAAAAATTATTGTTATTTTGTAAAGGGTCATAGTGGCATTGCGGTTATATAAGAAAAATGTCCACAATTTTTAGAGGTTGATAGTAAAGTATGTAGGTGGGACATAAGGATGTCTGGGATTTGCTTTAAAATATTTTGGGGAAAAGATGATGCAGGTATGGCAAAATATTACAAACTATTAGATCTGAATGACATAATATGGAGGTTCACAGTATTATTCTCTTTATTTTAGGGTATGTTTGAAATGTTTTATTATAAAAATATTTAATGTTATAAATGATAATACAGGAAATAAAGATGTGTATTTAAGATGGTCTATTGAATCTGAAAGAAATGTAGTACTTTTTAAAATAAACAAAATATTGTTTATTATTTAAAAATAATAAATAAAATATGAATAAACAAAATTGAATATAAAATATTTATTTATAAGTAACATTCAAACTACTTTACCTTGGTTTTCTTTGTTAAATTCAACGAAAACTTACTTGAGTTTCAGTCTGTAATTGTCCAATTAGTGAAAGAGTCTTAACAGCAACAAAACAGACCTGTAATTTCAAACAAACAAAGTTACCAAAAATGCCATGTGGCATAAAATTATTTCTTTCTTTAACTTACAGATTGAAAAACGTGAGCAGCTTTTAGTGGCTGGTGTAAAATGTAATTTCCAAGTTCAGCATCCAATTCAACAATATCAGAGGGATTTATTAAAATACTGAATCGATAGACCGCATAACTTTGTTTTGAATCTGTAAAAATACAAACATAAAAATGAGGATAGCTGCACATAGGAATTTTAAAGTTTCTAAAATATACAGTCACCTTTACTGAACATACCATTGTAGAACTTGCAATCATCTATAAACTTTTGGAGGCCTCCACTTCTGTCAAGATAGATAAGGGCGGCCTCTTTCATTTTTAGATTTGACATTTTCTCCTACTGAGTCTTCTCTATTACAAACTGATTAAACAACTGCTGGTAAAGAGTACCGATGGTGAAACACATAGAAAAGATGAGAATACCTAGAGATAAAATATATTAGAATTTACACCTCACGATCTCTAATAAAATCTTACACACTGTTATACTTAAAATTGAGAGTGAAATGAAATAAGGTAAAATTCCCAACTTAAAATTCCTATGCAAAAGAAAACAAAGTTTTGCTCTCAATAATATTTTTTATCAACAGTAGTTTATGAGATTCTCTACAAGATTTCAAACTTAAGAACAGGAACCCCAACTGTCTCTTTACAGAGTAAGTGCTCCCAAAATATGGTTGTTGAACTAAATATTAGACGATGATGTCCCCTTGCAGGGGGTGTTTAAAAAATGAAAGTGGTAAAAGTTGTTACAAAAAGTCAACCTAAGTAAAGTGTAGTTAAACTAGAAAATCTGAAAACTTAGTCCTAGATCTAGCATTTCCTAGTTGCTATGCGGCAATCACCTGGGCTATCTTGGCTCAGTATCTTCATATGCAGGAAATGAAAGGGTTGTACTAGATGATAAGGCCTCTTCTGGCTTTAAATCTTTTATCAGTAACCAACATAAAATATTAAACCTTGGTAATGAGAATGGAATTTGTAAAATTAATTTAAAGATAGCAATCAGCAATTGGAACAGTATATATCTATAATTGTATTAGGTACTAGGGATAAAATGATTCAGGATTGGATCATGCCATCAAGGAGTTGCCAATTTGGAGAAGTCAGACGACCATCACATCTGTTCATCATCAAATATTTATTGGGCATTTAGTATTTATTAGATACTAGACTGTCATAGGCACTGGGGCTACAAAGATGAGTAAAATATGATTCCTATTGTTCAGAAAGTACAGAAAGGGATGATGGACATGTAAAAAACTTACTATAAACTTGCTATAAAAGAAATATTAATGTACTAAGGAGTACAAAAGAAACATGATGTATTAAATAGTTCCTAAAACAGCATCATCCTTGTGTAGGGGTCATAATGTTTTCTCTTGGTATAGGACATTTTGATTTAATACAGTGGGTCATAGGGAAAAAGCAATGAATTCTACTTTAAAGGTGGCATTTGATAAAGATTTAATTGGAGGAGAGGTGAAGACAGGAGGACTTTTCCAAAGACAGGGGTAACCAATAGATCTACACCTACACTACTGAATCCATACCCCTACTACTTGGAACTCAGGCCACTTACCAAAGTAAAGTAATTGAGACTGTCCTTTTGCTATTATATAGGGGGGAAAGTTTAGAGTTTCTCAGTGGCCATAAATACAATGATCTTAAAGTATATGTTGTATTCAGAACATTTCATCTGTGCTTCATCTGAACATAAGGTTTCTAGGGCTGAATGAAGAGAGTCCATTGATAATGAAACGGGTGGGTGAGTCTCAATCAGATTATAACTGTTTGAAGTCCGTTATGATTACACAGGCAAAAAAAAAAAAAATCCATCAAAGTTTTTAACAGGGAAAAATATGGTCAGATTTTTGTGTTGGTAATCAATGCCTACTGCTATTGTGGAATATGGGTTGGATAGAGGAAGAGATGATAATCAGTTTCTAGCTACTGATACAGTCCTAAGAGATGTACGGCCCAATCTAGGGCATTAGGAATGAAATGAACTGGAGCAGATGTATTCTAGACTTTTAAAGATTTCATGGCGACCAGCCTGTGAGTTTTCAAAATGGGTGTGGCTGATGCTGCTCTAACGGAAATATGGGACCCCGAAAAAGAGTAGGAAAATGATAATGCAAAGTTCATTTGAGATGTTCTAATTCTGATGGCTTCTTAGGCCACCCAGATATATATAAGCACTAGGACCACGTAAATCAGGGCCTGGACTTTAGCAGCTTAGGGGGAAAAAAAAAAGAAAAAAAGCTAGCGACAAAGCTCTGGGTATCACCTGTGTAAAGCAGAAGTCCTGGGAGTGGATGCACTTTTTGGAAAGGAAAAGTAGAGACACGACATGGAAGCCAGTGAAAAAGCATTAAATAAACGAACGGGGATAAAATTCTACAAATGTTCTCATACTCCAAAGAACTCAAGGGTTAGTTCACTTAGAATAGGCAAAGGAGGTCAGGTCTTCTCCCCCTGCCGCGTCAGCAGAAAAACACCTCACAAAGCAGATAAAAGCGAATCTGGCCTCACAGTCTGGGATCCACGACCTCTCTCACCCACATCAGCAGCCTCCAGTGAGAGGAACCCCTGCCCAGCAGCACATAGAACCCTCTCCTCACGCACCGAGCTGAACCAGGCGAGCGCCACCTGAGGACGAACACACAACGAGATCCTCGCGCGCATGCGCTCACCTCTGTGATGTTAGTTGCGCGAGGGCTGCTGGGACCGCCCCCCCCCCCCCCCCCCCCGCAGTCCCCGCAACGCTTAGCCAGGGTGATTACCGGGTCATCCTCCACCTCCTTTAATTAAATCACCATGCATCCCTCGCTGCAAGGCAAAAAAGAGGGAGAAAGATAACAAACTTTTGCTAGTTCTTGTTTTAACAACAACCAAAGTTTTGAACACAACCAAGGGTGTCCATGGTTGTTTGTTTGTTTGTTTACTGAGAACTCTCCTGCTGGGAATGCAAAATGGTGTAATCAATTTGGAAAACATTCTGGGACTACCTCAAAGGTGGGATTACTATATGATCAAACAAGTCCCTGCCACGTATAATGAGGGGGTTTAAAACATACGTTCACATGAAGACTAACACATAAAATGTTCATGGTATTACTCATAATAGCCCAAAAGTGGAAACAAGTGATAAATGGATAAATAAAATGTGGCATATCCCTATAATGGGATGTTATTTGACCTTTAAAAGGAATGGTGTACTAATACATGCTGCAACATGGATGAAAGCTTTGAAAACACTATGCAAAGCAAAGCAAGCCAGAAATAAAAGGTCAAGTATTGTATGATTCCGTTTGTATGAAATATCTAGAATAGGCAAATCTGTACAGAAAGTACATTAGTGTTTGCTTAGACTTGAGGGGAAATGGAGACTGACTGCTAATGGGTATAGGATTTCTATTTATTTAAACAGGTTTTTAAATGTTTATTTATTTATTATGAGAGAGAAAGTGTATTGCCTCCTGGCATAAGCGCCCTCAAGTGGGGGAGGGGCAGAGGGAGAAAGAATCGCAAGCCAACTCTGTGCTGTCAGCACACAGCCCAATCAGGGCTCGAAATCACTAACTGTGAGATCATGACCCGAGCTGAAATCAAGAGTTGGACGCTTAACTGACTGAGCCACCCAGGTGCCCCAGATTTTTTTTTTAATTGTGGTAAAATATACACAACATAAAATAAAATGAAACTCTATACCCATAAAATAGTAACTCCCTTTACCCACCCCACCACACCTACCACCTTCTATCAGATCTTGACAACCACCATTCTACCTTCTGTGTCCATGAATTTGACTACTCTAGTAGGAGCCTCATATAAGTGAGGTCCTTAACTTTTTGTGACTGGCTTATTTCACTTAGTAAAATGTCTTCAAGGTTCATCTATGTTGTAGCATTTCCTAACTTTTCAAGATGGAATAATATTCCATTGTATGTATATATGGCATTTGGTTTATCCAACCATTTAAGATTTCTTTTTCAGGTGATGACAATGTTCTAAAATTGATTGTAGTGTTAGTTGCATGACTCAAAAACCTAAAAGCCAGTGAATTGTACACTTTAAATTGGTGAATTGTATGGTATTGGAACTAATCTCAATAAAGCTGTTACCAAACAAACTTAAAACTTGTGCTGACTCCTTCCCCATTAGTATTACTATGATAGGAAACAAATACAAAATATAAAAGGATAAAATAGGCAGAAAGAGAAAGGATTAGGACCTGAGGTCTCTGGGTGGGGAAAGACATGTTTTGGAACAATGCTGGGAGTGTTTGACCACAGCAAAACCACTCCTCCTCCCCCAGGCAAGAAGGTTCATCTTAAGAATGTAACAGACACCACCTACTCCTCCTCAGGTTCCCTCAGGAATTTGACAAAAGACAGGACTAAAAATAAGTAGACCATAAAACCTATGAACCACAAGGAACAGTTTGGCCATACACCACCCCTCATACAATGGAAATTAGCCAATCAGAAATGGACAACCCAGCACCTAGAGTTATACAGCCAATAAGGGTAGAAGGCAACAAGGAACAAGGGGGAAAGGAAGAGGAACAGGAGGGCTGACCACAACCTTATAAAACAACGACCCTTGCCTATAGTCCTTGGGCATTCATTTTTGAATGTCCCCTCTCTGTAAAGAGAGCTTTCCTACTATTCTTACTTTCTAATCTTATACTTGAATAAACTTTTGCCTGCTTCTCATTTTGTGTCCACTTCTTCATTCTTTGAATCGGCGAGACAACGAATTCTGGGTATTGAGGAATAAAATCCTGCAACATTACTTGGTACAGTTACCTGTCCTCATGTATTCCATGGTTTGAAGAGGACCTAGGTGGTGGAATAAAAGTAATTGAAGCCATTCTTTTCAATATTTACTAGGGTTGATAAAACACCTCAGAGTTTGTTTTTCTGAGGGAATATAATCTTTGTTAGTGTTGAGGTGATAAAAATGCTTTGCTGGAGCCTAAATCAACTTGTAACAGCAAATGATGTTAAAACTTTTGTACAACAATTCTGTGGTTATGGATACTATTTTAGATGGAAAGTTCTGGTGATGGCGTTATATTTTAAGATAGAATCAATTCACAAAAAGGTACTCATATATATATTAAGGTCTTGGTTAATCAGTTAACCAAAACAATTCATTTCCATAACAAAGTAATAATGGAGTTTTATATCAACCAAGTCCAGGAAAACCTAATAGGTTTTTACATATTTAATACAATATTTAAAATATATTAAACATAAGAATAGCATTTAAAATCTTAAGTATTCAGTGTATTACTGCACGTTGCAAACTCTCTGAAAATGATGATATCAATAGTCAAAATTTCATTGCTTCTTTTTGATTTTTTTAACGTTTATTCATTTTTGAGAAAGAGAGAGACAGAATATGAGTGGGGGAGGGTCAGAGAGAGAGGGAGACACAGAATCCCAAGCAGGCTCTAGGTTCTGAGCTGTCAGCACAGAGCCTGACACGGGGCTCAAACTCATAGACCCAGAAATCATGACCGAGCCAAAGTAGGACACTCAACCGACTGATTCACCCAGGTGCCCCAAAATTTCATTGCTTCTCATTGTTACATTGCTGTAAATACTTACACTTTATTATTATAGAATATAACTGAACATCACAAATTATTTATTTATTTATTTATTTATTTATTTATTTATTTATTTATTTATTTTTAGAGAGAGAGAACATGTGAGTGGGGATGAGGGGCACAGGGAGAGAGAGACTGAGAATCCCAAGCAGGCTCTGTGCTGAGCACTGAGCCTAATATGGGGCTCAATTCCATGACACTGGATCACAACCTAAGCAGAAATCAAGGGACACTCAACTGATTTAGCTACCCAGGCATCCCTCTTTCCTTTTCTTAGTTAGCCTGATTAGAGGCTTATCAACTTTATTGGTTTTTTTCACAGAATCAGCTTCTGGTTTTATTGATTTTCTCTGTTGATTTCCTGTTTTCAATTTCATTGATTTCTGCTGTCATTTTTATTATTTCTTTTCTTCTGCTTACGTGCTTCTTTCCATTGTTTCCTCAGGTAGAAACTTAGATTATTGATTTTGGATCTTTCTTCTTTTCTAATATATGTATCCAATGCTATAAATTTTCCTTTAAGCACTGTCTTCATTATATCCCACACATTTCAGTAAGTTGTGTTTTCATTTTCATTTAGTTCAAAATATTTTAAAGTTTCTCTTGAAATTTCTTCTTTGATTCATGTGTTATTTATAAGTGTGTTGTTTAATCTCCATCTATTTTGGTTATGTTTTTAATTTTTAGTTTACTTGTGGTTTTAGAGCAGACATTGTATGATTTCTATACTTATAAATTTGGCAAGGTGTGTTTTATGGCCCGGAATTTGGTCTATATGGGTGAATGCTTCATGTGAGCTGGAGAAGAATGTATTCTACTGTTGTTGGATGAAATAGTCTATAGATGTCAATTGCATCCAGTGGATTGATGGTGTTTTTGAGTTCAACTATGTTCTCACTGATTTCCTGCCTGCTGGATCTGTCCATTTCTGAGAAAGGGGTGTTGAAGTCTCCAACTATGATAGTGGATTCATCTGTCTCTCCTTGCAGTTCTATCAGTTTTTGCCTAATGTAATGTGACACTCTTTTGTTAGGAACATTTACATTAAAGACTGTTATGTCATACTGGAGAATTGACTCCTTTATCATTATGTAATTCCCTTCTTTATCCCTGATAAATGTCTTTACTTTGAAATCTGCTGTGTCTGAAGTTAATATATAGTTACTCCTGCTTTCTTTTGGTTAGTGTTAGCATGGTGTAGTTTTCTCCATCCATTTACTTTTAATTGGTTGTATGTGTCTTTATATTTAAAGTAAACTCCTTATAGACAACATATAGTTGAATCTAGTTTGGTTTTTTTTAATCTACTCTGACAATCTGTGCATTTAGGCCATTTATGTTTAAAGTGATTATTGATATATTGGATTAATACTTAACCATATTTGTTACTATTTTCTATTCGTTGCCTTTTCCTTGTTCTTATTTTTGTTTTCTATTCTTTTTCTGCCTTTTGTGATTTTAACTGATTCCATTTTTTTTAGCATACCAGCTATACTTCTTTTTTCCCCTCTTTTTATACTGATTGCCCTAGAGTTTGCAATACTCATTTACAACTAATCCAAATTCATGTTTAAATAACACTGTACTGCTTCACAGTACAGTGAAGTACCTCAGTATGAGTATCTTGTAATAACAAAATAATCTGACTTCTTCCCTTCTGTCTCTTGTATCATTGACGTCATTCATTTTACTTATCTAAAGGCATAAATAAGCATATGTATATAATATATACATATGCATATTATCAAATACATTGTTGCTATTATTTTGAACAAACTGTTATCTGTTAGATCAATTAAGAATAAGAATTAGGCACCTGGGTGGTTCACTTGGTTGAGCTTCTGATTTCACTCAGTCATGATCTCGCAGTGCATGGGTTGGGGTCTGAGTGGGGCTATGTGCTGACAGCTTGAAGCCTGGAGCCTGCTTTGGATTCTGTGTCTCTCTCTCTTTCTCTGCCACTCCCCTGCTTGTGCTCTGTGTCACTCTCTCTCTCAAAAATAAACATTAAAAAAAAAAGAATAAAAACAAAAGTTTTATTTCACATTCTTTTATTCTTTCTGTGAAGCTATTCCTTTTTTTTTTTTTTTAATGTTTTATTTATCTTTGAGAGGGTGCAAGTGGGGAGGGGCACAGAGCGAGGGACAGAGGACCGGAACCAGGCTCTTCCTGCTGGCAGCAGTGATCCCAGTGTGGGGCTTAAACTCAAGAACCATGAGCTCATGACCTGAACTGGAATCAGATGCTCAACTGGTTGAGTCACCCAGGTGCCCCAATGCTATTTCTTTCTTTATGTAAATCTGAATTTCTAACCTATGTTACTCTCTTTTGCTCTAAAGAACTTCTTTCAACATTACTTGCAAAGCAGGTCTATGGGAAAAAAATTACCTCAATTTTTGTCTAAGAAAGTCTTCATTTCTACTTCACTTTTGGAGGATAATTTGATAGGGTACAGAATTCTAGGCTGGTAGGGTTGTTTCTTTTTTTTTCTCAGCACTTTTTTTAACTTTAAAAAAAAAATTTTAAATGTTTTTTTTTCAATCAAAACCCAGATGTTTATTCTCTGTCTCTTCTGTGTTTTTTTTTTTTTAATTTTATAAGTATATCTTTTTAAATTTACATCCAAATTAGGTAGCATATAGTTCAACAATGATTTCAGGAGAAGATTCCTTATGCCCCTTATCCATTTAGCCCATCCCCCTTCCCACAACCCCTCCATAACCCCCTGTTTGTTCTACATATTTAAGAGTCTCTTATGTTTTATTCCCCTTCCTGTTTTTATATTATTTTTGTTTTCCTTCCCTTATGTTCACCTGTTTTGTCTCTTAAAGTCCTCACATGGGTGAAGTCACATGATTTTTGTCTTTCTCTGACTAATTTCACTTAGCATAATACCCTCCAGTTCCCTCCATGTAGTTGCAAATGGCAAGATTTCATTCTTTTTGATTGCCGAGTAATACTCCTTTGTGTGTGTGTGTGTGTGTGTGTGTGTGTGTGTGTGTGTGTGTGTGTGTATGTATATATATATATATATGTATATATATATATATATATATATATATATATATATATATATATATACATACCACATCTTCTTTATCCATTCATCCATCAATGGACATTTGAGCTCTTTCCATACTTTGGCTATTGTTGATAGCACTGCTATAAACATTGGGGTGCAAATGTCCCTTTGAAACAGTACATCTGTATCCCTTGACTAAATACCTAGTACTGCAATTTCTGGGTCATAGGGTAGTTCTAGTTTTAATTTCCTGAGGAACCTCCATACGGTTTTCCAGAGGGGTTGCACCAGTTTGCATTCCTACCAGCAATACAGAAGAGATCCTCTTTCTCCACATCCTCGCCTACATCTGTTGTTGCCTGAGTTGTTAATGTTAGCCATTCTGACAGATGTCAGGTGGTATCTCATTGTGGTTTGATTTGTATTTCCCTGAGGATGAGTGATGTTGAGCATTTTTTCATGTGTCAGTTGGCCATCTGGATGTCTTCTTTGGAGAAGTGTCTATGTCTTTTGCCCATTTCTTCACTGGATTATTTGTTTTTTGGGTGTTGAATTTGAGAAGTTCTTTATAGATTTTGTATACTAACCCTTTATCTGATATGTCGCTTGCAAATATCTTCTCCCATTCTGTCGGTTGCCTTTTAGTTTTGCTGATTGTTTCCTTTGCTATGCAGAAGCTTTTTATTTTGATGAGGTCCCAATAGTTCATTTTTTCTCTTGTTTCCCTTGCCTCTGGAGACGTGTTGAGTAAGAAGTTGCTGTGGCCAAGATCAAAGAGGTTTTTGCCTGCTTTCTCCTCAAGGATTTTGATGGCTTCCTGTCTTATCTTACATTTATGTCTTTCATCCATTTTGAGGTTTTTTTTGTGTGTATGGTGTAAGAAAGTGGTCCAGGTTCATTTTTCTGCATGTCGCTGTCCAATTTTCCCAGCACCACTTGCTGAAGAGACTGTCTTTATTCCATTGGCCATTCTTTTCTGCTTTGTCAAAGATTAGTTGGCCACACGTTTGTGGGTCCATTTCTTATTTATTTATTTATTTATTTATTTATTTATTTATTTATTTATTCAATATATGAAAATTTATTGTCAAATTGGTTTCCATACAACACCCAGTGCTCATCCCAAAAGGTGCCCTCCTCAATACCCATCACCCACCCTCCCCTCCCTCCCACCCCCCATCAACCCTCAGTTTGTTCTCAGTTTTTAAGAGTCTCTTATGCTTTGGCTCTCTCCCACTCTAACCTCTTTTTTTTTTTTTTTTTTTCCTTCCCCTCCTCCATGGGTTTCTGTTAAGTTTCTCAGGATTGTGGTCCATTTCTGAGTTCTCTACTCTGTTCCATTGATCTGAGTGTCTGTTCTTGTGCCAATACCATACTGTCTTAATGATTACAGCTTTGTAATACAGCTTGAAGTCCAGGATTGTGATGCCTCCTGCTTTGGTTTTCTTTTTCAAGATTGCTTTGGCTATTCGGGGTCTTTTCTGATTCCATACAAATTTTAGGATTATTTGTTCTAGCTCTGTGAAGAAGGCTGCTGTTATTTTGATAGGGATTGCATTGAATATGTAGATTGCCTTGGGTAGTATCGACATTTTAACAATATTTGTTCTTCCTATCCAGGAGCATGGAATCTTTTTCCATTTTTTTGTGCCTTCTTCAATTTCTTTCATAAGCTTTCTATAGTTTTCAGTGTATAGATTTTTCACCTCTTTGGTTAGATTTATTCCTAGGTATTTTATGTGGAATTGTAAATGAGATCGATTCTTTGATTTCTCTTTCTGTTGCTTCATTGTTGGTGAATAAGAATGCAACAGATTTCTGTGCATTGACTTTATATCCTGCAACTTTGCTGAATTCATGAATCAGTTCTAGCAGTTTTTTGGTGGAATCTTTTGGGTTTTCCATGTAGAATATCATGTCATCTGTGACGAGTGAAAGTTTGACCTCCTCCTGGCCGATTTGGATGCCTTTTATTTCTTTGTGTTGTCTGATTGCAGGGGCTAAGACTTCCAATACTGTTGAGTAGCAGTGGCGAGAGTGGACATCCCTGTCTTGTTCCTGACCTTAGGGGGAGAGCTCTCAGTTTTTCCCCATTGAGGATGATATTGGCGCTGGGTCGTTCATATATGGCTTTTATGATCTCAAGGTATGCTCCTTCTATCCCTACTTTCTTGAGGGTTTTTATCAAGAAAGGATGCTGTATTTTGTCAAATGCTTTCTCTGCATTTATTGAGAGGATTATATGGTTCTTGTCCTTTCTTTTATTGATGTGATGAATCACATTAATTGTTTTGCAGATATCGAACCAGCCCTGCATCCCAGGTATAAATCCCACTTGGTCGTGGTGAATAATTTTTATAATGTATTGTTGGATCCAGTTGGCTAATATCTTGTTGAGGATTTTTGCATCCATGTTCATCAGGGAAATTGGTCTATAATTCTCCTTTTTAGTGGGGTCTCTGTCTGGTTTTTGAATCAAGGTAATGCTGGCTTCATAGAAAGAGTCTAGAACTTTTCCTTCCATTTCTCTTTTTTAGAACAGCTTCAAGAGAATAGGTGTTAACTCTTCCTTGAATGTTTGGTAGAATTCCCCTGGAAAGCCATCTGGTCCTGGACTCTTGTTTTTTGGCAGATTTTTGGTTACTAATTCGATTTCTTTACTGGTTATGGGTCCATTCAAATCTATTTCTGCCTGTTTCAGTTTTGGTAGTGTATATGTCTCTAGGAATTTGTCCACTTCTTCCAGATTGCCCATTTTATTGGCATATAATTGTTCATAATATTGTCTTATTATTGTTTTTATTTCTTCTGTTGGTTGTGATCTCTCCTCTTTCACTCTTGATTTTATGTATTTGGGTCCTTTCCTTTTTTTCCCATCAACTGGCTAGTGTTTTATCAATTTTGTTAATTATTTCAAAGAACCAGCTTCTGGTTTCATTGATCTGTTTTGATAGCATTAATTTCTGCTCTCATCTTTATTATTTCCTGTCTTCTGCTAGTTTGGGGTTTTATTTGCTGCTCTTTTTCCAGATCTTTAAGGTGTAAGGTTAGGATGTATATCTGAGATCTTTCTTCTTTCTTTAGGAAGGCCTGGATTGCTATATACTTTCCTCTTATGACTACCTTTGCTGCGTCCCAGAGGTTTTGCGTTGTGGTGTTATCATTTTCATTGGCTTCCATATACTTTTTAATTTCCTCTTTAACTTCTTGGTTAGCCCATTTATTCTTTAGTAGGATGTTCTTTAGTCTCCAAGTATTTGTTACCTTTCCAAATTTTTTCTTGTGGTTGATTTCTAGTTTCATAGTGTTGTGGTCTGAAAATATGCACGGTATGATCTCGATCTTTTTGTACTTGCTGATGGCTGATTTGTGTCCCAGTATGTGGTCTATTCTGGAGAACGTTCCATGTTCACTGGAGAAGAATGTATATTCTGCTGCTTTAGGATGAAATGTTCTGAATATATCTGTTAAGTCCATCTGGACCAGTGTGTCATTCAAAACCATTGTTTCCTTATTGATTTTTTGATTAGATGATCTGTCCATTGCTGTGAGTGGTGTGTTGAAGTCTCCTACTATTATGGTATTACTACCGATGAATTTCTTTATATTTGTGATTAATTGATTTATATATTTGGGTACTTCCACTTTTGGCACATAAATGTTTACAATTGTTAGGTTTTCTTGGTGGATAAACCCCTTGATTATGATGTAATGCCTTTCTGCATCTCTTGATACAGTCTTTATTTTAAAGTCTAGATTGTCTGATATAAATATGGCTACTCCGGTTTTCTTTTGTTGACCATTAGTATGATAGATGGTTCTCCATCCCCTTACTTTCAATCTGAAGGTGTCTTTAGGTCTAAAGTGGGTCTCTTGTAAACAGCACATAGATGGATCTTGTTTTCTTATCCATTCTGTTACCCTATGTCTTTTGATTGGAGCGTTGAGTCCATTGATGTTTAGAGTGAGTATTGAAAGATATGAATTTATTGCAAGTATGTTGCTTGTAGAGTTGGAGTTTCTGGTGGTGTTCTCTGGTCCTTTTTAGTCTTTGTTACTTTTGGTATTTATTTATTTATTTTTTCATCTTTTCACCTCTCAGAGAGTCCCCCTTAAAATTTCTTGCAGGGCTGGTTTAGTGGTCACAAACTCCCTTAATTTTTGTCTGGGATACTTTGTATCTCTCCTTCTATTTTGAATGACAGCCTTGCTGTATAAAGAATTCTTGGCTGCATATTTTCCTGATTCAGCACATTGAATATATCCTGCCACTCCTTTCTGGCCTGCCAAGTTTCTGTGGATAGGTC
This sequence comes from Panthera onca, assembly GCF_046562875.1. Taxonomy (NCBI): domain Eukaryota; kingdom Metazoa; phylum Chordata; class Mammalia; order Carnivora; family Felidae; genus Panthera; species Panthera onca. The sequence continues at coordinate 17,686,460 of NC_138356.1, read as the reverse complement.
TGCTGCAAACCTGATCTCTCTTCCCTTGTAGGTTAAGAACTTTTTTTCCCTTGCTGCTTTCATGATTCTCTCCTTGCCTATTTTGTGAATTTGACTATGATACACTTTGTTGATCGTCGGTTTTTGTTGCATCTAATGAGGATCCTCTGTGCTTCCTGGATTTTGATGTCTGTCTTTCCCCAGGTTAGGAAAGTTTTCCACTATGATTTGCTTACATATCCTTTCTACCCCTATTTCTCTCTCTTCCTCTTCTGGGACCCCTATGATTCTGAGGTTGTTCCTTTTTAATGAGTCACTGATTTCTCTAATTCTTAAATCGTGCTCTTTTGCCTTAATCTCCCTCTTTTTTTCCACTTCATTATTCTCCATAAGTTTGTCTTCTATATCACTGTTTCTCTGTTCTGCCTCATCCATCCTTGCTGCCACGGCATCCATTCAAGATTGCAGCTCAGTTATAGCACTTTTTATTTTATCCTGACTAGCTTTTACTTCTTTTATCTCCACAGAAAGGAGTCTAATCTAATTTTGACTCCAGCTAGTATTCTTATTATCATGATTCTAAATTCTGGTTCAGACATCTTGCTTGTATCTGTGTTGGTTAAGTACCTGGCTGTCGTTTCTTCCTGCTCTTTCTTTTGGAGTGAATTCCTTCATTTCATCATTTTGAAAGGAGAAAGGGAATTAATGAGGTAGAAAAAATTACAATTTAAAAATATTAAAAGTTAAAAAATATTAAAATTAAAAAATAAAAAACACACGCACACAAAATAAATAAAATAAATGGTGCTAGTTCCTAGGTGTGTTTTGGTCTGGGTGTTGAAAGTGGCTTGATAGATTAGAGAAAAAAAGGGGAAAAAGAAAAAAAAAAAAGGAAATCGTTTGAAAACTTGAAAAAATGAATACACTGAAGTAGACTAAAATTAAATGATGGAAGTAAAATAGAATTTGAAAAAAATTACACAAAATATAGTAGAAAAATATACAGTAGAAAAAATATAGTAGAAAAAAATTAAAGAAAAATATTTTTAATAAAAATTGAAAAAAAAAAAAAAAGAAAATTGAATAGTTGGACCAGCTAACAGACTGAAATACGACTGAAATTACTTCATTTTCCCCTAGGAGTCAAACTATGAAGTACTTTATAGCCCATAAACTAAACAGGTGGTGAGACTTGTGTTCTTGAAGAGCAAGGTTGGCCCAGTTGGGTGGGGCTTAGTGTAATGGCTCTGTTCTCCACTAGATGGCTCTGCTAGCCTCCTGGGGTGGATTGTTGTGGCGCTTGTAGGTGCATATGTGCATGAGCAGGAGCAGTGAAAATGGTATCACCCAGCTACCCAGTCTCTAGTTTCAGAACTCTGTTCTCCCCATCAACAATCACACACCTGTCCTTCATTTTTGGCTTTTGTCCACTCCCTGCTTCCACACTGTCAGTGACCAAGCCCCAGGCAGCACCTCCCTCCTGAGTTTTGTCTCAGATGTGGCTGCCTACCCAGCCCCCCCCCCCCCCCCCCACTCCTGAGGGACTGCGGCTTTGATCCATTCCAGTCCTCTGTGGAGGGTCTCACAGAGCAATGGCTGGGTGTCATTCACACCCAGGAATGCTTGTGGGACCGTGCTGCTGCTGATGCCCAGAAACTGTGGCCAGGTACCAGCCTGCCCTAGAAAAAGTTCACGAGACAGTGTAGCAGCAGTGCCTCAGGGATTATGGAGAATCACAACACACATCTGGCACCAGCCTTTGCCCCCAACGACCTTGTTCCAGCACCAGCAAATGTGACTTTTCTCTGGGGTCTGCTGGGCCCAGGTGGCCTCACAGCCTCTACCAAATGTCTTTCCAGCAGTGGAACTGCTTCTCCCCGTGTGGCCTGAGAACCTCACTGTCCCCACTCTACTCCTGGGGATTCACCCTTCCCACCAGACCACCATCAGGTATCGAGCTCTGGAGTTGCAGACTCTCTGTGCTCCCCGTTTACAGTCTTAATGGAATTTAAACCCTCTCCCTTTTTGTTTCTCCCTTTTTCAGTCCCTGTGGCTATTTTCAATTTTCCACTTTCTCTCCAGCTGCTTTTGGGGAGGGGTGCTTTTCCCATATTCTACCCCCACCCCCATCTCCATCCTCTCTCCTCAGGCAAAAGCGGCTCCCTGCCCTCCACAGGTTCTCTCTCCCCAAGTTCACCTCTCCACACCGCATACCTGCTGAATTCTGTGCTTCAGGTTGTGCAGATTGTTGTGTTAATCCTCAGATCAGTTTTCTAGGTGTGCAGGATGGTTTAGTATTGGTCTGGCTGTAATTCATGGACGCGAGACACACAAAAAACTTCCGTGCTGTTCCACCATCTTGGCTCCTCCTAAAAACATTTATGTTTGAAAGAGAGAGAGAGAGAGCAAGCGGGGAAGGGGCAAAGAAAGAAGGGGAGACAGAGAATCCAAAGCAGGCTCTGACAGCAGTGAGCCCAGTGTGGGGCTCAAACTCATGAACCACGAGATCATGACCTGAGCTGAAGTTGGATGCTCAACTGACTGAGCCACCCAGGCACCCCCATCTTTTAAAAATTTTTTTATTTTTTAAAGTTTGTTTATTTTTGACAGAGAATGAGCAGGGGAGGGGCAGAGAGAGAGAGAGAGAGGGAGACAGAGGATCTGAAGCAGGTTTCGTGCTGCTAGCACAGAGTCCAATGCGGAGCTTGATCCCATGAACTGTGAGATTATGACCTGAGCTGAAATCAAGAGTTGGACACTTAAACGACTGACACACCCAGGTGCCCCCAAAAGATTTTACTTTTAAGTAATATCTACACCCAATGTGGGGCTCAAACTCACAGCCCACAGATCAAAAGTTGCATGCTCCACTGACTGAGCCTGGCAGGTGCCCCTCTCTCAGCACTTTCACTCCATTCTTCTTGCTTGCAGGATTTCTGATGACAAATCAGGTGTAATTCTTTTTTTCCCTTAAATGTTTATTTATTTTGAGAGAGGGGGAGGGGTGAAGGTCAGAGAGAGAGGGAGAGAGAATCACAAGCAGGCTCTGCATTGTCAACGCACAGACTGACTTTGGGCTTGATCCTACAAATTGTGAGATCATGACCTGAGCTGAAATCAAGAGTTGGACACTTAACTGAGCCACCTAGGCACAAGTCAGGTGTAATTCTTATCTTTGTTCCTCTATAATGTTTTTCCTCCAGTTTCTTTCAGGTTGTTTTCATTATCTTTGATTTTCTGAAGTTTGAAAATGACATGCCTCAGTATAATTTTTTGGTATTTATCTTACTTGGTAATCCTGAGCTTCTTCAATCCATGGTTTGGTGTCTGATATTAATTTGGGAAAATTCTGTCATAACTTCAAATATTTTTTCTTTCTTTCTCTTTCTTGTCCCTCTGGTATTTCTATACATGTACATTACAAACCTTTTGTAGTTGTCCCACTGTCCCTAGATATGGTTCTGTTTTCTTCAGTCTTTGTTCTCTTTGCTTTTCAGCTTTGGAGATTTTTACTGAAATAACCTCAAGCTCAGAGATTCTTTCCTCAGCCATGTCCAGTATACTAATAAGCTCATGAAAGGTGTTTCTCATTTGTCAGTTTTTGTTGTTTAAATCTCCAGCATTTCTCTTTAGTCTTATGATTTCCTTCTCTTTGCTTACATAACCCATCTATTCTTGCTTTATCCATTTGGGCCCTAAACATATTGAACATAATTTTTTAAAACTCATGGTCTGATAATTCCAACATCCTGCCATGTCTGTTTCTGATGCTGTATCTGTTCAAATTGTAATTTGTGGGGTTTTTTTGTTGTTTTGTTTTGCTTTTTGCCTTTTACTATGCCTTGTAATTTTTCTTGGTAGCCAGATATGATGTAGTGGGTAAAAGGAAGTGCTAAAAATAGGTCTTTTAAAATGTGGCAATGTGGTATAGTGGAAGGGGAAGTGTTCTATGCTCCTTTTGATAGGTCCTTATTTTAGTAAACCCATGCCTCTGGACAAACTTAACAAGTGTCTTTCTTAGATTTTTTTCTCCCTCATTAGGTGGGACAGAGTGGGTGGAGTGGACTGAACTTGGGTCCCTTCTCCTACACATAAGAGTTGAACCAACTATAAGTTTGGTACTTTCCTTCTGGTACATTAGTCTCTGTTAGAGAAAACCCCTGGAGGTGACATTCTGATTAACTAGTTTTTCCTAAAGTTAGGAGAAGACCAGAATATCCTGGCATATTTGAAAATTGTCCCTGGGGCACCTGGGTTGCTCAGTTGGTTGGGCGTCCAACTTCAGCTCAGGTTTTCATCTCACAGTTTGTGAGTTCAAGCCCCACATTGGGCTCACTGCTGTCAGCACAGAGCCTGCTTCAGATCCTCTGTCCCCCTCACTTTGCCCTCCTTTGCTTGCATTCTTTAAAAAAGACAGAAAATTGTCCCTTTTCTCCTCCTGCTGGAAGCACAAGAGAATTTTTCCCCAATATTTATTGTGAGAAGCTAGGTGGTCAATTTCACAAAACTGTAGGGATCCCTAAGACTGGGTCCCCCTGGACTTTTGAACTCTCAGTGGTCTACACTTAGCCTCCAGCAATTTGTTAAATCTAGTTCAGGTTTTCTTACTCCTGCACTGGCTCCCGCAGTGTTTGAGTCTCTGCTCCAGTAAGTTCCAACTCTCTATATTCACCCATCTCCCCAGTGTTAGGGGTAGCAGTTTGCCCTGTGTCCTCTCTCTTCTTCTGTATCCAAGAAGAGTTGATGATTCAGTCTGTTCAGTTTTTCACTTGGCAGCTTCTAAGCACTTTACAGGGGAAACTGGAAGTCCCTGTTGTGCATTCTTATATGCTTACATGCCTCAGGTTGTGCTATTTTCACCTCTTTGCCTTTTGTTTTTCTTTGGCTGCAAATTCCTGAATTTTTTCACATGTAATGTGGTACAATGGCTTAAATACTTAAGATGGTAGCATTTTGGATTACTTATATTTTACTTTTTATCATATATAACTGTTTTTATTTTGAATATTTTTCACTGAGGTGTAATTTATATGAAGCAAAATACACAAGTCTTAAGTATTCAAGTCATATGAGTTTTGACAAACACAAAACTTTGCTTTTGACACCCAATTGAGGCATATAGCTAGGGCTATCTAAGGTAAGTGTTAATGTTCAACATCACTGTATCATTAGCAAAGTAGGTTGTAATTTTTCTATTATTACTATCATTGACATATAAGAGAAAAATTCAACAAAGCAAGGCTATATTAACTACTATCTGGAAAGAACTGAAAACGTCTAACACACTGAGATCAAATTAGACTATTTGGGTAAGTCTGTTTTACCGCCTACTGGATCCCATAAGTTAACACAGTAACACTTAAATATTGACAACTCATTGTGAAATTTCCCACAGAAACTTACCTAAATTTGAAGTGCAAATCTCTGCTTCCTAATAACATGAAAATGCTGAAAAATGTTAGAAGAAAATGATAAATCTGTGAGATATATTACTGCAAAAGAGAATTTATAGTAAAAACTTCCATGTTACATTTGAGCACAAGATTTGTAAAATCACCAAATGTGTCTGGTTCTTCCAGTAAGAAGGTTATGTAAAGTGATGCAATTTTTGTTTTACGTTACTAAGATTCATATAGTGATTCATCATTTTCAGTATATGTAAAATTAACCTTTTGTTTGTAGGATCCTTTGATTAGCTACTTCACTGCTATAAATGTCACTCTGAATTTATATTTCTCATAGGCTTTTTTTGTGTAATATGATTTTAAACTATACTCTCTTGACTTTGGGTAAATTATTTAAAAGGTACATTTTGAGACAGCTATATTTCTTTCTCAATTACCTCTATAAAAATGGGCATGATGTAAGGGAATAGCAAAATAAAATATTTTTGCATAGTGGTCCTTTTAACTGTTAATTAAGGACTATGTTTAAAGGATTACAAATGAATGATTATGCAATATTCGCAAGACACCAAAAATGCTAAAGATACAAAAATTCCCAATTGGAATGATTTCAGGGAAGTTAGAAGGCAATTTCTTTAAACAACAACAAAATTAATTCTTTTTATTTTTAGAGAGAGAGAGAATCTTAAGTAGGCTACACACACCCAGTGTGGAGCCCAATGTGGGGCTCGATCCCACGACCCTGGGGATCATGACCTGAGCTGAAATCAAGAGTCGGATGCTCCATCAACTGAGCCTCTCAGGTGCCCCAAGAGCAATTTCTCTTAATTGTAGGTGAGTAAAGAAGAACAAAAATGGCAGAGAAGAAGCCCAATCATTTTACAGCAGTGAATCCTTTTGGGCATCTGAACAAAGCCATGTAACACAACTTCCTGTCCCAAGTCAATTTCATTTATACACAAAAGTTGGCATATTATTTCAAAGTACTCAAGCCACCTGAAACTCGTCTACATATTTCTAGGGTTCTACATAAATGAACAATGACCTTGGGATATGGAATAATCTATAAAAATCCACAGAATTGTAAACACTGACTTTAAAGGTAAGTGGCAGGAAATCCCATTTTTAAAAGAGACCTAATTTCCAAACTACATAAATGAGGAATTAAGTTATTAATTTCAAAACACTTTATTGAAAAAAGTCATTCAAACATCACCAAAAACGTTCCTGTAATTCTCACTCCTGTTTTTCACATAGTGTATGATGTACAAAAGAATGACTCATAAAATATGTAAAGTTTTGTAATATTATGCCTATGGATAATTAACAAGTATGCTAAAAGACACTGGTAATGGTTTTTATAGTGATAAAATTTTACAGTAAATCTTTCAAATATTTAAACCACCTTTTAAATGTTCACCATTGCTAAAATTAAATCCAAACAGTGTTTGTTGGCTCTCTCTGTAAATATCTTAAGTTCAGAAATTATTTTGGAATTTAAAAATCTTGAACAGAGAACCTGCTGCCAGTACCTGCATCATTTAGCACCTCTCCTCAGGTATGCCAAAAATTTGTAATCTTCAGTGTGTGCTATAATGTAACAATGGCTGGGAAGCTCTACACTGTACCATATGCAATAAAATAAGAGGTATGGATAACATGAAGAATGTTAGGCAGTCTTCACTTAGACCTCTGAGTTTATTTTGGTAATAGCCATGAAATGGTTCAACTATTCAAAGGGCACACACTTCTTTTCTAAAAGACTTAGCATGCTATGAAAGAAAAAATAAACTTGAAACTTGGAAGAGGTTTTGTTCCCTGAATATTAAATATGTCAGCCTATGATAATCCATATAATCTAATTTTTATGTGTGTCCAAATATTTAAGTTTTATACTTTTATTCCTCACATATACAAATCATTTTTGTAATGACTTTTATAAACCATCACCAAGTTAATTTAAAATAATGACAGGAATTGGAGGATTATTAATCTTTTTGCTAGTTTTATTTTACTGTAAAAGTTGTATTTCTTGTGATCCAATAAACATCAGCATAATATTTTAAATTTGTTCTTAAAAATATACAATATTGCACTTTAATTTTTGGCAGTTTAATTAAGGAGTGGCTGAGTAAAAAATAAATCATACAGGAGATTACAGTTTTTATTTTGCTTTATAATAAGCAAAGAGCTTTGTGTAAAAGCAGAACTTACAGTAGTGCCAAATAAACCAAATATTTACAGTGTCCCTATTAAAGTCTTACCTCTAAAGTAAGATTCAGTGTATTGGATGCAAATATTATTAATCTAACAAAAGCACACTCCTCCACTCCATTTTGATGAACATTTTTAAGCCAAAGGGTATTGGTGTGAAATGCTTCTGTGATTTTTTTCTCAAGAGGAAATACATGGAAAGAATGCTTGTTCCTTAAGCTTTTAAAGTTGGTCTCGAAACTTTCACAATGTTTCCTACATGACTTGAAGAATCTCTACTCTAAGAAGCAGAATTCCAAGACAAGCACTCTTTTTAGTTTTTCTGTATTCTCTTCATAGTGACAAGTCCACAGTTAGTTGGTTTTTAATATGATTTTAAGGCCAGTTTCCTGTACTTTTCCTAAGACAAGTAAGATACTGTCATTGCATCTGCTGGAATTATTTTTAACCTGTTACATTGTAGCGAAATATATATTTACACTGACCTAGAATTTGCTATTCTATTTTTTAATTCCCAATTAGGTAAAAACTCCAGAAAGCTCAATATTTTTCACTTATTAACCAATTAGAAAACAGTTTTACACAGCTGTCTGCAAAAGCAAATACTGAGATTTAGGCCTACTTAACAATAACATCAAAAGACCAGAAAGAACATAAATAGAATGTATTTGTAATATAAATACATGACACAGAGACATTCATTTTTGGCACCACCTAAAAAAAAATCCAGTAGTATTTTATTACCCTTCAGATCTTTGGGAATATTTAAACCTTCTAACTATTAAGCTTTTACTTTTCTTACAGAAAAAAAAAAATTCGCAAATTTGAATTGGTATTTCAAAAGTAAAGGATCTCCTTGTTATTTCTTAATTTGATCTGCAGAATGAACACTTACTCCAAATGTTAACTCACAGCCCATGTGTTAACTATGCTTTTACATTTTAATCCTACCAAGAACTGATTATGTCAACCAACGACTTCTCATGGAAAGATGTGTTTTCTTCTTAACCACATACCAATTGCATAGTTCTGATCTGAGAACAAAGGTCAAAGTAGAGAGTTACAAAGGCATTAATTTATGTTAACTGAACTGAAATAGGCTGTTGCAAAATAGTCTGTCTTGGGTAGATGTTAGTGTAAACTGAGGGGGAAAAACAGTCATTAGCAAAAAGTTTTCTTTAAAAATAGGTTAATGCTGAGAACAATAGCTTTTAAAATTTGTTTAAAAATAAGCTTAATAAACAATAATACAAATTTTAATCCAAAACCTAGCTCTTTGAAATGCCCTATTTTCTTGCATACAGCAGAAAATACATTTTTCATATTTTTTAACATTACATGTAAAAATGAGGCACTAGTTAAACAGATTTGAATATATTCACACAAACAGGAGTTTCAGTCTCATCTGTAGGCTTGTATTTGCCTCAATGGTTTCTGGATGGCAAACTGTTCACAAAAATAAATCTTCTGAAGGAGGTGCATAAGAGAAACCGACAAATGCATCATCTGCCTCCAGTACACTGGCATTCACTATAGAATAGTCAGAAGACACACACACAGAATACGGAACTGTTTCTTCTGTAAATGCTGCATCAAAGTTCCTGATATCATCTGGTCCCGCCTAAAACATCAAAAGCATATTATTATTCCTCTTAGCTTTTTTTAAAAAATATTTTTGAGAGAGACAGAGAGAAAGAGAGACAGTGTGAATGGCGAAGGGGCAGAGAGAGAGAGGGAGACACAGAATCCGAAGCAGGCTCCAGGCTCTGAGCTGTCAGCACAGAGCCCGACATGGGGTTGGATCTCACAAACCACGAGATCATGACCTGAGCTCAAGTCGGATGCTTAACCGACTGAGCCACCCAGGTGCCCCTCATCTTAGCTTTTGTTTTCATTAATTTAGTCTTTCATTAAAACCCCTTCACGAATTTGTATATTTATTCCTGGCAAGTTTAGATGTCTTCCTACTTCATCACTTCTTCGAAGCAATTTCTGCTTTTCCTTTCCAGAGTTTATTATTTAGGTGAGGTTATCTGTCCTAACAAAGTTCTTTTTGTTGGGAGCTGTGGGGAGACAAGGGTGGCTAGCATAACAGAGTCCCTACCTAAGTCAATGTGAACCTCAGGCCATCCAACTGAATCCCTTTCTCTCTACCCATCACCACCTCTAAGTTTAGAAAAGGAGCCCAAGTAGGTTTTCAAGATAGCACTTTTCACTTGAACTTGCAGGAAAATGCTTGCCTGTCAGTTTCTGAACTCTGGGTAGGTAAAGCCTTTTGCTTAAAGAATGAAGGCGTTGTAAATAAAACCGTGCAAGTTAACACTCTTTGCGCTACAGAGGTCGTTAAGCATTCGCCTGTGACACCTTAGCTTTAGAGGCCTGAAGTGGCCAAGAACCTGGGAAGTAAAGCATGGCAGCTGCTCGATGGCAGCGGTTCTTAATCTTCCTTTACAAATTTGATACAAGCTAATGGACTTTCCGCTTCCAATGTATTTGCAGATAAAAGTTGAGATACAAATTCAGGTGACTCACTCTTAGAGCTCATCCCTGAATCTCTAGGTTACCTCTGCTTTAAGGGGCCAAGGGGGCGGGAATCCTTAGCATGTCCAAGTCATCAAGTCTAACTGAGGTAAAAGACAAGGATCTAGAGAAGATATTCTAAGCTAAGGATATAGTCTGGCAGGTAGGACTACAAACAGCGGAGCAGAGACAAGGGAAACCCAGAATACTAGATCCCTCAATATGAGAAATTCCCCCACAGAAGAGGAAGAAACTGAATTTAGGTACATATAAAAAATGTCAAATCCTTACATGTTATTCTAAGAAGTATGGGCTTGGAATAAGACTAAGGTTTGAATTCTGGCTATGAAATTTGCTAGCTATAATTTTTTATATAAACTACCTCTCTGTGAGCTCATTTCTGCTTCTGTAAAGTAAAAATAGTACCACCCACCTGTTAAGGTTTTTGTGAGGATCTGATGTGTGAATACATAAAATTCCCAGAATCTGACATGTAGAAGGTGTTCAGTAAATGATGGCAAATATTCTTCTACTTGATTTTATAGGTATTTTGTGAATGCCGTTATGGGTTGGCTAGTAGTAACAGGGATAATACTATATTGCTTATGTTAAGAGTTAGGGAGGTTTTGTCTTCAAAGAGCCTGAGCTCAAATTCTAGTTCTTTAACTTTATTTTATTTTTAAAAAATGTTTATTTTGAGAGAGCGCGCGTGAGCAACCATGTGTGTGTGTGCACGCACAAGCGGGAAAGGGGAAGAGAGAGAGGGAGAGAGAATCCCAAGCAGGCTCTGTGCCTTCTGCACAGAGCTGGATGAGGGGCTAAATATCATGACCTACCTGAGCCAAAATCAAGAGTCAGAGGCTTAACCAACTGAGCCACACAGGTGCCCCTAGTTCTTCAATTGTGAACTCTGGGCAAACTATTAACCATTTCTGTGACTAAGTTAATTCATCTGTATTATATGGAAAATAGCAGAACTATTTCAAAGAATTGCTGTCAATGTTAAAAAAAAAAAAAAGGATGCAAGTATTGAGAACATCTACTTAATCATACTCTAGCTTTCTGATCTTTGTTAATCTGTTAAGTGAAAAATGGTAACCTGAGTTTGAACTCTTTTCATATATTTAAAAGCTGTATTTATTCTTCTGTAACTGTGTATTTTGTGTCTTTTGTTCATGTTTCTATTGGTAATTAGTCTTTTTTCTCATTGACTTACAAGAATGCTTTATATGTTAAAGAAATTTTCTCCAGTTTGTTGTCTGCATTTTTTTTTTTCATATAGACCTTTCTAGATTTAATGTGGCCAGATTTAAAATTTCCCCCCCTGTGGCTTCTTGGTTGTGGATCTTGCTTTAAAAAAGTTTAATTAGTCATAAAAAAGCAGGAATCCCAACTGAGGTATCTAACTCTGAAATCTACATTGTTTCCATTTCCAGTATTGCTTAGGAGTACCTAACTCAACTCTTCAATGTGCCTGATGACCTATTTATTTGAAGATAACTAAAGTCAGTAAGACTTTCAATGTAAAAATAAAAATAAAATAATTCTTAAAGGCCCTAGGTTCTTACTGCAAACTCTAGAAATTAGGGACAGAAACTGTCCTTAATGGAGTCTGTCCTTACTCCTGAAACAGTCACTTCTGGATAAGCTAAATGAAATGAGGCAATCTATAAATGTTCTGTTAATAGGTGTACAATATCACACCTAGTAAATATTACCAGCCATGAGCAATGCACTGAAACAAACATTTAACAAAATCTGAGTAGACTAAATAATACTTTCCTAAAGTATTTTCCTTATCCTGCACTAATCTACTAAAAAGTCTTTCATGAATTTCGCAACACCAAAAAACTTTAAATAAAAGAAACACAAGTTCACCCATGACCCTGCAATCCCAAATTAATCTTGGTTTATATTATATTCTCTTCCAGTCCTTATGTGTTATTTTTACTACTATAATCGTAAGTCACAAAAATTATAACTGCCATTTTTTTTTTAAGTTTATTTATGTTGAGAGAGAGAGCACAAGTTGGGTAGGGGCAAAGAGAGAGGAAGAAAGAATTCCACCCAGGCACCCCATAATTGCCATGTTTTTACTTAACATTATAAGAATTTTCTAAGTGTCTGCTCATTTAAAAAAATATTTGGGGGGGGGGGTAGGTGGGAGGGAGGGAAACAGCAGGGGAGGGGCAGAGAGAGAGGGGGATAGAGGATCCGAAGCAGGCTCTGCGCTGACAGCAGCAAGTCCGATGTGGGCCTCAAACTCATGGGAGATCATGACATGAGCCAGAGTCAGATGCTCAACCTACTGAGCCACCCAGATGCACCCTTATTTCTGTATTTATTATTATCATTTACTTAATTAGACACTCAAGCACAAGAAAGCATAGAAAGAATAGTGACTTTGGAATAAGGCACAGATTTGAATCCTTGCTCTGCTACTTTTCAAATCAGCTATGTGGCATCTCTGACTTTTATTTCTTCATTTATAAATCATGTATAATAAGGAGGACAGTAATGGCAGTAACCTGGCAGTATGGGGAATAAACTTCATACTGTGATGCATAAAAGTATCATAAAAGTATATATGCCTATATATATAGCTATCAATAGTTTAGTAATATCATTATTGGTCTACTATGGATGATTAAAAAATTCCCTATTGGGCACCTGTACCCCAATGTTTATAGCGGCACTCTCAACAATAGCCAAATTATGGAAAGAGCCTAAATGTCCATCAACTGATGAATGGATAAAGAAATTGTGGTTTATATACACAATGGAATACTACGTGGCAATGAGAAAAAATGAAATATGGCCTTTTGTAGCAACATGGATGGAACTGGAGAGTGTGATGCTAAGTGAAATAAGCCATACAGAGAAAGACAGATACCATATGGTTTCACTCTTATGTGGATCCTGAGAAACATAACAGAAACCCATGGGGGAGGGGAAGGAAAGAAAAAAAAAAAAAAAAGAGGTTAGAGTGGGAGAGAGCCAAAGCATAAGAGACTGTTAAAAACTGAGAACAAACTGAGGGTTGATGGGGGGTGGGAGGGAGGGCAGGGTGGGAGGGAGAGCAGGGTGGGTGATGGGTATTGAGGAGGGCACCTTTTGGGATGAGCACTGGGTGTTGTATGGAAACCAATTTGACAGTAAATTTCATATATTAAAAAAATAAAAAAAATAAAATAAAATAAAATAAAAAAAAAATAAAAAATAAATAAATAAAGTTTCAAAAAAAAAATAAATAAAAAATAAAAAATTCTCTATTGTTCTATATTTATTTCCCCAAATTTCCAACATAATCTTCAATGCAGCTTTCAGCTTTAAAAAAAATTATGTTTATGTAAATTTTTTCTATCAGCTGATTTACCAAGTCAAGCTAACATGAAAATTTTATTTTCCAAAAAGGGATATGACAATTTACATTACCATTAATGTTTGCCTGTGCCTAGTTTTGTATCAATGTAGAAAAAAGATGCATTAATGTTACTTAAAATTAAAAAAAATTTATTTAAAGCACAATCCTCTCTAAATCTAGAGGTATGCTTTTTTTTAATTTTTTTTTTTTTTTTTTTTTTTTTTTTTAAGAGAGAGAGAGAGCATGAGGCAGGGGAGAGGAGCAAAGGGACAGAGAGAGAATCTTAAGGTGGTTCCACACTGAACGTGGATGTGGGGCTCAATCCCATGACCCTAAGATTATGACCTGAGCCAAAATCAAGAGTTGGAGCTTTAACAGACTGAGCCACCCAGGTGCCCCAATTTGCATCTTTTTTAATCTAATGAACTCATCCCTTTCTTATACATGCTCCAAAGAAACATTTCATAATTGCTGTGCTAGGAGATACTTTTACCAATGCAATGTAGATATAATCTTATTGGTCATCTTGAAGTTATCAGTATACTAGAAAATGCTGAGAAACAGATTTTTAAAGTATTTAAGGTACTGATTCAATTTCATTCACATGAGATTTTGAGATCTATTGCCAAAGTTATGATGAGCTATATAGTTCTACATTTCACTATTTATTTATTTATTTATTTACTTATTTATTTATTCATTCCATTTTACTATTTCAGAAAGCAAGATTTGGATATATACTTACCACATTAGGATTAAATGGTGGTGGAATCTTCTTTTGTACAAGATCAGTCCAGCTGAGTGATTCAAAAAAAGGATGATTCTGAATTTCAAGCTAGAATGTTAAAGAAAATACATATATTTTTTATAATGTTGAAAAATATAATTAAGTACTCACTGAAGAATTATATGAAGGCAAACCACTACCACTTTGTCCCTCACTAATTCTTTTTAGGTACATGTTTATGTTATTCATGTGGCAAAATGGCATAGGGGAGAGACTGCCAGAGCAAAACAGGAAAGACAGTTACTTGGAATGACCAACTTAAGTTATATCCTCTTCACAGTCATAGTTTCTTCATAGGTAAAATAAAGATACCTCACAGGTTGCTTTAAGGACCAATGGAAAATATGGAAATAAAAGAGGTATGAAAAGAATAAGGTACTACATAGCTACAAAGAACTATAATTATTGTCTGAATGGCTGAGGTAAAAAAGAAGTTAGGCAAAAAGTTTTTTACACAGTGGGGCAGAGGTAAAATCAAAGGGATGAGCTATTTTACAAAAAAAAAAAAAAATTCTATTCTGGGTTAGTATTATCAAAAGTTGGCACAGTATTTATTCCAGTTATTTTCCCTGCAAGGTGACAAAGAAGTGTATAAAGTAGGATCCAACCTAGTTTGGTGGGTTTAAAAAGACATCTTGGAGACTAAGTAATGTTTGATCAGAAGTCTGAAAGATGATAAAAATTAGATAAAAAATGACGGGGAGAACATTCCAGGCAGAATATGAAGGCCCTCATGTGGCAAAGAGGTTAGTTTGATGAAGAAAACGAGCCAAGGGGCACCTGGGTGATTCAGTCGGCTAAGTGTCTGACTCCTGGTTTCAGCTCAGGACATAATCTCATGATTCATGAGTCTGAGCCCCACATCGGGCTCTAAACTGACAGCACAGAGCCTGCTTGGGATTCTCCCTCTTCCTCTCTCAGTCCCTCCCCTGCTTGTACGTGCATGCATGTGCGTGCTCTCTCTCAAAATAAATAAATAAACTTAAAATACAAGGAAGGATTGCGACTGTCACACAAGGTGAAGCCTAAGAGGTAAACTGACATATCATACTGGTTAAAGAATTACATTAAGAATTCTGAGTTTTATCCTAGGATTATGAAAAGCCATCAGGGTATTTTAGATACGGGAATGTCACAAATATAAGGGACTTCTGGTTTGTTTTTTTTAAGACCTGAATGTAATAGGGAAATGGACTGGAAAGCCATGGCCAGATTAAGGAAACAGAGCTACTGTTGTGGCAAAAAAAAGTTGAAAATGGTAAGGGTACCTGGCTCAGTTGGTGGAGTGTGCAACTCTTGATCTCGGGGTTGTGGGTTTGGGGCTCAAGCTGGATGGAAAGATTACTTAAAAATAAAATTAAAAAAAAAAAAGTTGAAAAAGGTAGGAAAAGTGTAGTCACAGTCAAGTAGAAGAGTGTATAGCTATAGGAAAGATTTAGGAGGCAAATGCAACAGGATCTGGCTATCGTTTGAATATGGAAGTAAGGAAGAGAGAGAAGTAGAGAATGACTCATATTTCTGACCTGAGGCACACAAAAGGAAGATGACAGGAGTTCAGCAGTTTTGAATATGCTGTGTTTAAGGTATTAACCAGAAATCCAAAGACTGGCGCTGAACATGTAAGTATTATGAGTCCAGAGTTAAGAAGAGAGGTCTGGACTGAAGTTATAAATGTGTGAGATGAAAACACAGAGATAACCAAAGCCACTGGGCCAACTGAGACTGTCCAGAAAGAGAACACAGAAGAAGAAAAGGGGGCTTAGGCCAACCACAAGGAACCACAACATTTAACCATCAGGTTGAAGAAAGTGGCTTACACAGGACATTACGGAGGAGGGCCTGGAAATACAGAATGAGATGACTGTGGGCTCTTGCAGAAGCCTATGGAACAAGAAAGAGTGTTGGAAGTTTAAATACTGCTGAGAAGGCAAGTTGAGGAATAGAGGGATTTAGCAATTCTAGTAGCTATTTTTGGTAAATTGAGAAATGAGAAGAGGCTGGGAAAGAAAAAAATCAACACAGAAACTTTTATGAAGGGAAACAGTTATTACCTGGCAGGCCAGCATGGTTGAGGGCTTTCAGTTTAAGAAGCAAGAGATTTGATAATGTCTCATTATTGCTTGGAATGCACTCTAACAAAAGCAAGCAGTTATCTGTGCAGAAAAATAGCATGCACAGGGTTCCCTGCAAGAAGTCAGGATCCAGTGCAGATGTACAAACTGGCCTTGTCCACTACATTAGGAAGAAGGAAATGACAGCAAGCAGGAGTGTGCAGGTCTTCAAATCTGACAGCGAGGCTGAGTTAGTTCCACTCTGCTGATTCTACTTTCCCTATAAAATAGAAGGCAAGATCATCTGCTAAAAGTGAAGAAAAGGAGTTTGGAAATTTGGAGAGAAGGTCTGAAATCATTAATACAGACAGTAGGAGAAGCAGCTAGAGAAACACAGGAACATTACCAAGCAGCGATGAAGCACAAAGGAGATTAATGACTATAACTTCATAGTGTTTCCAATATGCCCAGTGGGGCAGCCTTCTTCAGCACTGTTTAGCAGCCCAGAAGATGACAAGTGGATTCATCCAGGGTTGTGATTTCTGTCAGCGAATTCCATAAAAGGCCCAAGGGGCAAGAAGATGTGAAGTATTAGAAAGACTGAATAAAACCAATGGACTATGGAATGAATCCAAGCTAGGCAGAAAACTGTTGACAGAGCTACGTACTGGGGAGTGTGGGAAAGGAAAAGCTCCAACAGACAAGTTTGTTATTCACAGCTCAAGTTCACGACTGATAAAAGAGTCCCCAAGAATTTGTGAGAAACTTGAGTTTAAAAGTCCATGTTGACACACCAACATAACACCAGTAGCTACATAAGCAATTTAATTTACACTAATTTTTTAAAAAGATTTTTTATTTTTAAGTAATCTCTACACCCAAGGTGGGGCTCAAACCCACAACCTCAAGATCAAGAGTCACACGCTACACCAACTGAGTCAGCCGGGTGCCCCTAATTGCCCTAATTTAAAAAAAACCAAAAAACCAAAAAAGACCCACCAAACCTGTAGATTCTATAATTACCTCAGAGAGGTGTCACCAAATTCTCAGGAAAAAAAGTTATTTAATGCTAGTTCAAGGCAAAAGGCATTACCTCATGCAGACAGGAGCCACTTATAAATTCTGTTTCAATAAAATGATTTAAAAGTTTAGGTAATCACAAAATTCATGCCACACATTTTTTAAAAAGGGAGGGGAAATTCTTATAAATGAAAATAAAATATATAATAGGGTGTGAGGGGTGTCTGGGTGGCTCAGTTGGCTGAGAGTCCGACTCCCAATTTCAGCTCAGGGTTCGTGGGATTGAGCCCTACACTGGGCTCCACGCTGAGTGTGGAGCTGGCTTAAGATTCTTTCTCTCTCTCTCTCACTCTCTCTCTCTCTCCACCACTCTCCCCACATGTGCTCTCAAAATTAAAAAAAAATTTATATAGGGTGTGAAAGCAGAATGTGAGGGGTGAAGCGGAGAGGCTCAAATGGTCATAAAGATCAAACAAAAAAACATACATGCAAGTGCTTCACGCCATATAAACATGGTAAAAACTGCTGGGACACATGTGCTTTTTTTTTCATGGTGTTATTTAAGAGTTACATTCATCCCATTAAATGCCACATAAAATAAGAATTTTTCTTCAAGTCTCAAATAAGCTTAAATAAAGTGGTACTGGGAAGGATGTACATACAAAGTCTTCTTTGGCACCGAGTCGATTTTGCCTGTCTTTCTCTAGGAGTTCTTCCAGAATGGACCAGGCTGTGAGGCTCACTCCTGGCCTCAAACTTAGGGGCTTGTGAAGAATATTGTCATACATTTCAGCTACATCTCGGCAATAAAAAGGAGGCTGGGAAAAAAAGGAAAAAAAAAGTTAGTGTTTTTTTTAAATTATTATTTTATTTTTAAAGTTTATTTTATTTTTAAAGTTTATTCATTTTGAGAGAGAGAGTGTATGTGTGTGTGCACGTGCGTGTGTGTGCAGGGGAGGGGCAGAGAGAGGAGAGAGAGAGAGAATCCCAAGCAGGCTCCACACTGTCAGCACAGAGATCCGTGCGGGGCTTGAACCCACAATGAGATCATGACCTGAGCCTAAATCAGACACTTAAACGACTGAGCCACTCAAGCACCCAGTGTTTGTTTGTTTGTTTTATGTTTATTTTTTAGAGAGAGAGTGTGAGCCAGGCGGGGCAGAGAGAGAGAGAATCTGAAGCAGGCTCTGCAATGCCAGTGCAGAGCCTGACACAGGGCTCTAAGCAGGGCTCAAACTCACAAATCATGAGATCGTGATTTGAGCTGAAGTTGGACACTTAACCAACTAAGCCACCCAGGTGCCCCAGAAGTTAGTGTTAATTGAACTATACCAAAATGAGGTTCAAAGAATTGGATTCAGCCTTGATCTACAGGAATCAGCCTGGGTCTGGACAGCTGCAGAAATGCAAAGGTTTCTGTGGGCACGTGTACATCTGCAGCATAGTCTCCAATGCAAAGAGGTTGGTTTTTATTTTTTTAAGTTTATTTTTAGAGAGACAGAGAGAGTGCGAGAGAGAGAGTGCGAGCGAGCAGGGGAGGGGCAGAGAAGGAGAAGGAGGGAGGGAGGGCAGGGGAGGGGGGGGGGAGAGAGAGAGACTGAGAGAGAGAGAGAAAATCCCAAGCAGGCTCTGCACTGTAAGCAGGGAACCAGATGTAGGGCTCGTTCTCACGAACCGTGAGACATGACCTGAACCAAAATCAAGAGTTGGTGGGCGTCTGATTTTGGCTCAGGTCACGATCTCATGGTTCACGGGTTCAAGCCCTGCATTGGGCTCTGTGCTGACAGCTCAGAGACTGGATGGAGCCTGCTTTGCATTCTGTGTCTCCCTCTCTCTCTGCCCCTCCCCCGCTCACGCTCTGTCTCTCAAAAATAAATGTTAAAAAAAAATGTTTAAAGCCAGCATCATGTAGAGCCCACTATGTGCTCACTGAAATGTTTAGGAACACCCTGCAGACAGGTGTAAACTGCATAATAGTATCTGACAGAAAACCACCAACCTCATCAGAAGCATAATGAAAGAATTATTGCAGAGATTCCACACAGATCAAACATTAAATAATTTCTTGAGACTTCAGAATAAACTAATTAAAACAGAGATTGCTAGGAGAGAAGACCTGAAGATAGTGCTCCTTCCTAAGTACTTGTGGTAATGGCAGTATTATGGGTGTGCTGTGCAGAATTACAATTCTATTGCTACAGCTTAAAGACCTGTATAGCTTCAACATGAGGATTAACTAATCATGCAGTTAAGTTTTAAACTAAAAATAATTTTTAAAGTTAAGGGAGTTATAGGCTTGTCACTTTTATTTATTTTTGAGAGAGAGACAGAGCACCAGTGGGGGGAGGGGCAGAGAGAGAGGGAGACACAGAGTCCAAAGCAGCTCCAGGGCTCTGAGCTGACAGCACAGAGCCCGACATGGGCTGTGAGATCATGACCCGAGCTGAAGTCGGACACTTAACCGATTAAGCCACTCAAGCACCCCGTAACATTTTTACTTTTTAAAACTGAAATTAATTTTTTCATTTTTCTATTTAAAAAAAATCTTTTAAAGGTTTGAGAGAAAGAGAGAGTGAGAGCATGCAAGGGAGCTGGGGAGGAGCAGAGAGAGAGAATCCCAAGCAGGCTCCACACTCAGTATGGAGCTCCACATAAGGCCTCAATCTCACCACCATGAGATCATGACCTGACCCGAAATCAAGAGTCAGATGCTTAACTGGGTCACCCTTGAACTTCATTTTTAAATAAAGTCTCATTTATGAAATATAGGTTTCAAATGTTCCCTTTTGAGGCAACTGCATTTTACATACAAGGATAATATTTTACATTTTCATTGTCCTCTAAAGAAATTTGAAAGATTCAGAGATAACAGGATGACAAATATCCAGCAGTTAAAGAAAGTAAGGTGTATCAGGTATTCCAAGTCACTAGCATAACCAGGAAATCGACTCTTTTAATAAGCAAGGGCAAAGAAGAGACAGTGTTGGTTGTCATAGGAATCTATCATTCAAAGTGTGCAGCATAAGACAAATGTTCTAACATGTGCCTTACGTGTTAGATTACACTAAGAGCTCCCCAGTTTTCAGTGGGGGCGGGGGGAAGCCCACACAAAACAAGTGAAACAAACAAAAAAACCAAGCCCCAGCTCAGGTCTCAGCTGATGGTATTATTTAGCTTTGTGTGGGCAGCAGCATAGGAGATGAGTGCACAGTTCCCAGCATGAGGTTGCTGGATACTCAGGGGACCACAAAAGGACTCTAGAAACTATTCTAAAAATCTCAAAAAGCCTAAAGAAAAACATGTGTTGTTTCTGTAAGAATATGTAAACTGACTGCCTAAACTGTTTGCTTTGGTTGGAATGATATTAATCAATACAGTAGAGCAACTTTACACATGTTAATCAGAAGCTCTGGTTGGTCTTATGTGTCTTTAATTAATAAATACCAGGGCAATTGATTTCATAGTGAACATCCCTTTTTTTTCAATAAAATCTTCCAGACATGGTGTTTATGGTAAAGGCAAGAGAAAGTTCCCAATGGTGGAAAAAGTGGAGCACCAGTGTATTATATCCTATAAAAATAAAACACAAGGCAAAACCCAAAAGATGTTATCTTCTGATAAATACAAAAATATTTTTCTTCCCATCTTTTTGAAATTGGGCAGAATGATGACTGGGGTAAATTGAATGAAAGTGGATAATATTAAAAAAAAAAAATAAAGTGGATAATATTAATGTTGTAACTAGTATCTACTTCTAAAAAATCCAAGTGGGATGAGAACACCTGATTAGGACAACATAAAAAATGACATTAAAAGACCAGCAACAAAGCAAAAGTTTTTTGGTGTGTGTGTGCATATCCCTAATGTGATTTTGGATTTGTTTAACCAGGTTACTATTGCTCTGTTAGTGTTAACTAAGAGTCCTCCAGATTACTAAAATGAGCGCAAAAACTCAAAGAATTAAAATATACTGGAATAATAATGAAAGAGTAGAAATACATACCAATCCATACAGCATTTCATAGAGAACAGCACCAAGGCACCACCAATCTACAGTGTTGTCATAGGGCTGTTTTCTGATTACTTCAGGAGCAAGGTACTATGGAAAACATTAAATATTAGAGCAACTTGATACACAACTCATGGTAAAATTTAGGAATAATTAAGAAATTTAATAAATTTAAGATGTTACTATGACACTAAAAACCTATCATCTAGATTTTTAATTGGCTAGGTATTCTCATCCTGTATCAGTGGTTCCAAGGTGATAATACTCTTCAGAATCATCTGGGACATTTTTCAAAATACACATATTCAAGTACTTTCCTCTATAAACTGTGATGCAATTAAGGCAAACAGAAGATGAGAACAAATGTAGAAATCTGTAACACTATGTAAACTAGATATTGGGCTGGAGGGGCAGGGAGTCTTTCACAAGAAATTTATTTTAGAAATTCCTCTAGTCATTACTTGTAATTGTTTCTCTTTAAACAAGAATTTTTAATGTAGCAAATATAATGTTTTTCCCTTTAGTTAAAGAAAAAAGAATTCTACAATTTTTACTAGAGAATTACAAATAGCAATTCTCTAATATAATTATTTAGAAAAGTTGTGATTAGATGGCTATGCACATTTTAATTTGTGAAACATTTAAACTCATCACAATTTCACACATATAAAATGGTGAATTTGAATTCTAGATTCCAAGACATGTATTTTCTGTTCCCATATGAAATAAGGAAATAATTTCTTAATCCTTCTTTCTAATGTGATCCAAAGATATGGCAAAACATATAAAAAGGGTTTAATAATTTCTGATTACATTTAGATTTAGATGACCAAAAAAACTTGTGTTTCCTTTCTAAAAATTACAGGACTTAAAGATTTTGTTGAACTATGAAATCAACACACATTCACAAAAAAAAGGTTTCTTCATACACAAACTGAAACAGAATGATTACAAATATACACAAGAGCTAGGGTGACAGAGGAAGGAAGGAAGGAAGGAAGGAAGGAAGGAAGGAAGGAAGGAAGAAAAGAAAAAGACATTTCAAGTACTCTCACTTTTAAGTTAAAAATTTTTTTCTGATCTTGATTAAAAGACTCATGAGCCATTTTATCACACATTGCAACACAATATTCGCAACTACTCTATGATAAAGATGAAATACTACCTGGCATCTAAGGTAACTATAAATACATTAAAATTAGGACAGTTTAAAATAAACTAAACATACGTGTGTGTGTGTGTGTGTGTGTGTGTGTGTGTGTGTGTGTGTGTGTGTGTGTGTGTGTGTGTGTAGTGAAAATAACAAGGCTTGAACATAGCTTGTAAGGATTATTATTATTGTCTCAAATAGAAGGATACATTTTCTGCTAGCTAACATGATTAGAGAGTGAGATGTTCTGATTAATTCTGACTTGCAGTTTTTTCCTTCCACATCCACTACTTTACTCTCTTCTGTTAAATGAACACTTAGTATAATTCAATGGCTGTTAGTACATTTAGAATGGTGTAAACATTACCACAACTTTAGGACTTTTTCATTACTGATTTGTGATTTTTTTTAAATAAAGGATATGGTAAACTTTTAACATTATAAGCATAATTTATATCTTTGTTGGGTTATCTGTGGTAGCTCGCAATCATAATTAAAAATACTAACTATCAGTAAACTTTAAATGTTCTGAAGGGATGATTATCATATATTTCCAAGTGGCTGGAAGCTGAAATTCTACTTCAGTAGAAAGCAGAAAATATTCTACTTTTCTGATTTCAAATATTATATATGCAATTTGTGATTCATTTTTGCATTTTAAACATGATTATATAAATGACAAATGAGACATATTTCTTACCTCTGGTGTCCCACAAAATGTTGTTGTCGTGTCAGAAATAGCAATTCCTTCTTTACAAAGCCCAAAATCTGTTAAGACAACATGTCCCTGACAAATACAGGGGCAGTAAGATAAAACAGTGCATGGGCATAAACTCACAATTTTTAAAACCATTTCACTTTAAAATAATTGTAGACACACAGGAAATTGCAAAAATATTACAAAGAGTTTTGTATACTCTTCACCAATGCTGATATCTTATATAACTGCAGTAAAATATCAAAATCAGGAAACTGACATTGGTAGAATACTGTTAACCAGATTGCCAATTTTACCCAGTTTTGGGTTTTTTACATGCATTTGGGTATGTGTGGTTCTATGCAATAGAGGTGTGCAGATTTGTGTAACTATCACCATAATCAAGACAAAGAACTGTCCAACACCTCAAAGGATCAAAAGAACTCACTCATGCTACCCCTTTATCTTTTCACTCTGCTTTTCCCACTGTCCCTGTCACTTTACAACCATTAATCTGCTTTCCATGTCTACAGTTTTGTCATTTTGAGAATGTTATATAAATGGAATCATGCAGTGTAGAGCTTTTGAGACAGATTTTTTTCCACTAAGCATAAATGAGAATAAAATTGAGAATCAGTAGATTTTTAAAATACTTACTACTGAATCCAGAAGAATATTTTCTGGTTTCAAGTCCCTATTAAATTAAAAGGAAAGCAAAACTGAATATTAACTGAAATAAAGTTATAAAATGACATTTTTACAAGAAATACATTAAAATTTACCTGTACACTATTTTGATGGAGTGCAAGTAACCCAATGCACTGGCAATTTCAGCAGCATAAAACCTAGCTCTGTGTTCGGGAAAGGACCGTTCTCTCTGTAAGTGGAAAAACAGCTGTAAAATGGGGGAAAAAGAAAGATATTAAGATCATTCACACATAAGGTGAAACAAACATATCCTATAAATACAAAAATAGGATTTTTGTTATTCTTAACATGAGATAAAAATGCCCCAAAGCCCAGAACTGTGACTCTCCCTTGTGTGTCCCCCACCTAGCAATTATTCTCTCTTGAATCATGCATCTTTCTTTACCCTTGCTAACTTGCTCATCTCTCATTTACTCAATCCTCAATGCATCAGTGTCCTTATCACTCTGGAAAAGATTATCAACAAAGACCCTAGCCATATGGTTATCTCACTAGACCTTTCTTAACTGTGCTTTCATTTGGAAAAAAAAAAAAAAAAAAAAAAAAATCAAACCCTATTCAGAGATTGAAAACAAGCGGCAGGCAGACCAAATATAACCCACAGATCTCATTTGTTTGAGCCAAATACTGTTTTTAGAAAAATCTCAATTAACTGGTAACATTTAAAAACGGGAGAAATTTTGGGGGGATAAAAACTCATAGTTCTGGTTTCTTCTGGGGGGTGGGGGAGAGAAGGAAACTCTGCAACATTAAGCCTAAATTCCAATGTGGTAGCAAATGGTGGGAACTGAGCAGCAGCTGGACTCTCCAGTTCACTTCTTACACTTCTGAATCCTTAACTTATGTCTTACTTACAATCTGCCCTTTACTCCTTAGGTTACCTGCCTGGGTGAAGTTTGTCCTAGGTCCTTCCTCTAAGTTCCCTTGGCTTTTAAAACAATGATCTTGCCTTAGGTCTCCTTCCTTGGAGAGTTCCATCTCTGCTCCTTTCTGCCCCTTTACTCTGCAGAGATAACAAGGTTTTTGTCCTCGGTCTCTTCACAGTCATCCTTCCTCTGGAAACCCACCCTGCCCGGGTGACCTAGTCCATTCCAGTGATTTTAACTAACCCCTCAACACTGAGGTCTTTCATATGGCCATACCCCACCTAGACCTCTGCTTAGGGCTTCTTCTACAAAGACCTGCTGCCTGCTGTTCTTTCTTGACGATTTCACAAGCCAACAAACTCAACTTGTCTAGAACAGAGCCCCTTGTCTTCTTTTACAAACTTAACTGCCACTGTGGTATTCTACTCCTTTAATGACATCACTTTCTATCCAGCTCTCTAAGCCATGGAAGGCAACAAGGTACAGGTTTTATAGCTGATCAGACCTGGATTCAAATTTTCTCCTTTTGTGTGCAATTCGTTCTACTTCTCTGACTTAACAAAAATTGTCCCCAAATTTTTCTTAACCTCTTCTGAAAGGTTATGGTGAAGATCAGTTATACCAGATCCTGACACAGTAGATAAATGGATGCTGGCCTGGGATTTACCTAGACTGCTCCTTTACCCTCAGCCTCTGTCTCTAACTAATGAATAAATTCTTCTGCTGTTATCCTTTAATTATTTCTGGAATACTCCCTCCTATTTAGCCCTATTACTGCCTTTGTTAGCTGTGGCTTATACTATTATAATATGCTATATTGATCTGATCACATCTGTCTAATATAATAGTAATGAAAATTACCCAAAATGAAAAACTGACCATTCACTAATGATAGCTAACACTACTTACTAAATCAAAGGCAGCATGCTAAGGACTTTATATGCTTGTATTATTTAAATCCACCCAACTATTTGGAGGTAGAAAATTAATGAGGAAGCTGAGGCTCAGGAAGGCTTGTTTATATGCCTCGTATCATAAAACTTACTTCTTTATACTCTACCTGGCTCCAAAACAGATGTGAAGTAGCATGCAAAAGTAAGTATCACACATCAAGGTTAAAATGTTAAGTATGAGAATCAGGGGACAACACTAGTAATAACAACAGGAAACCCATAATGAAATTATACTCTTCATACCTCTATCTGTTCTCCTTGTCTTTACTGCTATTCTACCTACTACTGCCCTTTCAACGCCTCCTCCACCAACCCCAATATTCTATTCCATTCTTTTCATTCCTCATTATCCTAGCCAAGTCTGTTTTTTAGAACACAATCCTACCTCTTTCCACCTTTGCCACTCAGTTTATGAGTGATGACTGGGTAAAAAGAGCTCAGAAGCAAGGTCCTAAAACAGCATGAAGAAACCACGGACAAAACAGGAAGCTTGCAAGAGGATCTGCATTTAACGCCTTGCATGACATTTCTAATACACAGAGTGGTACTGAGGTCTAGGTTAATTAAATCCAGGACCTGACACTTACACATGATGACACTGAAAAAGTTACTTAACTTCTCTGAGCCTTAGTTTCCTTATATATAAAATGGGTAGAAGAGTGTATATCTAAAACAATTATATTGATTAATTCAAATAATGCAGGTAAAATAATTACAAAGTGCCAGGCCCTCAATAAATTCTCAGTATATGTTAGCACTCATGTACACACAAAATAAAATGACAACCTTAAAATCTTCAACCTTCATAGTCTTGCTTCTACACTGAGGAGGCACTTAGCACTTCTGTCATAGATGTAGGTGGTTGAATAATGATTCTTTTATGATCTTCCCCCAAAATGATCTAGGGGTAGGGGACCTGGCTGACTCAGTCAGTAGAGTGCGTGATGCTTGATCTTGGGGTTGTGAGTTCGAGCCCCACGTTGGGTGCAGAGATTACTTAAAAATACAATCTTTAAACACACACACACACACACACACACACACACACACACACACACACACCAAAAACAAAACCCAAAATGATCTAGGTGTGTCTGACCATCTTTCAGGTTTGCAGAATAGACATTAGTCTTTCTTCTAATTCCTTTATTCTACAGCTAAGTGTACTATAGCAAGGCTGAAATAATTATTTTCCTCTCTTTCTGTTCTGGGACTAGGGGATCAAAGACGCTTTGTAAAGATATGACACTACCTACCGGAATAATTTTTAGAGACATTCATAGGTCAGAGAGCAAACTAATTACAAAGGCATGGGGGCTGAGCAACAGAGGAACGGGACTGTCAGCTGTCTAAATCCTGGAATCACACTGCCTGAGTTTAATTCCTGGCTCTAATACTTACTGAACACATGACCTGAGCAAGTTACTAGCTTCTCTGTGCCTCAGTTTCTTTATCTTATATAGCAGAATTGTTGTGAAGATAAAATAATACACACAAAGAGCCAGAGTGCTGGGCACATCAAGTACACTTGATGCATGTTAGCTATTACTGTAATTATTATCATGATAGTAGCATTTCCCAAAATATATTTCAATATCCCTCTGATTCAGAGTTTTGGGGAATATAATTAATAGATTTGGTTCAAACAAAAAGGAACTACATGGTAAGAAAATATTTTCAAAGAAATCTTTGCTTTGTTTAAGGCAGAACTCAAGTGCTCGCTTCGGCAGCACATATACTAAGGCAGAACTCAAAGTCTTTAACATGCTGAAACATATTGTGAGTCACCAAGAAACATTATTGGTAATTGCCAATGGGATAGAACATGAAATATTTTCCACTGACTTCACCACAGAACTCTTTATTAGAGGATCATCTCATCTGATTATAGTTTGCACATTTTAGAAAATGACAGGCTAGAGTAATCTTTAAATGCAACTGTGGAGACAATAATTATCTAAATACAAATCATGTTTTATTGTTAACATTTCAGTATATTATTCTTGCTATAGTATCTGTGAAGTCTGTAGATTCAAACCAAGGCTCTTTTATGAATCTTCCACCTACACCATAAACTGCTTAAGAAAAGCGCTTTGTTTACAATTCTTCATTAGCTTGCTTTGTGCCTATTAGCCAGAATCTTGAACATAATAGCTGTTAATGCTGGCCTATCCTTCCAAAAACTGATAAGTGAATAAAAACTGTGACTTCCTTCTACTTTTTCTAAACATTATCAACATAAGAATACTAATCATAAGGGCACCTGGCTGGCTGGGTCAGTAGAGCATGAGACTCTTGATCTCAGGGTCACGAGTTCGAGCACCACGTTGGGTGTAGAGATTGCTTAAATAAATAAAAACATACAAAAAAAAAAAAAAAAGAAAGAAAACTAATGATAAAACTCACCTCCCCTCCATTAACAAAATCCAGAACAAAATAAAGCTTTTCAGTTGTTTGGAAAGAATAATGTAATCCAACCAAAAATGGATGTTTCACATTTTTCAAAAGCACATTACGTTCAGCCATGATATGTTTTTGCTGTTAAAAAAAAAAAAAAAAAAGTAAAGGATCCACTTGTATTATATGCCAGAAAACATTTGTTATTTGAGAAAATGGATTTAGGAGAAAAAAAATGCTTTTTTACTTTACCTCTTTTCTGTTGAGAACTATTTTTTTCTGTAACACTTTGACAGCATAAAATTTTCCATCCAGTTTCCGTTTTGCAAGAAGAACCTGTTGTAAAGATTGTGCATACCATTAGAAATTTCAGTATTTTGATAGAAATAATTCACTTGTCAATAAATTCATACTTAAATTATGTACAAAAAAAGTCTACAAGGGACCTAGATTGTATATTTTAGTTTCGAAAACTGAAAAGTACTGAATTTATTTCTATTTCACTTCTCTTTAGATATTTTACAAAAAAAATATTTATCACTTGAATAGCCAGATACCATTTCTTTGTCACTTAATGTGCCAAAGTTTGAGATTTTTACTCAATTTAAGTCCCCAAATCTAAACTGCTTGAGATCCTCGTGTGTGTGTGTGTGTGTGTGTGTGTGCGCGCGCCCACACGTGCAAGCACCAGCCCTGAGTCCTAAAGAGTGAAAATACTAAGGCTATAAACTTCATGAATGTATTTTTTAAAAAAAGGAGAAGGAAATGGGTTTCTATATGATCAAAGTGCATTTCTATTTGAGCATTTAGGTTTTAATACAAGTCTCAAATTCAGGAACATTCAGAAGAAGAAGCACCCTGTATAGCCGAGTTTTTATAATGGGCAGGTTGCATGCACTTTCAAAGATGTGAAGCAACTTAGAGGCTCTTGCTCCAGAAAAAAAAGTAACAGACTTAGGATTTTACAAATAATTTTAAGGGATTCAAGATGCCCAGCAAGCTGTGTAACTATTAAACGGGGTACGTTCCAAAGCGTTTTGAGATTATCTGACACAGCAAGTAGGGACACTGCTGGGCCTCATATTCTAGTCCCGGTGTTGTTAACCTTGCTAAAATTTATAACCCCAGACTAATCATGA
Source organism: Panthera onca (assembly GCF_046562875.1). Lineage (NCBI taxonomy): Eukaryota > Metazoa > Chordata > Mammalia > Carnivora > Felidae > Panthera > Panthera onca. Next base: position 17,657,201 of record NC_138356.1, on the reverse strand, counting down.
GTAAAGTACCAGACAAATTCCAATCTTACAATATACCTAACTAGTACTTCTCAAAACCATCAAGGTCCTCAAAAACAAGGAAAGTCTAAGAAACAGTCACAGCTAAGAGAAGCTTAAGGAGACATGACAACTTAATGCAATGTGGTATTGTGGGTGAGATCCTGGAACAAAAACAGGCCATTAGGTAAAAAGTAAGGAAATCTAAATGAACAGTGGACATTAGTTAATAATATGCATCCATATTGGTTGAATATTTGGAACAAATGTACCATGTTAATGTAAGATATTCACAATAGGGAAATTGTGTGGAATGGAGGATGGTTTGGGAATTCTCTGAATTTCCTGTATTTTCTCTATATTCATCATTTCTGTAAATCTGAACTGTTCTAAAAATAAAGCCTATTAATTTAAAAAAATGTTTTTAATCAAAGTAGACTCAAAACATCTTCAAGGTAAAAATGTCTTGTGCTCAACTGTTGGCCATTTCTCCCATTTTCCATTCTTTTGTTTGCTACAATATTTGACTCTACTGAACATCTTTCCTTTCTTAAATCTTTCCTTTTCTCAACACCTCCCACCTCCCAGCCTGACCTTTCCTTCTCTATTTTGATTGGTTCATCTTCAAGTATATTAAGAGAAAATAATTCAAATGTGGCAATCAAGGGATACTCATTCCCTTAAAAGAGCTAAGTATTTTTTCAATAGACTGGTAGATTGGAGAACTGTTAAGAAACAAACTGGGAAAATGAAAATGGAACCAAGACCACTCAGTGGAGAAGAGTTTGTAATAAATTTTAGATTGCCATTATTTATTTTAGTCTATCATATATTTTTTCTACTTTTCAGACACACTGTGGATTTGTATTTGTTTACTTTTCCTTTTTATGTATTCTTTAATTTGTTTTATTGTATTTTATTGGCTTCTAACCATTTTATAAGACTTTTAATTTTTGTTAAACATAACATATATATAAAAAAACTCACAAATCATTATAGCTCAGTAAATTACTACAAAATGAAGTCACACTGTGTAACCACTATTCAGGTCAAAAAATAAAACATTATCATACAGTTGTGGGTTCATTTCTGGGTTTTCTATTCCATTGATCTATGTGTCTATTTTTGTATTTACCCAAAAAATACAAAAATACTAATTCGAAGGCAAACCTTCACCCTTACATAAGATGTTTACAGCAGCATTATGTAATATATCCAAATCATAGAAAAAGCCTAAATGTCCACTGACTGATGAATGGATAAAGAAGACGTGGTATATATACACAATGGAATATTATTCAGCCATAAAATGAATGAAATCTTGCCATTTGCAATGACATGAATGGAGCTAGAGCACATTATGCTGAGCGAAGTAAGTCAGAGAAAGACAAAGTCTGTATTTCATTCATTCATATGTGGAATTTAAGAAACAAAATAAACAATCATAGGGATTGGCAAGCCAAGAAACAGATTCTTAACTATAGAGAAGAAACTGATGGTTATCAGAGGGGAGGTGGATGGGGGGATGGGTTAAATGGGTGATGGGAATTAAAGAGTGCACTTGTGATGAGCACCAGGTATTGTATATAAATACTGAATCACCAAGTTGCACACCTGAAGCTGATATATTACACTGAATATTAACTAACTGAAATTTAAATAAAACTTTTAAAAAGAAATAAAAAAATAAAAATAAAAATAAAACATTATCAGTAGCTTGAAGCCTCACCTTTCCCCTGATTTCAGAAACTACTTATCCCTGTCTTCCTCAACTATCGCAATTTGTAATAACACAGATTAAGTTTTGTCTTTTTTTGGGTTTTATGTAATTAGAATCATATAAAGTTGTCTGTGACTTCTTTCATTCTAAATAATGTAATATGCATTCATGTTGTGTCACGTAGCATAATTTTTGTTTTTTACTGTGCAGAGTGCATTATACAATTTTAAAAAATTTAATTCTAATATAGTTAACATACAGTGTTATATTAGTTTTAGGTATATAATACAGTTATTCAACAACTCTATATATTACTCACTGCTCATTATGATAAATGTACTTTTTTTTTTTTAACAGTAAGTATATTCTTAATCCCCTTCACCTACTTCACATATTCCCCCCCAAGTCACCCCCCCCCCCCACTCTGGTAACTATCACTTTGTTCTCTATAGTTAAGAGTCTATTTCTTGGTTTGTCTCTTTTATTTTTATTTCTTAAATTCCATATATGAATGAAATCATATGGTATTTGTCTTTCTCTGACTGACCTATTTCACTTAGCATTATACTCTCTAGATGTTCCCATGTTGTTGTAAATGGCAAGATTTCATTTTTTTTCATAGCTCGGTAATATCCCAGTGTATATATAATACAAACCACATCTTCTTTATCCATTCATCTATTAACGGACACTTGGGCTATTTCCATAATTTGGCTATTGAAAGCAATGCTGCTTGAAACATAAGGGTGAATATATATTTTCAAATTAGTGTTTTTTAATACTTTGGGTACATACCCAGTGGTAGAATTACTGGATCACACAGTTCTATTTTTAATTTTTTGAGGAACCTCCATACTGTTTTCCAGTGGCCGCACCAGTTTGCATTCCTACCAACAGTGCACAAGGCCTCCTTTTTCTCCACATCCTTGCCAACACTTGTTTCTTGTGCTTTTGATTTTAGCCATTCTGACAGTTGTAAGGTGATATCTCATTGTACTTTTGATTTGCATTTCCCTGATGATGAATGATGTTGAGCATCTTTTTGTGTCTGTTGGCCATCTGTGTGTCCTCTTTGGAGAAACGTCTGGTCATGTCTTCTGCTGATTTTTAATTGGGCTATTTGGTTTTTTTGGTGTTGAGTTGCAGAAGTTCCTTATCTAGGTTGGATATTAACCCTGTATTAAATATGCCATTTGCAAATATCTTCTCTCATTCAGTAGGCTGTCTTTTTGTTTTATTGATTATTTCCTTTGCTGTGCAGAAACTTTTTATTTTTATGTAGTCTCAATAGCTTATTTTTACTTTTGTTTTCCTTGCTTCAGGAGACATATCTAGAAAAATGTTTTTCTGGCCGATGTCAGAGAAATTGCTGCCTGTGCGCTCTTACAGAATTTTTATGGTTTCAGGTCTCACAGTTAGGTCCTTAATCCATTTTGAGTTTATTTTTGTGTGTGGTGTAAGAACTGTGGTCCAGTTTCATCTTTTTGCAGGTAGTTTTCCAAGCATCATTTGTTGAAGAGACTTTCTCCCAGTGCATATTCTTGCCTCCTTTGTTGAACGTTAATTGACTATATAATTGTGGGTTTATTTCTGGGTTCCCTGTTCTGTTCCAATGATCTATGTGTTTATTTTTGTACCACTACCATACTGTCTTGATGACTACAGGTTTGTAGAATATCTTGAAATCTGGGATTGTGATACCTCTGGTTTTGTTTTTTCTTTTTCAAAATTATGTTGGCTATTCGGGGTCTTTTGTGGCTCCTTACAAATTTTATGATTATTTGTTCTGTGAAAAACTGCATTACACAATTTAATCCACTCTAATTGACCGACATTTAGATTGTTTATGAGTAACAATGCCATGAATATTATGACATATTCCTTTCCATATTCCATATTAGTGTGTATGTGCATGTATATCTGTTGGATATATAGCTAGAAAGATAAATAGCTAGAAGGATATATAGCTAGAAGTAAAACCAATGTGTCACACAGGTAATGCATATATTCGGCTTCAATAATTAACACCAGTTTTCAACAGCATTTAGAAATGAAACACATAGGAATAAATCCAATTAAAGACATATAAAAATTCTATAGGACATTATAAAACATTATTGAAAAAAATTAAAGAGGAACTAAAAATTAAGAAAGGATATACCACGGTTAATGGATTGGAAGACTAATGTAAAAATGACAATTCTTCCCAAATTGTTCTAGATTCAATGCAATCCCAATCAAAATCCAGAATTTGTGGAAATTGGCATGCAAATTTTGTGGAAATTGGTATGCTAATTAAAAATACATGCAAAGGGCTAAGACTCTTGAAGAAAAACAAGGGAGGCCTTGTTTTGTTGGATATCAAACGACATAGACTAACAGAACAAAACAAAATCTCAAAACAGAAATATAAAACATAAAATCTAGAAGCAGATGCATGCATGTATGGACACCGTATAAATGATGAAGTTACCAGCTGGATATCAATAGGGTAAAAAATGAACTCTGACCCTACAACTTCATACTATATGTGAGAACCAATTCCTGGTAGACTCTAGATCTAAACATCATTATCTAGATCTAAAAAAGAATGCTTTTTGTTTTTAATGACAGATTATCTCAAACATCCCAACAGACTGTGAGGGAGCATTTTGCGTGCACTATCCCTTTCTAACTTTCTGTTGCTATACTAGCACAATGTCCAGCACGTAGTGGGTGGTCAATATATGTCCTGAACTAATAAACACACATGGATTTAATTGTATGGTCACAGTTTCTGGTATCTAGGGAACTCAGAAAACAAACTAGAGATACTGAAAGCTAGGAATGTAGCAACCTATAATTAAACACATGCATATTTATTTTCACTGCAGATTGAAGTATAATGCAAAAAGCAATTAAATATATCTTATGATTCTGGTAACTCCATCTATGATGCTTCTGGCCTTAAAGTAGATTCTCCTTCCTTGGTTTGGCTACACGGTCAAGTTATAGGATTCATCTGACACTGTGTGAGGAGCAGCAGGGTTTTCACACATCCCTTTCCTTCCTCAATTGTTATTTTCATTGCTGCTCATTTATGTCTTTCCTGCTGCAGCTTAAATAGCATCCCTTTAAAGAAGCCATCCTTGGGGTTCCTGCGTCGCTCAGTAGGTTAAGTGTCTGACTTGATTTCAGCTCAGGTCATGATCTCACAGTTCATGGGTTTGAGCCCTGCAATGTCAGCACTGAGTCTGCTTGAGATTCTCCCTCTCTCTCTCTCTCTCTCCCCCTCTCCCTCTCCCTCTCTGCCCCTCCCCTGCACACTTTCTCTCCCTCTCTCAAAAATAAACATTAAAAAAAAAAAAGAAGTAAAAAGAAGCCATCTTTGACCCATCTAAATAGGAATTTTTCCACCACTGCCTATTGTCTTCTATTCTTCATTTACTTCACAGTCCCATTACTTTCAATTATTTGACTGTTTTTTTAAAGCTTATTTTGAGAGAGACAGAGCACACACACACAGAGGGACAGAGAGAGGGAGAGAGAGAGAATCCCAAGCAGGCTCCATGCTGTCAGTACAGAGACTAATATGGGGCTCGAACTCCCCAACCATGAGATCATGACCTGAGCCGAAACCAAGAGAGTTGGACACTTAACCAACTCAGCCACCCAGGTGCCCTGACTGCATATTTTTAATTGGTTACTTCTCCTACTAGGTTCTAAGCATCACAAAGGTAGTGACTATGTCAGTTTTGTTCAGTACTATCTAACCAGAAGCCAGTATGGTGCTTGGCACATCATAGGTGCTCAATAAATATTTGTTGAACAAATGAATTTTATGTTAAAATTTGAGTAGATGTCTTATCTCAAGTACTTGAAGGTAGGGAAAACATCATAACTCCATATCCTGCATACCAACAAGCACCGTGGCCTGGAATATACAACGCATGCATTCCTTAAGTGTTTATTTATTGTATGGAAAAATAAAAACTCTTACCTTGCCAAAGCTGCCTTTTCCAATAACTTTTAAGAAATCAAAGTCTGTTGGTTTAGCACTGAAATAAATGAACAATGACAAAAATTAGCCTCCTAGAAATTGGAAAGATGTTAACTTTTAAACATTTTTTAGTACCTCACTCTTTAATAAGTAAATGCTGGGCACAACATTCTAGCATGATGACTCCAGCTTTCACACTGGTAATATACCTCATCTTGAATATAATATAGGTAATAATGAATAGAAGTAATATCTACTTTCTGATAAGACATTTTATAACCTTCTTTATGCCTTGTTAAGTTCTGCTTAAGAAGGACTTCCATAATAGTCTTTTTGTGAGAAAAGCATTTATCTATATCTATATATTGTTTGAACTCAATGTAGCTTCTCTTTAAACCAATTTTGTTAACCATAAACCTCACCAGTGTTGTTAATGAGGAAACTGAGTAACTATATAAATTAGTAATTTATTCCAAGGACTATCTAGTTTGGCAATTTTTCTGACACACACAGATTTTGCACATATATCACTTATCATACATTACAGATAAAAGACCTCTCCGCTTATTCTCATAGATGGCAATGCAGAAAATCCAGGAGTACCGAGATCAAAGAGAATACTAATTTTGTCCTTTTATTTACATTAACTTGTCAGATAAAAACAATATTGGTTACAGGTAGACAAAAGCACATGGCAACAGAAAGCAGAGCGTAAGCAGCCAAGAAAGAGGTTTCCTTCAACATGGTCTGAATCTTAAATTGGACTCAGGAGAAGATAATGCCTCCATTTAGAGTTTAAATTTCCTTTAATTTACTATCAAAATAAATGGCCAATTCAAACATTAGAGTAGCACCAGGCCTAGGTTAAATAATAACAGGTAAAGATTAGGGAGATAAATACTTAACTAAGCTCAGGTGTTTTTCTTCTTCAAGAACCTGCTCTTTGGACTATTTTGTTCTTTAGTGATATGTCGAGATACTGAAATAATTTTTTTAAACAAATAGCAAAAAATCATGCAAATTTTTCAAACATAGTAAATAGGCTAACTGAGGCCGTACCCAAGGCACCACTGTTAACTATTGGTGATGAACCCTAGCTGAAAGCAAGTTTCTGTGCTGCCTGAACAACTCAGTGTATGATGACAGGAAAGCATGCTCAAAACTAAACCTCCCTTCCAGCTACCACTCCATTTCTTTGCTTTCCTTTGCAGTAAAATTCTTCAAGTAAGAGGTTTAAATTCATTGTCTATTTCCACTGTCCTCTCCTGAACTCTTTCCTATCAGGGTTTGTACCCATTACACCACTGAAACAGCTTACAAAGGTTGCCAATGATTTATCAAACCCAATGGTCAATTCTCAACACTTACCTGCTTTACCAGAAACATTAACATAGTTAATTACTCCCCCCTTGACACACTTTCTTCACCTGCTTTTGAGACATCACATTCCCAGTTTTTCTCCTATTTTACTAACTTCTTTTTTTTTTTTTTCCTCCTTTACTGGTTCCTCCCTGACCTTACTACAACGCTGACGTCTCTCAGGACCCAATCCTTGGGCCACTTTTTTTTTCTTTTTTTTAACATTTATTTATTGAGAGACAGGGAGAGACAGAGCACGAGCAGGAGAGGGACAGAGAGAGAGAGAGAGGGAGACACAGAATCTGAAGCAGGCTGCAGGCTCTGAGCTGTCAGCACAGAGCCTGATGTGGGGCTCGAACTCACAAACTGCAAGATCGTGACCTGAGCTGAAGTCGGCCGCTTAACCGACTGAGCCACTCAGGCGCCCCACTTGCGCCACTTTTTATCTGTCTTTACTCACTCTCTAAGTGGACCAAAAGAGTGAGAGAAGCATAATGTCTTGGGAGAAAAGCTACACTATTTCAGAATTAATCCAATGAAACTGAAGAATAATTACAAGTAAGGATAGAAACATTATACTCTTTCTCCAAACCATGGCAGGTATCATTAATCTGTCAGGGCATTCCTCAAACTGAGCCAAGAAGTGGCCCTGGAATCCTATGTATTCAGCAATCTAGGCATTCACTTCTAATGAACTGCTAGAGTTGATACTCAAAATCAAGATCTAATACTCAAATCTACATTTGCCATTCCTGGTGTTCCTCAAAATGTTTTCCCCATGCTCAAAAAAATATGGCACTGTGGGAGAAACTGGTTAGAACAAGTTCAATAGACTTTACTATGGTAATGTCCATCATGACTCCTCTGGAACAAGCTGGCTGACAACCAGGGTTGCACCAATAAACACTGAGCACCAGTGAGAATATGTGTTAGATCTGCATGGATACTTCTGTCAGAGCCCCTCCAAGTCCCTCCCAGGACGACTTAAGATCCCCTGAGAAATACAGTCTTCTGATTTTACACACACACACACACACGCACACACACACACACACACCAGAAAAATGACAATGGCAAAACAGCAGAACCAAATTAATAATCTGTGGATTTACAAAATCCTCAGAACTCTGTTACAGCAATGGAATGCTAGAACAGTAAAATAGATAAGCAAAGCATATGATAGCATTATATTCACCATAACTATGGTTATTATATTTTATAGGGTTCTAGTTAAACTGATATAATTTATGTATACCTGCACATTCACAAGACAGGTCTTCCTAGAATTCAGTTAGAGGATTTTTGAAACAAATTAAACTTACTGAGGATTTCCAGATGGTCCCAGGTTGATGTTCTGTGAGGTAGAGTGTAGCTATCAAGATGGGGGGAAAAAACAGTAACACTATTAATAACACTTCAAAGATTATCAGTCAATAAAATAATGGTTCTGAAATAAAATGTGTATAACTCTCCCATAGATATTGGATGTATAGCCATGTTAAAGAAAACTGAAGTCCTAATTCTTATTAAATGCATAAACTTATTTAGAAACACACAACCAATATAAACACACATTTTTATGACAAATTGGAAGAGCAGTTGTAAGGAAAAAAATAACACAGGAATGAAGCTCAAAGTTGTCAAATGAATGAAGTAAACTGGGGAAAGCTCCTTGGATGAGGTGGGTGTAGAAACCACAATTTACAAGGGACCATTTTTACATTTAAAAACTGGTTAAAGTGGCTACCTGTGTTTCAAATTTTCAAATAACTGCTCATTAATTTTATGACATGGAAATGATAATATGATGATGATGAAGACTGCAGATGCTGGATCAAATTATAGGAGACAGATTTATTTCTAAAGCAAATACACACAGACAGGAGTGTTTTTCTTTCTAATTCCACCACTGTGGTCTAACAAAAATTTTAGACAGTCTTTTTTCTTTACAATAATTAACATAAATTTAATCCCTAGTATTAATTTAGAACCAAATCTTTACTTACCTACTATGCCATAAAGCAATTTAACTAAAAAAAGATTCTAGTTCACTAATAATTAGCTAGAAATTTATCCCCAAATCCCATAAAACTAATCTAGTGATCTTGTTAGTGTGAGCACTTTTTATACAGCCAGGTGTAACTGAATTCTGCTTCACATAAATTCCCTTTGAAATTCTTTATACATACAATCACAAAGCTGCAGATATTCCAAATATGCATACTTTTACTAGAGCCTTATTATATGATTATACTTCCATACGTTATAGATACAAAATAAGTCGTAAAAACTTTTCTCTTTAAGATCAGAACTAAAAAATTTTATCTAAGCAATTTATTATTAGTGATATAGATCATATATATTTCCACTTAAATTCATTTGAAAATTATAGAAAATCTCCACAATGCAAACTACTTTTAAAAATAAGGGCAAAGGGGTGCCTGGGTGGCTGAGTCAGTTAAGCATCCAACTCTTGATTTCAGCACAGGTCATGCTCTCACAGTTTGTGAGATCGAGGACACACTGGGCTCTGCACTGACAGTGCAGAGCCTGCTTGGGATTCTTTCTCTTCCTCTCTCTGTCCCTCCGCCACTCACGCACATGCCCTTTCTATCTCAAAATAAATTTAAAAAAAATGAAAAATAAAGGGCAAAATTTCCTAAGCATAATAATACATTTCTTATAAAAATAACAATATTGACACCAGTTTCCTACTTACAAATTTATTTTCTACCAATATCTTTACATGAAAAATTTTCAAGTACTACATTTTCAGTCCCCAGAAGACAGAAATTTAGAGAACCATACAATCTATCACAAGACCAAAAAAAAAAAAAAAAATGTGTAAAAAATCTGGTTCATGAAACGAGATCCTATTGTGTCATAATTTTAACATGGAGTAATCTTTTCTGTTTATATATTATAGTGTTTCCGAGAATCTGATAACATAATCCAAACTAAATTACAATTTCAATACACTTATTCTTTGAATGAATGTGCAGAAAACTGGATCACTTTTCCATTCAATTAACTTTCTTTATATATTATATAGGTGAGGGAAGAGGAGGCAGTAAGCATGGATTAAACAAGGGCAACTTGTGCCCTGAATTAACACCGATACATAAAAAGATTTCATTACATAGCAATGATTTTCCTAACAAAGCATATTTCCAAAATAATAATGAAAATTATTGGGAAACATAATTAATTTTTTACCTACTATTTTTAAGACCTTTTAAAAAAAAGTTTTATTTATTTATTTTGAGCAAAGGTGCACACATGTGCATGGGGGAGGACAGAGAAAGAGAATCCCAAGCAGGCTCTGAGCTATCAGCAGTACCCTATTTCAGGAACCCGTGAGATGATGACCTGAGCCAAAATCAAGAGTCGGTTGCTGAACTGTGTGAGGTACCCTACTACCTACTATTTTTAAAGATTACAGTTAATCACTAAACTGAGGATGTGTTATAGTTTATTAACAGCATAATTATCATTAATAATTAATGATAATTAAACAAAAGCATGTTTCTTGGACTCTATTTTTCTCTAAGTAAGGGGAAAGGTCCTGATGTCCTCGAAGATATTTTCTGGCTATTAATTTAGTTATCCACTTAGAAGTCCTTAATAAATAGCTATAGCTGTAAGATAAAGTACAGCTTATTCCCTTTTCTGAACAGATTCTTTTTATCTGTATTTTAAAACTGCAAGAGATCCTAGTCCAATTACAGATTTTATGGATGAAAAAAGAGAAAGGAAATAGAATTCAGATCTAAGGTCAAAAGTGGTAGAGACAGGAATCAGAACTCAGGAAGCTCTCTTCATTTGGTTCTTTCTTCAAAGCCAGCTGCCTCCTATAGCAAGGCAAGATATTTTTCAAATAACCTAAACCTACATACTCTCAACATGATTAGCAAGTAAAACATGGAAAATCAGGATTATATACATTTTCTTTAAAATGTCTTTAATATTTCATTTTTGCATTAAAAATATATATACATGGTTACAAAATATGGAAAACACCAGGAAGATGCTTTTAAAAAATCCATAACCTTATTAACAGATGATTTTGCAAATATTGCAGTAATTTCACATAGTCTTTGCGTAGCTTTGAAAAACTGACTGGAATCGTCAAAAAAATTTTTTTAATGTACAATATATGGGGACAAACATTATTGAATTGGTTTATATTTACATTGATTCTAATTTTTCGTACTAAAATGATTACCTTTGTTTGTTTCTGCGTGAAGGATTATTTCATTTGCGTCAACTCCTAAATGACCTGAATATTTTCATGTTTGATACACACTGCCAAACTGTCAAATTATAGCGGTGCCAGGAAAGCCCAGGCAGGGATGCCTGCTGTGCCTTACCCTTATCAGTCCTAAAGTATTTTATTTACATTTTTGTTAATTTGGTAGAGAGAAAAAAATCTCTATTTTAAAAATTTCACTTGTTGTTGGCACTGAGGTTGAACATTTCCCACATGTCTGTTTACGAACAGTATTTCTTCATGTCCCTTTGCTTTTTATCTACAGGGCTTTAAATATCATTCTTTTCAAAAATCCATCTATATATTTTTACATAAATGTTTTCCCTTCTTAGGCCTTATTACAAATGCTCTCCCAGTTTGTTGTTTCTCTTTTGACAAGTTTCAGATATAAAATTAAGATATCCTTTTACGTTGTCCTGGGATCAACCATGTCACAAATGGAAAACATAAATCAGCTCTCTTAACTTGAAAGCCCTCCAGTGGTATCAGAGAAGTAAAATTACTACTTTACAGTAGTTGCAAAAAAGGAATAGGACTATTTTCCAAATGAAGATTTTAGCTATGGGACAGTAATGCTCTCAGTGATACTATCTTTTAAAACACAGAAACAGAACCATGAAAAAACACAACATTATAAAGACAAAAAATGTACTTTAAGGCAACATCTCTGATTTTCATGTATATATTTAGCAAATATATATAGCTTTCATCAATTTTAATTATAAAGGTATTACTGTGTTTATATTAATAGTTTTCATTATAATTTTAATTGCTAAATAATAATTCTCTGGGTTAAATTACTATAATTTACCTTTCCCACGTAACTTTCTAAAGTAAATGTTGAAAACATCATTATAATAAGCCAGAGCTTATTACATTTATATATTGGTTATCACAACTGGTTTAAAAAAAATAAGAATACCCTATTCTTTATTTGGAACACATACTGATTATGTGCACGTACCTACAGGAATAAAACTTAGTTGATGCCAACTGGCACATGCGTATTGATTGTTCTGCATATAAAAACCCGGCAATGAAGAGGAAGAAGTATTAAATTAACATTCTGATTAAAAAGGCCTTTCCTGCTGGTCAAAATTCAAAACAATAGTTTAAGTATGTTAATGATTATGAAGACATAGAATGATCAAAAATTAAGATGTAAAGTGAAGAGAACAGCATATAAAATTGTATATACTGTATAATTAAAATTAGGTAACTAAAAAATCCCTATATATTAAGAGAAGATTAGTTGGAAAACCACTAAAATGTTAAAAATTACTAGTCTGGTTAGTGATAAATACTTCTTACTATTTTCAAAACTTTCTACTAAATACTACCATGGATTACTTTTTATCATAAAAGTACTCATTTTATAAATTTTATAAGAAATAATAAGAGGTGTACACATTTGTTTTTTTGTATTCTACAGGGTAGAAAATTTACAATGGATGAGATTACATCATTTTAAGTAAACGTTGCCCTCAAGTTGCCAGTAATTTCATCTTTGGGGAATGGCATTTTTTCTGTTAAAAAATACAATCCCTCTTACTACCTTCTGAGTGCTTCTTTCATCCTCATCTTCGGATGGATCTGACTGATGTTTTGGGCTGTCCATTTGAAGGAATGCTCTGACATCTGGACTAAAAACAAAAATTAACTCTATTATAACTTTAAAAGCATCTCTATAGCTTTTCTCCCTTTTAAAATGAAAATAAAAGTAACCGTAATAGCATTTACAGTATGAATGCCAATACAATCCATCACTACTATTATAAAAGTAACAAGCTGATTAAGTTTTTAAATATAGGGAATCCACCTGAGAAATGATCAAAGATAAAAACAGGCAGTTCATAAAGAAAAACCCCAAATGGTAAGAAAGATGTCTAGCTTAACTAATAATCAAAGAAATCCAAAGTCAAACAACAAATGAGATACCATTTTATGTCCATTAATGGGCAAAGATTAGAATAAGACAGATAATATCAAAAGTTGATAGGGACATAGGGAAAGAGACACCCTCATGCACTGCTAGTAAGAAAGTAAAATGAGGAAACTTTTCTGAAAAGGAATTTGGCAATATTGGTTAAACTGTGTAGGGCCCATAATTTCCAGTTGTAGGAATAAACCACAAGAAAATTCTGTACAGGTTCAGTGAAAGACATGTAACTAGGATACTCACAGCAACTTTCTCTATAGTAATAAATCAGAAGAATAGGCATCCACCAATAGAGAAACTAATAAAGCTATGGTTGACGACCCAGAGAATTCCACTCAAGAGTCAGAAACAAGGAACCATGTAGCACAGTATCATTTTGTATATTTTAAATATTCACAGACATGAAGGAGCACCCAATAAACAAATATCCGAAGACATATAACAAACATATTCAAGTAGGGTTCAACAGTAGGGATGAAGAGATGGGTATGAAGATCAAACATGAAGAGAAAAAAAAAGTGGACTAAAATAAAAGGCCTTACTAAGAAACTCAGAAAGATGAAAAATAATTTTTATTTTTTTATTTTTTATTAAAAATTTTTTTTAATGTTTATTATTTTTGAGAAAGGGAAACAGAGCAAGCAGGGAGGGGCAGAGAGAGAGAGGGAGACACAGAATCTGAAGCAGGCTCCAGGCTGTGAGCTGCCAGCACAGAGCCCGATGCAGGGCTTGAACCCATGAACAGTGAGATCATGACCTGAGCTGAAGTCAGCTGCTTAACTGACTGAGCCACCCAGGTGCTCCAAAAAATAATTTTCAAAAAAGTGAGGAGCTGGTGAGAATGTAAATTAGTATAGCCACTATGGATAACAGTTTGGCAGTTCCTAAAAAAGTTAAATGTAGAAATTCCATATATTAAGCAATTCCACTCCTAGCATGTACCCAAGAGAAATAAAAACACATCCATTCAAAAACTCACAAATGTTCATAAGCAGCATTATTCACAATAGCCAGAAAGTAGTAACAACCCAACTGTCCATTAACTGATAAATGGACAAAATGTAGCATATCCATACAAAGGAATATTATTCTGCCATACAAAAGAATGAAGTACTGACATATGATATTGCATGGATGAGCCTCAAAAACAGTATGCTGAAAAAACAAAAGACAAAAAAGATCACATATTATATGACCTCATTTATATGCCATGTCCAGAATAAGCAAATTCACAGTGACAGAAAAGTAGATTAGTGGTTGCTAAGGGCTGGGTGAAAGGAGAAATTCAAAAGTACAGCTGACCCTTAAAGAACATGGGGGTTTAGGGGCCCTGATGCCCCATGCACTTGAAAATCCATGTGTAACTTTTGACTCCCCCAAAACTTAATTACTAACAGCCTACTGTTGACCTGAAGCCTTACCAATAACATAAACAGTTGATTAACACTTATTTTGTGTTATGTGTTTTATATAGCGTATTCTTACAATAAAGTATCCTAGAGAAAAAAGTGTTAAGAAAATCATAAAGAGAAAATACATTTACAGTACTGTACCAAAAAATAATCCATGCATAAGTGGACCTGCAAAGTTCAAATGCGTATTTTTCAAGGGTCAACTGCAGTCTCTTTCTGGAGTGATGTTAATGTTAGATTAGGCTTGAGACAACAGAATAGGATAGTGGTGATGGTTGCATAGCACTGTGACTATATTAAACATCACTAAATTGTATACTTTTGAAAACAGTTAAAAGGGTGGATTATATTTATGTGAATTTTATCTCAATAAAAAAAATTAAAAAAAATTTTTAAGGTTTATTTTTGAGAGAGAGAGAGCGAGCGGGAGAAGTGGGGGGGGGGGAGGGAGGGAGGGAGGGGGGGAGAGAGAGAGAGAGAGAGAGAGAGAGAGAGAGAGAGAAACAGAACTTGAAGAAAGTTCCAGGCTCTGAGGTGTCAGCACAGAGCCCAACACAGGGCTCAAACTCATGAACTGTGAGATCATGACCTGAGCCAAAGTCAGACACTTAACCAACTGAGCCAGCCAGGGGACCCTCAATAAAAAAAATTTTAAAGGTGAGGGTAAGGATCTTTAATCTTATCACACAGAAGCAACTACTACTAGTATCTTGGTGGTATTTTATTTTAATCTTTTTTTCTGTACCACTAAGACCATCTTCTATTTAAAATATTTTTAATGTTTTTCACATAAAAATTACATCACGAACATTTCCCCGTGTTGTTAAAAAGTCTTTGTAAACAGTCACTTTTGATATATGTATACTGTTGTACAGTGAGAATGCACTAAATGCTACTCAATGATTCTTTCATTTTAGGACACACAGATGGATACAAAGATTCCAAATTTTTACTATAGAATTTTCACTGCTATAAAGTTGTGATTGATAATCTTTGTGCATTCATGATTTTTAAAAACAAAATTATTTGGTCTGAATTATAAACCATTTTCAAGTTTTAAACATAGTTTGTTAAGCTGATTTCCAGAAAGGCTATACTAATTTATTCTCTCCCATCAGTGTATGAATATCCTGAAGACTCTCTCCAGCTCTGATTGGCATTAAATATTTCGGTTTATATTATTATCTCTAATAATTTAAAAGTGAAAAACAGTAATTTAAAGAAAAGGTATTAGTAATTAGTGAAATACAAATAAAGCAACAGTAAGATACTACAACCCACTTACCAGAATGGCTAACAATACTAAGTGCTGGTGAGGTGAGCAATGTGATCTTATAAATGGATAGTGGAAATATTATTTGGTACAATCACTCTGGAAAACATGTTTAACATTATCCCCTAAGGTTAAACATATACATAGCATACAACCCAGAAGTTCTACTCCAAGTACATCAGAAATATCTGCACATGTTAATGGCAACATTATTCACAATAAAATAAAAACAACTCAAATGTGCATCTGAGCAGTAAAATGGATAAAATGGAGTATATTCATACAATGGGATACTATACAGCAATGGAAATCAACAGGTTATAGCTATATGCAACAACATGAATGACTCTCACATGGTTGAAAATAAGCCAGATAAAGGGGTGCCTGGGTAGCTCAGTCAGTTGAGAGTCTGACTTTAGCTCAGATTATGATCTCACAGTTCATGGGTTCGAGCCCCGCACTGGGCTCTGTGCTGACAGCTTGGAGCCTGGAGCGTGCTTCAGATTGTGTCTCCCTTGCTCTCTGCCCCTCCCCTGCTCATTCTCTCTCTCTCTCAAAAATAAACATGAAAATAAGCCAGATAGAGAATATTGTATGATTCCATTTATTATAAAGTACAAAAATGGCACATTAATCTTTCCTGCTAAAAATCAGGAGAACGGTTATCTTTGGGAAGGAACGAAGCAACAGTGGTCGAGGGGAGGCATGTGAGGGGATTCAGGTATGCTAGTAATGTTCTACATTTCTTGGCCTGGGGGCTGGCAACTCAGATGCATTCACCTTCTCGTAGTTCATTAAGCTGCATAATCATGATTTGTGGTCTTTTCTGTATGTGTTACGCTGCAATAAAGCTAAAATAAGGTATTTTTACTCCAACTTGCATTTTTTTTTTAAAATTTTTTTTAATGTTTATTTATTTCTGAGACAGAGAGAGACACAGCCTGAGCAGGGGAGGGTCAGAGAGAGAGGCAGACACAGAATCCAAAGCAGGCTCCAGGCTCCGAGCTGTCAGCACAGAGCCCAACACGGGGCTCAAACTCACGGGCTGTGAGAACATGACCTGAGCCGAAGTCGGACGCTTAACCGACTGAGCCACCCAGGTACCCCCCAACTTGCATTTCTTAAATAATACAGAAATGTTCAGTTTCTCTGGTAATCAGCCACTTGCATCTCCTCTTTTATAAATCATTAAAGGGCTCTGTCCATTTCTTTTGGTGTCTTAAGTGTGTTCTGTCTGCACAAGCTCTTTCTAGATGAAGCAGATTTATCTACTGTTCTTTATTATGGGAAACTTTTTCTACATTTTTGGTTTTTAACTTCACTTGTGATTTCTGGGGTTCAAAAGTTTTTATTAAGTCAAATTTGTCATTGTTTTACTTTACATGTATCATGCATTGCCAATATGTTCAGAAAACCCTTTTTTATTCAGAGATCAGAGAAATGTCAACCTGCCTTATTCCAGTTTTTAAATAATTTTAAAAATAAATTTTAATAAAATTGTTTTAAACATTTTTTTTAATGTTTATTTATTTTTGAAGGAGAGAGAGACAGAGTGAGAGTGGGGGGTGGGGGGTTGGGCAGAGAGAGAGGGAGACACAGAATCTGTAGCAGACTCCAGGCTCTGAGCTGTCAGCACAGAGCCCGACAAGGGACTCGAACCCACAAACTGTGAGATCATGACCTGAGCCGAAGTCGGACGCTCAACTGACTGAGCCACCTGGCTCAGCCAGGCACCCCAATAAAATTGTTTTAACATAAGCAAATAAAGGTACTTTTTTTTCTATTTTTTTTTAAGATTTCACTTTTAAGTAATCTCTACACCCACCATGGGGCTTGAACTCACAAATCCAAGATCA
Source organism: Panthera onca (assembly GCF_046562875.1). Lineage (NCBI taxonomy): Eukaryota > Metazoa > Chordata > Mammalia > Carnivora > Felidae > Panthera > Panthera onca. The sequence continues at coordinate 17,639,396 of NC_138356.1, read as the reverse complement.
AGAGTCACATGCTCCACTGACTAGGCCAGCCAGGCACCTTATCAAGTAGAAGTACTTTTTTTTTTTCAAGTAGAAGTATTTTTAAAGTGCATTTCCCTAAATGGGAATAAGAGGCACATAGTAAGTGTTCGAAATACACTTGATGATTGGCTTCTCTTCTTGCTCTCTTAAATCTGTACTATTTTATAGTTTGATGTTTAAATGAAAAGTGTGAAAATTAGCAAAGCTTGGTTAACATCAAGATGAGATTCAGAAAATATGAAATGTCATTTTTTTATTAAAAAGAAAACATCAGTTAAAAATTAAGTTTGAAAAAACTCTTGGTTATTTATTTTTGAAGTACTGGAAATGTCCTCGACCATGAATAGAATGGTGGTAGTTACAGGTTGTATATGTACATATAAATCCACTGGGTTGTATACTTAAGAACTGTGTATTTTATGGTATGTGTATTTCAAATGTATAATTAAAATTAATATAATCAAATTGCTTTTAGTTGAATTTTAATACCAAATATAACATTTTTATAATATTACTTTCCAGATCCAGGATGAATATTTAGAACTTAATATAGAGTGTTAGAAGTTCTGAGTAACACTTCAAAATGTCAGGAGAGGGGCGCCTGGGTGGCACAGTCGGTTAGGCGTCCGACTTCAGCCAGGTCACGATCTCGCGGTCCGTGAGTTCGAGCCCCGCGTCAGGCTCTGGGCTGATGGCTCGGAGCCTGGAGCCTGTTTCCGATTCTGTGTCTCCCTCTCTCTCTGCCCCTCCCCCGTTCATGCTCTGTCTCTCTCTGTCCCAAAAATAAATAAAAAACGTTGAAAAAAAAAAAAAATGTCAGGAGAAATAATATCCATCACCACCATTTATTCTATACTTATTCCATATGAGGCTCTATCAAAGAAGACAAGTTCGACCTCTTAATGTATACATTATATTTAAAACAAGCCACTAATATGCCAATTAGAAGTAATAAGTGCATACAGCAAAAATTAAAGATTAGAGGGATGGATCTAAGCTGAAGACACAGAATTTGTCCTAGGGCAAAGGCATAATGTTTAAAAAATAATTATACAGAGAGCCGAATCACAAAAGGCTCTTTGCTGAGGAAAAGACCAGATGTACAAACCCTGAGTTCAAAGATCCTCCCTAATTTTGTGTTTGTTACTTGCTAGAGGCTCAGGATGGAAAGGCACCTGCTCCTTAATGCACTGGCTAACCCCAGAGCTACCACAGGTGCCACACCTCTCCCTGAGCTTATCCTACCTGTGAGCATTGAGGGAAAATCCAAAGCACTGGGCAGGAGACCTTGGTCAGAGGAGGTCCAGTTCTAGAATTTTACTAATTTAATAAATTAAATTAAGTTAAAAAAAGAGGTCAGAGGACTTGCTCAGAATGGTACAAGCCCTCAATAATTATACTGTGAAGAACTACACAAATGGTAGTCACTTGTTTTAGAACTGCTAAATATACAGTCCTTCAGGCTGTGATTCTGAAAAGACTATTAAAGGGTGTCCTGTTTGCATCACTGTCTATAAGGCAATCTTCATGTCTACACAGATAGGAGAGCTATGGAAAAGCTCCCCAGATATTTTACTTTATCCCCTTTACTTCTTCTTAGAACACAATGCTTTATATATACAAAACAATGTAAGGGGCACCTGGGTGGCTCAGTCGGTTAAGTGTCCGACTTTGGCTCAGGTCACGATCTCACAGCTTGCGAGTTTGAGCCCCGCATCGGGCTCTGTACTGACAGCTCAGAGCTTGGAGCCTGCTTCAGATTCTGTGTCTCCCCTCTCTCTGTCCCTTCCCCACTTGTGCTCTGTCTCTGTTGTTCTCAAAGATGAATAAATATTAAAAAAAAAATTGTAAAAATAAGATAATGTAGGTAACATATATGTAAATTAAAAATCATAATAAATATAATGAATACCCATGAATTATCAAACTCAACTGAAAACACATCTCAAACCATGGATCTACCTATATGTTCCTTTAGAGGAACTTCATAAGGAGCTGCTGACTTCTGACTTCATCAGGAGCTGCTGGCCTACAGAAAGAAGCTTAAACTCATTAACATGAGATGAAATGTAAACACATAAGTATCTTCAATATGTCAGGCTTTTTGCAGATTCTGCCCCCTTTGTCTGGATGCTCTCTCCCTACCTTTTCCTGAACAACTGCACATCCTTTAAATTCCAGGAAGCCTTGCTTGACCTCCTCTGAAGAAAAGCTGGCCACATTTTTTCTCCATTATCTTCCAGCACTTCTATCATAAAACTTATCTACCTTTAATTGCTGATTTCCATGTCTGTTTCTCCCACTAGACTAGCCTGTGCCTTTGGAAAGTTCTCCTTATATACCAATGCATACAGCAGGTACTTCATAAATGCTTTTTAAAAAAAGGTTTTATCTAGGGGCTCCTGGGTGGCTCAGTCAGTTAAGCATCTGACTTCAGCTCAGGTCATGATCTCGTGGTCCGTGAGTTCGAGCTCTGTGTCAGGCTCTGTGCTGACAGCTCAGAGCCTGGAGCCTGCTTCGGATTCTGTGTCTCCTTCTCTCTCTGTCCGCCCCCCTGCTCATACTCTGTCTCTTTCTCTCAAAAATGAATAAATGTTAAAAAAAAATTTAAAAAAAAGGTTTTATCTGAATTCCAGTTAGTTAACATTACAGTGTAATATTAGTTTCAGGTATACAGTATAGTGATTTAACAAATCCTTTTTGAATGCAAGTATAAATATAACATGAATAAATATAGTTAGAAAAGTGTCTTAACTATGGGCTATGCAAATTTCTTTTAAGTTTAATCTACAAAACTAATACAAGTACAAAAGGAAGAAAGAAGATAACCAGGGCCTTGAGTTGATGGGAGGAAAAGGAGTTTTAAGAATACCAGGGAGGGGCGCCTGGGTGGCTCAGTGGGTTAAGCGGCCGACTTCAGCTCAGGTCATGATCTCGCAGTCCGTGGGTTCGAGCCCCGCGTCGGGCTCTGTGCTGACAGCTCAGAGCCTGGAGCCTGTTTCAGATTCTGTGTCTCCCTCTCTCTGACCCTCCCCTGTTCATGCTCTGTCTCTCTCTGTCTCAAAAAGAAATAAACGTTAAAAAAAATTTTTTTTTTAATAAAAAAAAAAGAATACCAGGGAAAAACAGCTTGATAATTTTACAAACATATACAGCACAGTAACATTCCACAGAACGTATAAAGTCTAGATCAGTAGCTTATTCATTATTCTTAGGTTTGGTTTCAGCGCCTCTTTAAAACAATAAAAATTACTTACTGGTTGTAAAGTTCTGGATATCTAACTAAGTTCTGAATGAATTCATTCAGTCCTGCTCTTCTTTGTTTAATAAAATCTGTTAAGAGAGACAAACTATTAGGATTATTTAACATCAGATTATGTAATTATCATCAATACAGTTATATAAGAATAGACAAGCACAAGACAGTGAATTCTGATCAAGAAGCTATTTAATTCATGTTTCCTGATCTACAATAAGAAATACTTAGAAATATATATATATTTTTAAGTCTATAAATACAATGATTATAAAATTAAAATCAAGCAGAAAACATATCTCCCAAAAGAAAACTCTCCAAAGAAATGCCTATTTTAGGTTCTAAATAGACTCATTACAAAACTTGGAGAGGTAGGGGTGCCTGGGTGGCTCAGTCAGTTATTCGTCCACCTTTGGCTCAGGTCATGATCTCATAGCTCGTGAGTTCAAGCCCCTCATCAGGCTCTGGGCTGACAGCTCAGAGCCTGGAGCCTGCTTTGGCTTCTGTGTATCTGTCTCTCTCATGCCCCACTCATGCTCTGTCTCTCTGTCTCTCTCTCTCAAAATAAACAAACATTAAAAACAAATATTAAACAAAATAAAACATGGAAAGGTGGTTTGCTTTGTCCAATTCCTCAAGTACTACCAGGCAATGAATAAAAATTAACACTATGACACTGGTGACTGAAAAATCCTACTAATTAAGATAAAAAAACCAAGAATTACTGGTAGTCCTTGTAACTGGGGAATGGTGATTAACTGGTTGAGTATCACCAAAATTTGCCTGCTAAAAAACTGCTGCTAAACATCCCCTGAAAGATACAATGGAACACTCCTAAAGAACAACTGTCCAGCAGTTTCAGAAGTGTCTGTACTATTGATAATTAAGGACCATGCAAGAGTAGTTTTAGCAATAAAGGTTAAGCACAAAAGTTTCTTGGAAATAGAAAACTCAATTCAAATATCTTGTTTCTGCTACTTACTAGCTAACTGACCCTGAACCGAAGACTTAAATCCTTACTTGTAAAATGAGGATAACATTTATACCTAGTAATTCTGTTATAGGATTGAGAGAACGCATAAGTTTACAGTAGAATGCCTGGAAGAGATAGCACAATCTTTAACCACTTTCATTGTTTTGTTATTTGTTGTTGTGGGGTTAAAAATCCATCATCCTAAATCCTGATTCTTAAGAGATACACTCTAAAAATGGAAAAATAGGACACTTGGTGAATGTCTCAATAAAATCTGGAAACAATATTCAACTTAAAAATGAGTTTTGGTTCAATACAATTATTTTTACTCAATAAAGCTTTTAATGTATAGCGTTTTGACACCAAAATTATAGGTTGTTTCTAGTCACGTACGTTTATTTCCATTTCTTAAATGTAAGGTATGGCTATAAAAGAACAAATAGAAATTAGATCTGGTCTCTTAGATCAGATGCACTTAGTATTTTTTTCTTGTTCGACTGTGAATTTCTTGAAGAATTTCAGGAACGTGTCTTTTAAAAAAATTTTTTTTAATGTTTTTATTTATTTTTCAAGAGAAAGAGTGACAGAGTGTGAGCAGGGGAAGGACAGAGAGAGAGGGGAAGACAGAATCTGAAGCAGGCTACAGGCTCTGAGCTGTCAGCACAGAGCCCAATGCGGGGCTCGAACCCATGAACCGTGAGATCATGACCTGAGCCCAAGGCGGACACTCAACCGACTGAGCCACCCAGGCACCCCCTCAGGAAAGTATCTTATAAAACTCTTCCAAGGGCATTCTTTGTTATCACAAGACAGAAAGCATATGCAAGGCTTACATTAGAAACTATACTTAAAACAGTTATTTTTCAGGAACTGAGCTTAGTAAGTTAACATAAGGGAGAAAACTAAAATGAATGACTACATTTGAAATATTTAGAGAAAACCTAATGATTATAGGGAAACAGCTTAAATTGTGCTACGGAGACTTACTAAAAGTACATTTTATATTGGGAGACCAACTGTAATTTTCCTTCCTTTGTGAACTAATAAGGAAGTTCACAAAGTGCTACTAAGTGCTTTCCACTTCCATTACTGATTTTAAAGTTTTAAAGGCCCTATAGAAAGCCTGACATAAGAAAACAAAGAAGTCAATAAATGGAAAAAGAGGCCTACAGTGGTCAGAGTTTAGGGGAAATTCCACACTTAATTTTTAGGTCAACATTAAGCATGCAAATATCTGAAAAAATTCCAGGTAAAACTGAAATGGCTAACAAGCTCATTACTGGATAAATTCCAAAAGTTTACATAAAGCTGACATATTATCTTTAAGAATTATAGTTGGAAAGAGATATTTTTAAAAATCTCTCTAAGAACTTATATGAATGTATCTGTTGTCATTCAAGAAGTTTCAGTTAGAGACTGAAAAGAACTCAAAGTTTAGACAAAATGAAAGCTTCAGTCTCCACAGTAAGTATGAAACTGACCTATACCGATTTCTCTGTCATTTCACTGCTTCAAGAAAATGAACCAAGAGGACCCAATTTCCAATACCGTAGGATAGGGTAAAAACATCATCAAACTCTTGACTTGGGAAACCTAGAGTTTTAGTGCTAATACTGCTACTGGTGGCCACAGTGACCTATTTTCATCATCAAAGGAGTTTTAGAGCCCATGGGGACCATGGAGATTCTTTAGTCTTAACCCACACCTTTCAGATTAGGAAACAAAGTTAAGATTTTTGTAATGTTCCAAACAAGTAATTTTTCGTTTTAAGAGAACATGAACATAAAAGATTGTGAATTTTGTTTCTAAAGGTACCAGGCATAAACCAGACAATAGAGTGAAGTGAAAGAGAACAAACCAGATGAATGTAATTCTATCATTTATTAGCTGTGTGGCTGGGGACAGTGTCTTAACCTTGCTAACTCTCTATTTTCCTCATGCATGAAATAGAGGTAAAAGAGCTACTTTACAGGAAGGAACTCAAATAATAGCACAGTTATTATCATTACTATTGCTACTACTATTACATTATTGTATTATTATTATAAATAGTTATTATACTATTTATACTATTATTATAACAATAGCAGCATTTTAAAAAACAGCCTGCCACAGTTAAACAACACTGGAGTTAGAGTCTAAGATGTAACTGAGTCTCAGACACCATTGCCTGTTTTTATAATCACAAACTCCTCCCTTCTGTAGTCTGTCAAGCAGGGGATAGAATTAGATGATCTGTAAGCTCTCTTTCTAGCTATAACATTTTGTGATTTGAAATAGAAGTCATCCAGAAAAGAAGGAAAAAAAAGAGAAAGACTGGCTAATGAAATTAATGTACCTAATTCAGAATCCTCAACTATTTGAAAATTTAAGTTCTGTGAGAGATATTTAAAATCTTTAACCTAGTACTAGGCAGACTTTCCAGAACAAGTGACTAGTTGAAAATGGCACACATGCGTTCCATTTGTATTCACCAATGGCATGCATGTATTCATTTGTTCACCAATCACCTATTATACATTTTGTACTGTACAAGGCACCAGAAATTTATAAAAATGTTTAACTAAGTCATGGTATCTATCCTCAAGGATAGAAGGAAGACAAATTTAGTGGAAGACAAATTTAAACAAATCACTACAATTGGGCATACCAAGGTTAAGCATCCAACTTTGGCTCAGGTCACGATCTCAGTTTGTGAGTTCAAGCCCCACCAAGGGAACGGAGATTTCAAAAGCTGCTATGATAGCAGAAAAGAGGCTCCCAACCCTACCTAGAGACTAGCGTTTAAGAAAAATTTCAATCTCCCTCGCCCATCCCCCAGCCAAAATCCCAAAGGGAACCAGTTCCTGCCAGGGAACTTGCTTGCACCACGCAAACACCCAACGCTGTGCTTCTGCGGATCCATCCCTCCGGCGGGTCTGACTCCCGCCCGGTGCCGCAGGGCCCCTCCCGAAGCGGATCTCCGAAGGAAAAGCGAGCTGAGCCTGCCCCTCCCGCCCCTGTGCACCTTGCCGATCCACCCCAGCTAATACGCCAGATCCCCAGCACCACAAGCCTGGCAGTGTGCAAGTAGCCCAGACTGGCCACGCCACCCCACAGTGAATCCCGCCCCTAGGAGAGGGGAAGAGAAGGCACACACCAGTCTGACTGTGGCCCCAGCGGTGGGCTGGGGGCAGACATCAGGTCGGACTGCGGCCCCACCCACCAACTTCAGTTATTCAAGACACACAGGGGAAGTGCCCCGCAGTCCCGCACCACTCCAGGACTATCCAAAGTGACGAAACGGAAGAATTCCCCTCAGAAAAACGTCCAGAAAATAACAACAGCTAACGAACTGATCAAAAATGATTTTAACAATATAACAGAAAGTGAATTTAGAATAATAGTCATAAAATTAATCGCTGGGCTTGAAAACAGTATAGAGGACAGCAGAGAATCTGTTGCTACAGAGATCAAGGGACTAAGGAACATCCAGGAGGAGCTAAAAAATGCTATCAATGAACTGCAAAATAAAATGGAGACCACTACGGCTCGGACTGAAGAGGCAGAGGAGAGAATAGGTGAACTAGAAGATAAAATTATGGAAAAAGAAGAAGCTGAGATAAGAGAGATAAAAAAACCCAGAATATGAGGGGAAAATTAGAGAACTAAGCGATGCACTAAAGAGAAATAATCTACACATAATTGGTATCCCAGAGGAGGAAGAGACAGGGAAAGGTGCTGAAGGTGTCCTTGAAGAAATAATAGCTGAGAACTTCCCTGATCTGGGGAAGGAAAAAGGCATTGAAATCCAAGAGGCACAGAGAACTCCCTTCAGACTTATGTCTTGAATCGATCTTCTGCACGACGTATCATAGTGAAACTGGCAAAATACAAGGATAAAGAGAAAATTCTGAAAGCAGCTAGGGATAAACGTGCTCTAACATATAAAGGGAGACCTATAAGACTCGTGACCGATCTCTCTACTGAAACTTGGCAGGCCACAAAGAAATGGCAGGATATCTTCAATGTGATGAACAGAAAAAATATGCAGCCGAGAATCCTTTATCCAGCAAGTCTGTCATTTAGAATAGAAGGAGAGGGGCGCCTGGGTGGCGCAGTCGGTTAAGCGTCCGACTTCAGCCAGGTCACGATCTCGCAGTCCGTGAGTTCGAGCCCCGCGTCAGGCTCTGGGCTGATGGCTCGGAGCCTGGAGCCTGTTTCCGATTCTGTGTCTCCCTCTCTCTCTGCCCCTTCCCCGTTCATGCTCTGTATCTCTCTGTCCCAAAAATTTAAAAAAAAAAAAAAAAAAAAAAGTTGAAGAAAAAAAAATAGAATAGAAGGAGAGATAAAGGTCTTCCCAAACAAACAAAAACTGAAGGAATTTGTCACCACGAAACCAGCCCTACAAGAGATCCTAAGGGGGATCCTGTGAGACAAAGTACCAGAGACATCACTACAAGCATGAAACCTACAGACATCACAATGACTCTAAACCCATATCTTTCTATAATAACACTAAATGTAAATGGACTAAATGCACCAACCAAAAGACATAGGGTATCAGAATGGATAAAAACACAAGACCCATCTATTTGCTGTCTACAAGAGACTCATTTTAGACCTGAGGACACCTTCAGATTGAGAGTGAGGGGATGGAGAACTATTTATCATGTCACTGGAAGTCAAAAGAAAGCTGGAGTAGCCATACTTATATCAGACAAACTAGACTTTAAATTAAAGGCTGTAACAAGAGATGAAGAAGGGCATTATATAATAATCACAGGGTCTATCCATCAGGAAGAGCTAACAATTTTAAATGTCTATGCGCCGAATACAGGAGCCCCCAAATATGTAAAACAATTACTCACAAACATAAGCAACCTTATTGATAACAATGTGGTAATTGCAGGGGACTTTAACATTCCACTTACAGAAATGGATAGATCATCTAGACACACGGTCAATAAAGAAACAAGGGCCCTGAATGATACATTGGATCAGATGGACTTGACATCCCAAGTCTGCATCCAGACCACAATGCGATGAAGCTTGAAATCAACCACAGGAAAAAGTCTGGAAAACCTCCAAAAGCATGGAGGTTAAAGAACACCCTACTAAAGAATGAATGGGTCAACCAGGCAATTAGAGAAGAAATCAAAAAATATATGGAAACAAATGAAAATGAAAATACAACAATCCAAACGCTTTGGGATGCAGCGAAGGCAGTCCTGAGAGGAAAATACATTGCAATCCAGGCCTATCTCAAGAAACAAGAAAAATCCCAAATACAAAATCTAACAGCACACCTAAAGGAAATAGAAGCAGAACAGCAAAGACAGCCTAAATCCAGCAGAAGAGAAATAATAAATACCAGAGCAGAAATAAACAATATAGAATCTAAAAAAACTGTAGAGCAGATCAACGAAACCAAGAGTTGTTTTCTGAAAAAATAAACAAAATTGATAAACCTCTAGCCAGGCTTCTCAAAAAGAAAAGGGAGATGACCCAAATAGATAAAATCATGAATGAAAATTGAATTATTACAACCAATCCCTCAGAGATACAAGCAATTATCAGGGAATACTATGAAAAATTATATGCCAACAAACTGGACAACCTGGAAGAAATGGACAAATTCCTAAACACCCACACGCTTCCAAAACTCAATCAGGAGGAAATAGAAAGCTTGAACAGACCCATAACCAGCGAAGAAATTGAATCAGTCATCAAAAATCTCCCAACAAATAAGAGTCCAGGACCAGATGGCTTCCCAGGGGAGTTCTACCAGACGTTTAAAGCAGAGATAACACCTATCCTTCTCAAGCTATTCCAAGAAATAGAAAGGGAAGGAAAACTTCCAGACTCATTCTATGAAGCCAGTATTACTTTGATTCCTAAACCAGACAGAGACCCAGTAAAAAAAGAGAACTACAGGCCAATATCCCTGATGAATATGGATGCAAAAATTCTCAATAAGATACTAGCAAATCGAATTCAACAGCATATAAAAAGAATTATTCACCATGATCAAGTGGGATTCATTCCTGGGCTTCAGGGCTGGTTCAACATTCGCAAATCAATCTATGTGATACATCACATTAATAAAAGAAAAGATAAGAACCATATGATCCTGTCAATCAATGCAGAAAAGGCCTCTGACAAAATTCAGCACCCTTTCTTAATAAAAACCCTCGAAAAAGTCGGGATAGACGGAACATACCTAAATATCATAAAAGCCATTTATGAAAAGCCCACAGCTAACATCATCCTCAATGGGGAAAAACTGAGAGCTTTTTCCCTGAGATCAGGAACATGACAGGGATGTCCACTCTCACCGCTGTTGTTTAACATAGTGTTGGAAGTGCTAGCATCAGCAATCAGACAACAAAAGGGAATCAAAGGCATCAAAATTGGCAAAGATGAAGTCAGGCTTTCACTTTTTGCAATGACATGATATTATACATGGAAAATCCGATAGACTCCACCAAAAGTCTGCCAGAACTGATACATGAATTCAGCAAAGTTGCAGGATACAAAATCAATGTACAGAAATCAGTTGCATTCTTATACACTAATAATGAAGCAACGGAAAGGCAAATAAAGAAACTGATCCCATTCACAAATGCACCAAGAAAAATTTTATAAGGCACTGGTATCTACATCAAGTTTTATAAAGAACTAGCTGGGTATGACATCTAGGCCTCACCAGAACTCACAGACTAGAATAATAATGGGGAGTTGTCTTTTTATCTTGTATGAACCTATTTCTCTTAAATTAGTAAAAGTTAAAAGAAATAAAAATGGTTTCTTTTAACTTTTTTTTTTTGAGAGAGAGGGAGAGCAAGCGAGCGGGGGAGGGGCAGAGAGAGAGGGAGAGAATCCCAAGCTGACTCTGTACTGTCAGTGTGGAGCCCAATGTGGGGCTCGACACCACAAACTGTGAGATCATGACCTGAACTGAAATCAAGAGTCGGATGCTTAACTGGGCCACCCAGCCACCCCAAAGCAGTTTCTACGTAAGCCACTGAAGGGTCATGCCTTTAAAAAAATTTAGCCCTCTTTAGCCCTTAACACAGTGTAATAAGAGTTACTTAATTGATGTTTTTGTGAACAAATAACTAAACAATTATATATTCTAACATTCGTAGTTTCTAAAATTCATATGCTCTGTTTCTTACTTGATTCACACTGATTTTAATTACCTTGTACTTTTTTTTTAAATAATTAAGATAAACTTTTTTTTTTTTAAACTTCAAAAAAACCCAGTACGTAGTTTATATATTGACCTTAGGGTCCTATTGGCAAAAGGCTTGATATTAAACCATTCAAAATATAAAGAGTATAGCTATCTCTCTGCACTCTACGGAAAGATCCTTAAATTGAAAATGAAATTTTAACTTTGAAAAGTATAGGCAGAAATAACCCTTAAAATCTACCTTCAAATATGTAAAACTTATTTTATAGACGTTGGCAACCACCAGAATAAAGAAGTGAAAAAAAAAGAACATGGAGACATGCTCTTAAGCTACACACAAAAGAACTCAAGAGAGATATATGGAAAAGCTCTGCACAATGGCTGTCAAGCATGAAGTAAGTTAACAGGGCAAATTCTTTCTTCGTGCTCTAACTGTTCCATCTTTGGCCAATGAAAGCCCCATCAATTGAGCTCCTGCATCCTTTTGATAAAATCTTAGTAATCTTGTATGGCTTCATTGCTTTTTAGGCAAGATGTCCTAGGGCCATCTTATACATTTCTTGCCCCAGATCTAGAATCACTGTTTTCCCATGGAACTCTGGTTGCTTTAAGGGGGAAATGGTATTTGGAGATTACAACCTGGACGCTAGGAATGTTCACTGCTATTTGTTACTGTTTTAGGCATTTCCAGAGGTGAGAGCTAGGAAATATGTGTTGTTTTAGAAAAAAATAAATCATGGGATGCCTGCGTGGTTCAGTGGGTTAAGCATCCCACTTTGGCTCAGGTCATGATCTCACAGTGTATGAGTTTGAGCCCACATCCGGCTCTGTGCTGACAACTCAGAACCTGGAGCCTGCTTTGGATTCTGTGTCTGCCTCTCTCTCTGTCCCTCCCCTGCTGACACTGTCTCTCTCTCTCTCTCTCTCTCTCTCTCAAAAATAAACATTAAAAAAAATGAAAAAAAAATCATGAATTCAAACTGTATTTCCAAATTAAGTTAAAAACTGTAAGATTTTTATTTAAAATCTGTTTTTCTTTCTTCTTGTTTAAAACTTTGGTTCCCATGAGAGTAACATAATTACCAAATAACAATTCCATATTATAACAATAAGATTGTTGGATGCAGTGTAAAATTTTCTGTACATCCTTTTTTGTTCTTAGCATACATCCCAGGAGGACTATTCAGTAAAAATTCTGTTTTGAAGTCATTTAAGATAATTATTGTCCATGTGTTTCCACTACCAATCAAAATAGAGTTAGATTTTTTCCTTCAGTTTGTTAGAGATCGCTTTATTATCGTATTTTATTTTTGTTCTTAAATATATTTAAAATATGCACATCATTCCAAAGTCAAAGCTATAAACAAGACTTATTCAGGAACATCTAACTTCTATCCCATTTGCCTCCCACTGGCCTCTTCCTACTCCTTAAAGTCACAAGTTTTTAGTTTTTCAGTTTATTCTTCCATTATTTCTATACCTTTTCCAATACAAAAAAGATATATTATACATATCTGTACTTTGTCTTTTCCACTGAAAAATGTATTTTGGAGATCACTCTACTATAATGCACAAAGGGCTTGCTCATTCTTTTTTAAAGCTGCATCATATTCCAAGGTTGGAAGGATATTTCAGTTGTTTCCAGTTTTTGCTATTAAGAATAATGCCACAATAAACAGTCTTACATACACATCATTTCATATGCAGTTTATCTTTGGAACAGATTCCTAAATATGTGATTTCCTGGTCACATTGAAATACATATATAGTTTTGCTAAATACTACCCAATTCCCTTCTATATGGATTGTACCACTTATCATTCCCATCAACAAAATATGCCTGTTTCCCCAAAGCCTAATCAAATGAGCATCTTGTCACTCTGTGATTGTTTGAGTATGGCTTAGATTTGATCTCCCCAATAAAGAGCTTTCCAGATCTCTGTGACATATGGTCCATTACGCTGTTGCCAAGTCATATACAATATGCTCTGGATCGATTTCAAATTGTTCTTCAATAAAAACCTATTTTTTTAGTATCAAATTAATCTACCAGAACATAAATACTACAGGGCATTCTATCTGGGATTTTGCCCTAAAGAAGGAAGTTGCAGGTTTTTATCTCTTTGTCTTCTTCCTGTGATAAAATGAAACGATTCTATCATTAGGATTCAACTAAGGGCTCTCCAGAATTCCAGCTTGAGTTCAAGTCTCCATTCAGCAACACATAGTTGGATTCCTCAGATGTCCTTCTGCCACTTCAAATTAATTAATTCTCTCATTCACCCAGTCCTGACACCTCAATTATCTCTCATTCTCCTCTCTAGATCTCCTTTATTTAAGCAATCACCAAGATTTCTTACAGATCTTTCCTTAAAAGAATTCCTACATATGAACTCATTTGTTAGCCCATTTCCACCCTAGTCCTGGTTCTAATTATTTAACGTGAGGACTACTGGAATATTTGCTTACCCAGTTTCCCATTGTCCATCCTGTCTCTTCTCTCTGCTGTGCCTACTGTATATTACACACAGTCGGTTTCACGTTGGGTTTCATATTCACCTCACCCAAATAACTCTAAGACCCACATGTTGCCCATGATGATGGTTTTCAACCTGTGCTCCACAGATATACTTTACTGCTGTACCAACAAAGCAGCCTCATTTTTATTTGTTCTACACATAACATTTTCTGTTGAAGATTTCCTTGGGACATAAGTGTTCTGCAGCTAAAAGCAAAATTAGTATAAAGGCACTGGCCTATACAATCAATTCTACAGAAAGTACTATCTGGTTTTGTTGTGGTGACTCAATCTTCTCTTGCTTTCTCTCTTTTTCCTTTTTATTTGCTTCTCTTTATTAATGAATTCATGTATTTAAGTAATATTTACTAAAAACCTAAGATCTACCAGGCACTATAAATCAATAAAAAAGACAAAGTACCAATGTTCATAAAATCTACAGCTAGACAAGACACACTGGCAATGACAATAAAGTGCGCTAAATTCTCCCAAGAGAAAAAAATTCTACCTACGATAGGGAAAGTGAGCAGCCTCTCCAATCCTAAGGTTCATAAAGTATAAAATAATTAAGAGCCTCCAGTTGAGAGGGAGAAACAGCCACAGGGAAAAACCTAAGTTTAATTAAAGCAAAAATATAAAAGAAATATGAAAAAGATGGAAGATAAAAAGAAGTTTGTTAATCGTGGACAGAATTCCACAGGGCACAGTGAAAAGGTTTGAGAGGGCAAGAAATGATATAAGGCTAAGTTGCAGACAGGAGGCACAGTTAGGATATCCTAAGTGACGTGAGAGCTTATATTTTGAGTAGTGAGCCAAGAAAGCACACATGTAAGGAATCAAAGGTGTAATGGGTTACAAGGTTATAAGTGAATTAGTTACAGAGGTAAGACAGATGAGGATGGACTGCACTCTAGCTTGTCAGGATTCACCTGTGGCACAGTTGGCTTTTCTAATCTGCATAAGGAGATTATCTGGCAGATAAAGAACCTTCCTTCTGTCTCTCTGTATGTAGCCATTTGTGACTGGATTGATATTACGGATTCCAGTGAAAAAAGTTCCAGGCTTGAGGCTTGAGACACATAGCTCCAGACTCCTGAGATCTATGTGTCATTAAGCTCCCTAAGAGTAAATAATAGGACATTATCTTAGTATCCCATTCAGAGGCCTGCAAGGTGCTGTGTACAGACTATACATTTAATAAATGTTTCTGGATGTAACAAAGAATGTCCTTCATGGTTAGAAAAGTACCCAAATTATCCTTAATGACCAATAAATTTACCTGAAGCCAGACTGCTTGAATTAACTTTTAAATGAGACACTTAATACCTGTGACTCTGGGCAAATTAATTAATCTAAACGTACCTGGGTTTCCTTATCTATAGAAGAGCGACGATGAGAATAAGAACACCTGCCTCAAAGGATTTTTGTGACCACTGAATCAATTAAAGCATGTTAAGTATTTAAAACAATGCCTGGTACACAGAGAGCACCTTCCTGAGCTATTATTTTCATAGAACATGAGATCAAATAGCTTTGTGAAGACTTGTACTACTATATAGCACAACAAACACATTAACTACTTCTTCAAACTTCAACCATCACTTATGGCAGGTCTGTAAAGTTATTGCTTACCTGGGTCAAAGTTATCACCAAATATTCTCTTGGCAGGAATCTTCAGGGCCATAGCAGGAAATTGTTTCTTTAACTAGAATTTAAAAAAATAACATTATATGAACTTAACTTTCTAAGTCTTCTAGTTATACACGTACCAAAACAAATTACAATCTGATTTTCAAGAAATTCCATCAAAAAGACATACTTTTAAAGTATATAATGATCAAATATACAATATTAAATTATACCAATAAAATACCATTAGTCTGACTAATCATCCTATTTTGTCCCAAGAGAACATTTAGTATCTTTGTGACCCTGGATAAGTTACTTTAACATTTCTGTGCTTCAGTTTTCTTGTCTGTAAAATGGAGATGATTTTAGCACTTACCTTACATATCTGTTGAGAGCCTTAAAGGAAATCATTTAGGTTAAGTGCTTAGACAAGAACCTGGAGTATAAGCTTTGAATACATGTTACTCACTGTTTATTGCCTCAAGAGAAGTTGTGACCTTTGTGTTCTTTCTATATGAACATGCTACTGACAATTGTTTTCTAAGAAACCTGATGAATTTTGCTTTCAATATCTTCTGCTATAGCCTTCCCCTTGTTCATATTTTAATACATTTGTTTATCAGATTTGCTTATCCCCAAAGAACTTGGCCCTGGAGACATTAAATGCGGGGCAGTAAAGTCATAAATGTGGATTAATACTCATTTTTAAGTTTGACGTCAAAAAAACCCACATACACACATAAACTACATCCCTAACTACCAACTGTCAGGAAATACAAAGAATAGAAGAATGTATTAATCACTCTACACCATGAGTATGCTGTCAGCACAATCCAGACTGAAAAATCTGTAGACAACTGACCCTGCTTTTTCAATTAAAAATCATAAAGAAAAGAAAAGAGAGGCGGACAGGGAAACTTAGTCACCAAAAGACACTTTATAGATTTATCAACCAGTCATATAAGCACAGACTGAATATTTGATATTAAGATGTTATTGTTAATTATATTCAGATGTGATAATAGTACTCTGTATTTTTTAAAGATCTTTTCAGAGATGTATACAAAAATATTTCCAGATGAAATGATACGAAGTCTTAAATTTGCTTCAAAATTACAGAGGACAGGCTAGGGACAGAGATGAAACCAGAATGGCCGTGTATCTGTAAGTGCTGCAGCTGGATGGTACGTTATATTATTTTCTGTGTTTGTAGTACTATTCTACTTCTGTATGTGTTCAACAATTTCTACAACAAAAATTTTAAATGCAACCTACACTCATAAAAATACATTTATATGATCAAAATGTTTACAAATTGGATATTTTACTTTTTGTTTTTTCTTTTACTCTAAAAGGAACACAAGGAAAGAATCTGTGTTTTCAAACTTAGGGTAATCCAGGCCAGGTTTAACCTCACTTCCGTGGTTTCAAAGAACACAACTGGTACCATTCCCCTGTTCTTTGCTTTGCCTGTCACCACAGGAGGCAGAACTAGAGGAGTTACAGAAAAACAGAGAGACAGAGAAAATGGGGGAAATAAGAAATAAACAAAAAAGGAAGAGAAATGCAGGAAAAATGAGGGGGAAGGATAAAAACTCAACTATATATTAAGGAAAATTTTCTGCAAAAAGCTTAAGATGGGGTGTATGATGGAAAAAGAATGAAAGTGATCATGGGGGGGGGGGGGAAGGTGCCCCAAACACACTGTCCTACTTTACCTTTATACTGAAAGATACTCAAATATTAACACTCTACTTAATTAATCTCTGGCTACTTAAATCATGAAACCATCATGACATTAGGATGGCTTTTTACTCATGCAGATCTCCACACTGCTGAGCTGTTAGGTGACATCCCTGACATTCCTCCTTCTTATGAATAGTTCTACGGAAGCAAACACATTTAGAAGCTAATTCTGGCCCATATAATCTTTTAATCAAAATACAGAAAGAAATCTCAGATTTTCAGTTACTAGTTCACTAAACAAAATTTGACCTTATTTCTCTAAGAAGTTTATATAAACCATCTGTGTGTGTGTGTGTGTGTGTGTGTGTGTGTGTGTGTTATGTTACCATCATAATAGCTACGGTCAAATCTGTACCATCCTCAAAAAATGCTCATCATGTATATAATGGTATCCAAGAATTTCAACTAGAACTGGCAATTCAACCCTCACCCAGCCTCCAATATAAACTTTTTTTTTTTTTTTTAAATTACTCAACATTGCAGAAGAGATCTTCATGTAGAAACTCTTTTTGGCTATTATTTTGTCTCTAAAGTAAAAAACGCTGTCTCAATATCCTTTGATTAAGCACTTTAAAAATATATATACAAAGTTCAGTTACATATGTATTATAGAAAAATTAAAGAAAAAAGCACAGTAAAAACACTACAGTTATCTCTGAGTAGCAATATGTTTTAGGTGATTAAAAAAATTTTTTTTAGAGGGAGAAAGAGAGACAGAACATGAGTGGGGGAGGGGCAGGGAGCGAGGGAGACACAGACTCCAAAGCAGGCTCCAGGCTCTAAGCTGTCAGCACAGAGGCTGATGCGGGGCTCAAACTCGTGAACCATACGATAGATCATGACCTGAGCTGAAGTCAGACCCTTAACTCACTGAGCCACCCAGGTACCCCTTAGGTGGTTTTTAAGCTTAAATATGTATTTTCCTCCATATTCCAGATTTTCTAGAATATATCTTAATTTTACATTGGAAAAAATACCATTTAAAAATATTGAAGTATTATTTTAAAAGTTCAATTTTAACTAGCAAAGCATTTGAATATTATTTGGAAGAAATATAGTGAAATGCTAAATAGAGATGAATGAAAAGCCTAAATTTCATGACTTAACAGAACATGAGATGTTGTACAGCTAGACAACGTTTGGTTCATTCTGGCCCATTTAGGAAGTAATTTATCTCTTAACTGAGACACACTTAACTTCCCCTGTAAGTATCTTACCAGGGGCGCCTGGGTGGCTCAGTGGACTTGGGCTCAGGTCATGATCTCACAGTTTGTGAATTCAAGTCCCATATCAGGCTCTCTGTTGTCAGCATAGAGCCAGGTTCGGATTCTCTGTCCTCCTTTCTCTCTGCCCCTCCCCCACTAGTTCTCTCCCTGTCTCTCTCTCAAAATAAATAAATTTTTAAAAATAATAATAAAGTATCTTACAAATGGTAAGTTACAGACTTATGTATCTATTTAACCCTATTTTTAAAATCAAGAGACAGGGTTAAGAAAATTGAAAAAAATTACCTTAAATATGAAACAATTTTTTCTGAAGGATGCCTGCTAATCTACCACTTATTAAATAATGACAGAAGGAAACTCCTTTTTATTCTTAGGCCAGAAAAAAACTAAATTTGGGATTTGAAGAATTTCTTTTTTTCTTAACTGAAGCAAAAACTGGAATCCAGAGCTGTCTTTATAATCTGGGGTCTATAATGACCAACTCAGGTGGTATTCTTTGTCCTCCAAGGTATGTATGACTAGAGGCAACACACTCTACAAACACTGGTCCCTGCATAGATCTGGCCTGATATGTTAAAATGACCATGGTGCTCTTGCTTCCTACTTTAGGGAGCATTTGTAATTACAAAAACACTGGGTTAAAAATAGTATTTAATATTTGAATTTTGAATATACAGGTTTTAGTTATTTAAATAACTAATGCTCCCACACTCCCTACCCCCCACCCTACTGTCAGAACTTATG
The DNA here is from genome assembly GCF_046562875.1 of Panthera onca. Classification (NCBI taxonomy): domain Eukaryota; kingdom Metazoa; phylum Chordata; class Mammalia; order Carnivora; family Felidae; genus Panthera; species Panthera onca. The sequence continues at coordinate 17,620,106 of NC_138356.1, read as the reverse complement.
AAAGTCCATATACATTTTAATTGTATTAGCTACTTAAAATCTGGAACTGAAGACTTATCCCTAAACCAAGAATGAAACTATGGAAGGAGGGTAAGCTTATGACAAACTTTCAGACCTAAATCTAATAGCTAGGCAATTTAACCAGAAATAACAAGATAATTAACAGTTATTAGAGAGGTAGTAAAAGAAAAAAATTTTTTTTTTTTTAAGTTTATGTATTTTGAGAGAGCAAGAGAACAAGGGAGAGACAGAATCCCAAGCAGGTTCCTCATTGTCAGCACAGAGCCTAACGTAGGGGTCGATCTCACGAACCATGAGATCATGACCCGAGCCAATCAAGAGTAAGACACTTAACCAACTAAGCTACCCACATGCCCAGAATTTATTTCTAATATTCTGACATTAAGATGTATTTTAAGCTGGATCTAGTTTCCCTATCTTCAACAGTTTATTTGGAATTTCTCAACAATCCTCTCTCCACCCTTCTTCGTAGGAATTCCAAGGTTTGGATGCTTTTGAAGAATCTCATACCCTTTTCTGCTTCTCTATATGAATATTATTTAATCACTCAAATAAATCTCTCTTATTTGCAAGTTTTCTCAGATATTCTATTTTTTATTTTAATTTTTTTAAGCTTTGTTTAAGTAATTTACACCCAAGGCGGGGCTCAAACTCACGACCCTGAGATCAAGAGTCACATGTTCTTCTGACTGAGCCAGTCAAGATGCCCCTCAGATGTCTTGTTTTAAATAAAAATCATTAAGACTGACATTTACTTACAGTATTGTAAAGTTTATCAAACTCTGCATATCTCCTGAAGACAAACCACTCACTCCTGCCCACTGAGACCAAAACTTTATAAACCTGTGGAAATAAAAAATAGCATAACAAAACTTGACTGCAAAAAAAACCCATTAGCTATTTAACAGGCAAATAACTTGTTTTCATACTCATGAAACTGATATTAGACATTCATGTTTATACACAATTCTCCAAAATACACAAGCATACCAGCTGAAAGACTTACTTCATCTTCTTGATATTTTATTTTTTAAATGTTATGAAATATTTCCATAGTTTCAGACAATAACACAGTGAACACCTGTGAACTCATTTAGAACTTCTGAATTCTAACATTTTGCCATTCTTGTTTCAGATTTCCCCCCCATTTTTCTAATATTATAGATTCAATTGATGCCACTTTCCTCTCTTCTTCCCTAGCAGTAACCATTATCCTGAAATTATAAAGTATTTTCAAAAGTGACGCCTGGCACATAGTAAAGACTCAATGATTAGTTCTGCTCCTTCCAGATCATCTTGTACACAGTATTTTTCAAACTAGAAATTTACCTTAGTATTTACTATCGTCTTACATATGTTTAATAATTTCACATACACATAATTTCATATAATTTCATATAACCATAGTCAACAATGCTATGAAGTAAGCAGAACAAATATTATAACCCCTAGCATATATGTAAGGAAATGATGTCCCAAAAAAGTCAAATAACTTGCCCAAATTCATAGACTTACGTGACTAAAATTTAAATCTTCTAACCCTTCATGTACCAGAACCAGTATCAAATCATCAACAATTATAACACAGAATTGATTCTTATAATGCATCCCACAGATACTCTCAGAGTACCATAGTAACATAGAGACAATGGTTTGGGACCCCAGAGATCTTGTGTCATTCAAAGGAGAAAAATAACAAGAATCCAGGCATTTGAGGAAAGGCTCACTAATGTATGACTTGGGGTATGAATTACAGAGTTAGGAGTTGCTTTTGGGTTTACAATAGTTGTCCACAGTCTATTAGACAACTTAGAGTAAACCAGGTTTATTTTAGAAGATAGGCATACAAATATGTATAAACTATCCTTTCCCATAAAAGATTGGAAGCTACATTCACAAGTTCATAGTTAGAGAAAATACTGTGAGAAAAGCACTTCTCTGATACTGCATGTGATTACAACATATGAACTCTGTAGCACTGTGTGAGATACAGTCACCTTAACAAGCCACAGTGAGAGGCGTCCCAGAATGTAAAGCCACATTCCTCCACAGGAGAGGATAAGGCCTCACCTGAAAGGTGAAACAAAGTCACTGGTTATCAGTCACCTGAGTAAGTGATGTTATCACGTATAGGCTAAGAGAAAAAGAGGATCCAGGCCCCTACATGAGCCACATGTGATGATGGGTGGTAACATGGCTCTTCTGGTCTTAACCAAAAGGCATCAAGTTCTCTTAGAGGAAGCTGCTGGATGTAAGATTTGTTTGTTTGTGAAATGGTAACTGTTCATAAGGACAGAATGCGGAAGTAGAGAATAAAGAACCTGGTCAAGGTGCCAGTGAAACTGCACCATGTTTCTAAGACTTAACTACAGATTCATCTCATAGAGCATTTAGGATCAGATTGGACTGGAAGTAGGACTGCTACCAAAGGATCAGAAATTTAGGTTTAGATGATTGCAAGCTTCTTGAATTACTTATGCTGGCTTCCTAGTGTGGTAAGGTGGCTTCCCATGGTTACCCAAGTATAACCAAGACTAGAACCCACACATAGCTTCTAGGCTGAAGTAGCTGTATAGCATATAATTTTTTAAATTTTATTTTAGAAAAGGGTGAGTGAGTGCCTACACAAGGGAGTGATGTTACGGGGGGGTGGGGGGGGGGGAGGAGAACCTCAAGCAAAGTTCCACAGTCAGCATGAAGACCAACATGGGGCTCGACTCCAAGCCCCTGATCATGACCTGAGCCGAAATCAACAGTCAGATCCTCAACTGGCTGAGTCACACAGGTGCTCTGGAAATACCTCTACCATGAAAAAGTAAATGGACCTGAGATAACTCACTGCCTATATTTGATATATATGAACTTCCATCAAACTTGACAGGAGGTTATGCCCTTGAAGGAGAGAATGCTCAAAAGTAAAAATAAGGAGAAGAAAAAACAAACTTTCACACATTCCACTATTTTACCAAAGGTATACTGACTTCTTGTTTACCATCAGCAAGATACTTATAAAACTTGCTTATAAGACTGTGGAATGCACAATGCTTAAGATATTGCTGCAACAGAGACTGAGCAGAGGCAAATGGCCAGACACACACACTGCAATCTCTACTCTGGGCTTTGGTGCAGGGTGTGGAGGTATGTTTATTAAAAAAGGAGAAGAGAGGACAGAAGCTATTTCCAGCTCCTCGTCTGGGACTTTGGAAGAGAAGTATCATTTGGGGGCCCCAGCCCCACCTAGTTAAGAAGGGAGACTGGATTGGTCAGACCAAAGGGTTTAGTTTAACTCCTCAGTGACAGGAATTCTGAGTTGCAAGTCATTTGTCATAGGATGCACCTGGCAGGAGCCAGGTGACTGACCCCCGAGTCAGAGGCCAAGGTAGATCACTTGAATCAAAAGAGCAGTGAAAGGCATAGCAGAGCCTCAGTGGGCTCTACAGCCATCAAGAGACAAGGATAAGGTGAATTGGCAGTAAATCTCCACCACTCTGGCCAAGCCAACAAAGAATAGATCAAAAATAAGTTGGCTGACTGCAGATGACAGCAATGGATGCCAAGAAAATGCCCAGACCTGGATCAGGTCAACCACAGCTGGCTGCTTGCCAGACCGGTCACTGTACATTTGGAACAGCAAAGATCTAGAGGGATGACAAGAATATAAGAGCCTTCAGCAGGCTACCATGAGATCAGTCACTGACTTAAATACTGTGAAAGGGGACACCTCTCCACTCATAAACCATGACGTCAAGTTGGAGAAGTGTGTGTTCATATGGGAGAGAGAGAGCAGAATGAAGACAGCCTGAGCATTTTAACTTAAAAGAACTGCTTAAATTTTAGCTCAAACTAAGTGTTAAACAGAACTGGGTTAAATGAATTTTTTCATACTACTCAGTGGGTGGGGCTTACAAGGAATCAGTTATAAGGATCAGTTATAAACAAGATAAATGGTATTATTTCAGGGGGAGGCGGGCAGAGATCTCTGGACATACACACTAACAGGGCTACTGGAACTAAATACTGTATGTGTCATTACACTAAATAGAAAAATGGCTATTCTCCAATAATAGTCACTGATACAATGATTCAGCAAACACTCACTGTTCTTATTCTTTATAGTTCCATAGTATGTATTACAGTGGTCAAAAGTAAAATTAGAAATGGACTTTGCTTTTAAAGTAAACAAAAGATAAAATACTGGATCAAAAATTTTAAAAATTGAGGTAGGAAATATAAATGTCAAGAAAGACACTATGGAAATTTCAAAACCATGTTTGTTTTGTTTTGTTTTGTTTTGTTTTGTTGAGACAGTAGTTCTTAACATAAGACTAGTGACTTCTGGAGTCCATTAACCTCCTGACTGCATGCAAAATTACGTGCATGTTTGTAGATCCTTGTGTCTGCACATTTTCTGGTGAGAGGATCTATCAGAGTTTCATAAGCTTTTCCAAGGGGATAGGTAAACAGGCAAAAATCTGAAAAGGTAACTGTATTCCCTTACAGTACACAGGGAAGACTGGGGAGGATACATCATTTGAAAGATAAGTAAAATCTGGATATGTGGAAACATGGGGAGGACATTCCAGGTTAAGGAAGAACAAAAGCAGAAATGGAAATACTCTCTATGTTCAATTTTCTCCCATATGCTTTATATTATATACTTACAGTAAACCTCTTCTTTTTCTCTCTGTGTTCATCTGAGCTGGGAATGCTTACACTGGGGCAGCTTTCCTTGTAGTCCATGGTATAATCCCTTTGGGTTTATTGCCTCAAATGGACACCAAAAAATGAGTCCGAGAAATAGTCAGCAGAGGACAAACACTGTTAGCTAATCCAAAACATAAAACCTCTTGAGGTAATATTCAAATTCCATCATGCAACCTTAGCCAGCAGAAAAAAACAAAGAAAAAAGAAACAGATTAGCAAAATAATTTTAAAATACCATCATTCCTTATTCATAGCACCCATTTTATGCTTATTCTGACAAGAATTTATATTTGATTGTAAGTTTCAGTCCAGGTTAGAGATTTTGGATCTCAGGCCTATGAATAGCTAAACCAAAATCAAACATGTGCATCCCATCTACCTTCCTTACTGCTAAATTCTAAAAGCTTATACACCACAGTTCATGGGACTGAGAGCAACTTTCACCTAAAAGGTCTCTACTTTGATAGATTTAGAGCAGGGTTTTTAATTTTTTGTTTAATGTTTATTTATTTTTGAGAGAGAGCGCGTGCGTGTGCAAGCAGGGGAGGGACAGACAGGGAGACAAAGAATCCAAAGCAGGTTCAGGCTCATGACCTTAGCTGAAGTCAGACACTTAACCGACTGAGCCACCCAGGCAGACCTAGAGCAGTGTTTTTAAAAAGTGTGTTTTTATTTTAAGTTTAAGTAATCGCTACGTGCAATGTGGGGCTCAAACCCAAGACCCCAAGATCAAGAGGCACATGCTTTTCCAACTGAGCCAACCTATATACCTATAGTATATACCTATAGTATACATACATATATATACCTATTATAGGTATACCTATATACCTATTGCATACCTATATAGGTATGTATATGGATATATATATACCTATAATAGGTATATATATATATACACCTATATGTTGTAGGTATACAGTAGGTATATATAGTACCTATAGTAGGTAGGTAAATAAATATATATATATATATAAATATAAATCTATATATATATACACACACACATATATAGTAGATATATAGTTAGTATGCAACTATTTATTATATATAGTATATTTATACAGTATAGATAACTATTTACTCCTGTTTTACAAGTGAGAGACAATTTAGACAGAAAGGCGTTATATAAATCGCCCATCCAGGATTTGAACCCAGGCTACGTGGCTCCAGAGTCTTGACTCTTAACCACTGTGTTGTGCTGCATCATAATAACTGGATAATTCTTACGCGCTGGACCTCTGGTCAGAGACATTACAGATCTTCATGTAGAATAAATACAATTATGTTAGTATCATTCCACCCAAGGACAAAGGGCTCGAGATGTTAAACTGATGTAACTTTTGCTAAACGCAGCAGCCCATACTCTCCACTGACACCAAATAATTCTCTTTAAAGAGTTAGTTTGGCAGTTTCCCTGGTGATTAATTTTCGGAAGTCACTCTGACCGATCTAATAATTGTAAGTAAATTATATTCAACTAATGATTTCAAATATCAATAGGCATTGAATATTCAGGTAGGGTGAATTTTAACTGATTATAAGGGTATTCCTTTGAGGTGACTAAAAACCTGCTTGGCTAGATTTGATGCTGGAAATGCAGTCAAGAAGGATTTATATGTAGTTGAATTAGTAGTCAGAAAACAGAAATGTAACTGCCACCTCCTAAGCTCAGAGTGCCCCATAAAAGCAGCCAGCTTCTTCAGCCCCCCCATTAGACCAGGGCAGCCACCTGAGCAGTCTTGCCCTGTAGGCCCAGCAGTCTACTGCTAAAGAATCAGAGCAGGTGGAACCTCAGCTCTTCTAAGGCAGATTAACCTGACCAGACCCACATCAGCCCATTCTCCAGCTGCAGGAGAAGTGACAAGAAGGTGAAAATTACAGTGCTATGCTTTCCACACCTGTCCCTTGAGAATGTGGGACACAGGGAGTGTGGGTCCTCCTGGTATTGTATTATGTACGAGTTTGAATGTCTGTTTGTGCCTTACTGTCCATGGTCTACAGGAGAACTACAGGAGAACATCATGCCTCTGGTCTTCCCTTTGGAAGGGACTGTTAAGATATGACATTAAGTTGGGGCACCTGGGTGACTCAGTCAGTTGAGTGTCCGACTTCAGCTCAGGTCATGATCTCACAGTCTGTGAGTTTGAGCCCAGCATCAGGCTCTGTGCTGACAGCTCAGAGCCTGGAGCTTGCTTCGGATTCTGTGTCTCCCTCCCTCTCTGCCCCTGCCCCACTCACACTTGGTCTCTCTCTCTCAAAAATGAATAAACGTTTAAAAAAATATATAAGACATTAAGTGGCATCAGGAATAGATAAGGGGGAAAGAGCTGGGAAGCAGGATAAGTTGTTTCATATGAGGTACAGGGGACATATAAATGTGCATGCATAGTGGACAATTAAGTAGGATGCCAATTCTCACTACCTATTCCTATCACCTCTTGTTGCATGCTAACAGGAGTTAGATCCCAAAAGAGTACAGAAAGAAGTTCAAAGCCTACTCTGGGAATAGTCTGCCTTTATACTGAAAAATTTGCAGATCTCAAAAATTTTTATTAGCAAGCGTCTGAGGAGCACATAATGGGAGTACATTCGAAGCATACCAGACCAAGGAGAACTAAATATATAAGATTACTGTGAACCTATACATGGCCATAACTGTATCCCATCAATCTTTCTCCAGACATTCCTTAAGAGGGACCTTCAGCCATTCACAAGGGTGACTGCCCACTGGGGAATGAGAAATGTGTAGTTCTTCCAAAGGTTACTAGACACTAGCTCTGAACTGACACTAAACCTTAAACACCCAAAACATGGCCCACCAGTCAGAGCACCTACCTCATTCCAGAAAAGAAATGTGTGATGAAGTCAACCCTTGTATCTCATGGTGGGTACAATGGGACCACAGGCCCATTTTGTGGTTATTTCCCTAGTCCTATAATTTTTCTACAAACGGATATACTTACTAACTGGCCAAGTTCCCATACTGGTTCCCATCCCACGTCATAAAAGATATTACGAAGAAAGGGCCATGAAGAAGCCCTTGGAACTCTTCCCTCTGTCCCCACTATGAAAGTAAACCCAAAGCTCTACCACATCCATGGGAGAAGTTCAGGAATCAGTACTACTATCAAAAAACTTGAAGGATACAGAGGCGTTGATTCCTATCATATCTCCATTTGACTGGCCTGTTTACCTGGACCAAAGCCAGAAAGATCTTGGAACATGACAACAGATTAGTATAAATTTAATCAGATGGTGAGGCCAATCATGACTGCACTTCTAAATGTAATACTTGTTGCTGGAGAAAATGAGAATAACCCCTGATATCCGGCAGATAAATATGGACTTGGCAAATGTTTTCTTTTCTATCATCATCAGTAAGGACAATATGATGCAATTTGCTATCAAGTGCCAGAAACAACAGTACACTTTCAACGTTTTAACTGAGGGCTATTTCTGCACTGTCATAATATAGTCTGGAAGGACCCTGATCATCTCAATATCCCACAGATCACCACACTAGTCTATCACATTGATGGCACTGTTAACTGGATCTGGTGAACAACAAGCAGCAAACACTCAGGATGCCTTTGTAAGACACATGTAAAAGCCAGAGGATGAAGTTATAAACCCCACGAAAGTTCAAAGATCACACTGACGGTTTCTATGGTTCCAGAGGTCTAAGGCAGGATATCCCATGTAAAGTGAGACATTGCTACACTTGGCACTATATCCACTAAGAAACAGATAAAATGACTGGTGAGTTTCCTATTTGGAAATGCTGCTCTGACCTTTATACTGGGTAACCCATGAGACTGCCAGTTTTTACTGGGGCTTGATCCCAAAGAAGGCTCTTCAGCAAGAAAAGCTGCCCTAACTCTTGGGGCTATGCCTTAGCACACCCACTAGTACTACAAAATGACACGGCAGACAGGGATGGGGTAAGTAGCCTCTAACAAGAATCCAGAGAAGTTTAAGAGCTATAAACTCTTTAAGGTACTGTCAGTAACTTTTGTCCATTTGGTTCCTGGCTTGCTGCTAGGCTCAGGTAAAGACTGTATACCTGCCCATGGGAAACCAAGAGACTATATAACAAGAACAGCCCATCATGAACAGTATTCTCCAACCCTTGTTGGCTCTCTCAACACATGCTCATGGGGTTCATCCTACAACCAGTTAGCAGAGGAGGGAAAAGACATACCCACTTATGAATGGACATGCATGGTGTGCTAGCCCTGACCAGAAATGAGATAATGTAGCCCATGGCCCAAAAAGACCATATGGTCTTTTATGGTCCCCAAAAGGGAAATATTCCCATTGGGCGGAATTCTCAGCAGTATACGTGATGTCAGGAGAAATGTATGCTAAAGGTACACATTTATGCTGACTTGTGGCCAGTAGCTAATGGATGGCTTGCTGGTTAAAGAGTTGGAAAGAGTAAGATTCAAATTTTTTTTAAAGGGGAGAGTATAGGGGTGCCTGGGTGGCTCAGTCGGTTAGGCGTCTGACTTCGGCTCAGGTCATGATCTTGCAGTCTGTGGTTTGAGCCCCTCATCACGCTCTGTGCTGACAGTTCGGAGCCTGGAGCCTGCTTCAGATTCTGTGTCTCCCTCTCTCTCTGCCCCACTGCTGCTCCTGTTCTGTCTCTATCTCTCAAAAATAAATAAACATTTAAAAAAAATTTTTAAAGGGGAGAGTATATTCCCAAATGTTGTTCATTTCATCTTTTTTTAAATAAAATTTTTCAAAATATTTATTTTGAGAGAGAGAAAGAGAGGCAGAGAAAAAAGGAGAGAGAGAATCCCAAGCAGGCTCCATGCTGAAGCACAGAACCTGATATGGGGCTCAATCTCATGAACCATGAGATCATGATCTGAGCCGAAACCAAGAGCTGGAAGCTTAACTGACTAAACCACCCAGGTGTCCCTTTAATAAAAATTTTTAAAGTTTAAAAAGGGGGAGAGGTTTGTGGATGTCTGAATGAACCTTTCAATATAGCACAGGATATGAAAATATTTGTGTCCCACATAAAAGCCCACTATAGACTCTCGATAATCAGATGGTAATATGACAAGTCCTATGGATATCAATCAGCCTCTTTCTCAATCACCCATTGCTTGCTCAATGGACCCATGACAAAGTAGACAAGGTAGGATTTCTTTATTCTAATACCTTTGACCTTTGACAATTTATGGGTTACTTGGAAGGAGTGGAAGTTGACTGTGAAAGTTAGACTTTAACCAGCTAAGACAACTGAGTACCAGAAAGTTGTTAAAGGTATTTACCCAACTCAGATCTAAGACTTCTAGGAATTCATGAGCATCCTAAGACAATCAATCTATTAGACCTCAAAGAAAAGTTGGACTTCTTTTCCACTGTGACCTGACCTGAACTCCATGGGATCAGAAATTCTGAAGAAGTGCAGATAGCTGAGAAAATGAAATCACTCTTTCGGAAGCAATTCACACATTTTGGTGCTGTGAATCATAGCTTAAGCTTCTTTGCTTGCTTTTGATGCTTAAATACAGAAGGTTCCTGAATGATGTCCTATCAGTGTCACTCAGTTTCTGGAGTACTCAGGTTCAGTCTTTGGGCACTGTCTTTGCATGGCTCCATGACAATATACTTCATTTTGTTGACCTTGATATCCACCATCATCAATATAAACCTAGTATCAGAACTGCAATGGTACCTGACTGAATGCACCCTCAGTTCCCAAAAATACTATACAGGCTGATAGTGGTATACTCCCTGATTTCATCAACAAGGATTGACTAACCCTAGACTAAAAACTATGTTTTTATGTGATGAAATTTGGCCAAATTACCTTCTTGGGTCACTTTATAATTCGTAACAAGTAACTTGCCATTTGAATACAAAAATAATCATAAAAATAGAAATGTATAGAAAAGCACAAAGAAAAATATACATCATCTTAGTACACAACAGACATGTACAACCAATTATTATTTTGCATATATTCCTTTTTTTTCCTATGTGCCTATAAACATACATGGGTGTGAGAAGTCTTTACATATCTGTATTACTGTGTACATGTGTGCCTGTGTGTGTTAAAATGATGGAACATACTGCTCTATAAACTTTTTAAACTTTATATTTAAGATTTTTTCTTAATTTTTATTTATTTTTAATAGAGAGAACACAATGGGTGGAGGAGAAGAGACAGAGGGAGACACAAAATCTGAAGCAGGCTCCAGGGTCTGAGCTGTCAGCACAGAGCCTGATGTGGGGCTCAAACCCACAGACCATGAGATCATGACCTAAACTGAAGTCGTTCGCCCAACCAACTGAACCACCCAGGTGCCCCTAAACTTTATATTTTAATAGCGATAATAATAGTGATGATTATTACTATATGCCAAGGACTGGGCTAACATATAATCTTCACAGTAACTGTGGAAGATACTATGGTCACTCTCATTTCATAAGTGAACAAACAGACATTTAATGAGGCTAAGTAATTGCTTGAAGTCATGAAGCAGGAAGTTGGTGGAATCAGAATTTGAAGTAATGCCTCACTCCAGAATCTGTGATTTAACACGACACTATACCACATTCCCTCTCAAGACATTAAATTTTCTTCTATTATATATTTTATTAACACTATTTTTCAGACCAGTATAAGGCTCATGGCAAAATTGGGGGAAGTTACAGACATCTCACATGTACCTCCTGCCCCCATACAGATAAAAGGGCATAAAGGGGCTCAATAATATGGTCTTCCTTGCACTGATAATGATCTAGCTTCTGTCAGTGCTGAGTGCCCAACCTCAACAGCAAAAACCAACACTGATCCCCACTATGGCACAATCCCACAAGGGGAACAGACAGCCACATGGGACAACATCTGTCCTCACAGAAGCCAGAGTTGCCTTCCTGGCCTGAAATGCTTCTGACCAGATGCACCATCCTTGGTTACAGCAGGCCTTATTCACTGTCATAAAATCCTATACAACATCACGTCAGACCAAGGCACACATTTAGAGCCACGAAGTATAACAATAGGCTCAGAGCCACAGAATGTGCTCTTTTTACCATGTATCTCTTCACTTAGAAGCAGCTGCTTGAAAGGGCAGTGGAATGGCTACAGAAGGCTCAGCTCTAGCACCTGCGAGCAAATACCCTGTGACACTGGGGCTGGATATGGTATATGTGCTATACCCAGAACCAACATATGGTTCTATCTCTCACACAGCCAAAATATGTGGGTCAGGAACTAAGAATGGTTCCACTCAGCGTTATCTCTAAGGAATTTTTGCCTTCCATTGCAACCTTGGGTTTGGTGGAAGAACGCTTTCACCAAGGAATAGTCTAGCCCTATTAAATTGAAAGCTAAGCCTACCCACTAGCCATTTGTGGCTCATTAAGCCACCCAACCTAGTAAGAGAGTGGTTACTCTCCAAGTAAAGTGACTGATCTGAATTTCCAGGAGGAAACTTGGATGCCATTATAGTGTGGGGAGGAGAATGACATCTGAATTGAGGAGATTCAGTGGGCCATGTCCAACAGTACTAGTCAATGGGAAACTGCTGCCAACTCAATAAAGATGACACTACTACAGGGGCACCTGGGTGGCTCACTCAGTTGAGCATCCGACTTCGGCTCAGGTTATGATCTCATGGTTCGTGTGTTCGAGCCCCACACTGGGCTCTGTGACTGAGAGCTCAGAGCCTGGAGCCTGCTTCAAGTTCTGTGTCTCCCTCTCTCTGCCCCTCACCCACTCATGCTCTCTATCACTCTCTCAAAAGTGAATAAACATTAAAAAAAATTTTTTTTTAAAATGCCACTACTACAGACTTGGATCCTGTGGGAATGAAGGTTTGGGGTACCCTACCAGTAAACAACTATGACCAGCTAAGATGTTGCAAGAGGGTAGGGGAACATATACTAGCTACCAACTTGAGCCAAAAAACTAGCTACAGATGCAGAGACTATAGTACTTTTGTTTTATTTTAGTTTTCTTCTCTGCTCCCTTCTATGAACACTAGCAGTGGTTTAGGTGGGAGTATGAATGAACTGGATGCAGTGAGTGACAGGACTTTGTGTTTCCCCTGAGTCAGGAACAAGAGTTTTATGCCCAAAGTATAAGAGGGACTACTAAGGGACAGAAAGGGAGGACTCTGCTGGTTATTCTTGATTTGTCTTTCCAGACTCATCTCCACCGTGCTCCATGCTCCAGGACAAAGACCTCTATAGCCTGCACCTTATAGGCTCCCTTTGCCTCTAGCAGTGGTTGACTTCATCCAGAGAGGCACTGGCATGGTATGGAGTAGGCAAAGGGGGATAATGACATGTATTTGCTCATCTTGCTCCCTCCTGAGCAGACTGCAGTTTGATAGCTACTGTGTTCCTCTCTCTAAGGCCAAAAACTCCTGAGAGATGATCTTCTCTCCTGTGACTACAACTCTTATGTGGATGAAATGCTGTAATTCTCTCTCAAGTCCTTGGACAAGATTAAATTATCTGAGCCCTAGTTTCCCAATCTAGAAAATGAGGCTAGCAACAGCTACTTCATACGGTTGTTTTAAGAATTCGAGATAAGTGTAAAAGACCTAGCTCTGTGTAGTAGTCAATAAATTGGATCTAATACACAGCAATTTGTTTAAAATAAGTTTTTATTCCTTTGTTCAACAGACACTTATTAAGCACTCATTATGCATTAAGTAATAGAAAGACAGAGAGAAAATCCTACCTGCAAAGAACTTACCTCATGGGAAAGAATGATAAGCAATATAAAAATTTCAATAGTTGGCTAAGGGTGATAGGGTGATGTTACATGTATGCCTGGTACACCATGCAAGCACAGACAAGGGACACAGATGCAGACTGCCATATATTCTCAGCCTAACTAAAAATAAAGCCAGGCAGGTATGGGAGTAGAAGTTTGAAAGAAATCACCCTTGTCTGCCTCAATTTTCTCTGGAAAAAGGGAGCTAAAATCATACACTGGGAAATGAAAATGCTGCTGTGAAGAAAAAAATGAGATTAAATCACTTCCCTGCCCCTCCCTCTGCAAATAACAACAAGAAGAAAGAAATCACTTGCCCAAGCTACTATCGAGTTAATGGGCTAGGATTCAAGTCCAAATTTGACTACCTCCAAAACCTGTATATACTTGTTTGCTATACCACACTGCCTCACCTTAAGTAAGGTGTTCCTTCCCTTCAAGCTAAATCAATCTAGTAACCTCACAATATTTAATATTCAGTGGCTAAGCTTATTACAAGTCAGCTCACAAAAGCTTTACTGACAGGAAAATCAAGGAAAAACCAAAGCATAAAGGGAGGAGGTAACCTGCCCCAGGTGGTGGAGCCAGGATTTGAACTTCAGGACTTTTACCCATTATACCACACTACCTCTATCTAACACATATATGCTCTAAAGAGTCCTCTGGAGATCAATGAAGAAGGCTCATAAACTTATTCTTAAGAGGTCAGGAATGAAACTATGAAAAAGCAACCCTGCTATTACTTTACATTAAATCTATGTCTATTCTGTGAAACTGAAGCAATTAAAATTCTGCAAAATCATCTTATGGCCAGGCAGGCAAATAAAACAAAATGAGAAGATGACTGATACAAGAACCCCCACAACTAAAAAGAATAGAACAAAAAGCTATGTTGTTCATGTGGGAATAAAACTTGGAATTTGGGGGGAGGTTCATAGATATGTATGTTAAGCTTTTCAAAAGAAGTATAGGAAAAGAATCTGCCTTCACTCTGCTGCAGAGTCACAATAAAGTCTTGCAGATTGGTTCCCAAGGGCAGCTGGCTGGCCTAAGGCTAGATCATGCGGTTCTAATGAGCCTAAGTTCAGATACTAACCCAGAATGGAAGAACTAACCTTAATCTTCATCCAGTGATGACAAGCCCAACATGACAAACTCAGACAAGTCCAACATGACAAAAAGAAGTGGTCAGATGAGAAAAGAACTTTTGGAGACCAGCCAGACTTTAAGAGGGACAGTGTTTGGCAAAAGTAATCTAACAGCTAGTAAATTATTATACTTATATAGTGGTTCTCCTCAGGGGGAGACCGGGCAATGTCTGGGGATATCCTCGGTTGTCACAACTTGGGGGGTTGCTAGTGGCTACATGTCAAGGATGATGCCAAACATCCTACAATGCACAGGACAAAAGTTATCTAGCCCAAGATATCAATAATGTGGAGGTGAAGACACTAGTATATACTGAGTACTAATGCCAGGCACTATTTTAAGTGCTCACATCTAACCCATCACGTTCTCCTCAAAGAAGCCCATGAGGCAAGTATCTTCATCTCCATTTTACAGATGAAGGAACCTAGGCTCTGAGGTCCACATCCTCACACAACTCTGGATGGCAGCACTGTAATGTGAACATAGCTCTGACCTCAGAGCCTGGTGTGCACACACTCTCAATTTCTTATAACACTACTGCAGGCATTCCCTTCTTCTAAATTACCTTTGGAGATACGGGTTGAAGAGAGGAAAATACCAAGTGTCCGTCAGCTCTCAGGTTACAGAAAGAAAGCCTTGGCATAGGAAAAGCAGTTTTCTGATTCTGCCACCAGGAGGGGTCAGGTTTGTGGAGCACTGTGTCAGGAGTGGCCCATCTTCTTAAAACATCAGAACGTCAATAACTACCAGTGTGGTACGGAGCAGGTTCTGAGCACTGGCCCCATCACAAGGACAATCGTGGGCTAAATTATGAAATAAGGATGACACAAGAAAGGATGCTATCACAAGATATGGTTTTTTGAAGAGAAAGGGAAGGTTGTTTCTTTTTTTAAGCATGAATAGATTTCATTTTGGGGGGGGGGGGGCTGTAAAAAGTAGAAATATGGATGAAACACCATGATAGAAAACTGTCCAAATTCATTGAACATCATAAAACTTTGTTGACAAATACTACTTAAAATAGACAGGCTTTTTAAAAAAAAATAAGCCTTTTACTTCAATTCCAGTATAGTTAACATTAGTTAAGCTTTTTTTAAAGCATTTTTTCCTTCATCATCATGCCCATCTTTTTGTCCATTTTATGCAATTACTGTCCTGGATCTTGTCCAACTTTGTTTCAGACAGCCAAAAATATGTTTTAGAGAAAATTCAAAGATTCTCCTGCTTTCACCTCTAAATTTAAGCAGAGAAGTTCTGTTTTTTAAGTGTTTATTCTTGAGAGCAAGTGCGTGCACAAGTGTGCACATGTGTGCAAGCAGGGGAGAGACAGAGGATCCAAAGCAGGCTCTGTGCTGACAGCAGAAAGTCAGATGTGGGGCTCAAACTCACCAACCACGAGATCATGACATGAGCCAAAGTCAGATGCTTAACTTCCTACCCAGGTACCCCTAAGCAGAAAAGTTCTTAACCCTGTTTCTTTCACACATCACGGGTACTGTTTGGTACTGACTAGTAGACCCTACCCAAGTTATGAGATAGATACATTTATAAGTATCAGAAACCACTCTTAACTAACACAGTAGAGAGGAGTTCAGTGATTCACACCAAGTCATAAAGGGAAATTAAGAACAATCCTGTTTCAAATGGCAGGAATCAGACCTGGAAGAGCTACAAATTTCCTCCAGCAGGGGGACAAGGACTGGGTGGTGGGTGTTTGGAAACCTTGTTAGGAGGGAACTGACAAAGGAAGAGACAAAACAAAATCCATATACATTGGGATTGGTTTGGAAAATGGGGACTGGCCCAGAGAATACGAAAAGGAATCGCATGGGGGTGGGGGCAAGAATTATTCCTGAGAAGACAGGCCAAGAAAGTTGGGTTTCATTTTAAACCACATTAAAAGGACCTTAGGAAATTCTTACTCCTAATTAGTTACTTTACTGAAAGCCTACTGTAATAGTACATAATCTGTATCTGTTTATTTCTGCCTCTCAGAATACTAGCTCCAAACACATCCAAAAGAAACAAAGCACATCTTTGTCACATCTATAAATTAAATTCACTGCAGAACAGATTAAAAATCTAATAGGATGTGCCAATGGAAGATGCATAGTAACATTCTCCCTACACATATCAACATGATGAATCAGTTACAACGTTTCCTGTTTTCCTTCCTAATATATCCTTCCTCTAATTCCCACTCCACCCCCATTTGATTTTTCCCTCTCTATAATCACAAAGCAGTCCTAGTTTTTCCAAAGTTTATCACATTTCTTATTTGAGGTACCTTCTATTTATTGTTTCTTGATAGATAAAAGTGATTTTAAAAAGTGATAAAAGAATTAGAAATAAAATATGTGTAGAGTATTCAATGTTGGGACACAACACAGAAAAATAATCTGTGACCAACACCTTGACAGGAGTATCCAAAAACCTTGACAAAAGTTACAGGAGTCTGTTGGTTCTCTGAAACTAGCTCACTTAATACAGATAGTTTAAAAAAGGACTGAATGAGGTAAAAGTAACAGCTGACAGTCCTGTTCTCCAGTACTAGACTCAAAGCTGCCAGGATAAGGAAGAAGGTCCTAAATTTGCTCCAACTGATAACATGTCCCTCCACTGGTTCCAGAACTGACAGGGTAGGGATGTTAAGTGCAACTGCAATGCTCTGCTCTTTCTCAGGCTCCTCAAGTCACTGTCTTGGACTCCCCATTGCCAGAACACCTGCCCTCTTCCTGGAATCCCAAGCTTTTCCATTGGAAGGCACATTCCCAATGTATCTTCCAAAAGGTGGGAATACAGAACACTTCCAAGGATGATTCCTGGACAACTGTGATCACTGGCAGAGTGATGGGTGGATGGATGATTATATGAGGCACAAGAAAACAAACGTGGAATTTTATACAGAACTAGCAGTGGTAAAATACTGCAGGCCCTAGGAAGCCTTGTTCTGGCTGGGGAAATTGGGAGAACTGAGGAGGAACCAAAAACAAAACAACTACCACCCCCTCCCCAAAAAGACAACAATCAATATCGCATTTCATAGTATCTTTAGAGAACCTCCAACCTGACATATCCACTTCTTCTCTAACCCCCTGCAATCCATTATTCATTCCTGCAGTAGGCAGGGTCATTTTCTTAATCCCTATAAACCTGATAATTTCATCCCATTGCTTAAACCCTTTCCATTGCTTCCCTCTGCTCTTAGAATCCAAACTCTGAATTATTGCTATCAGCCTATAAGCACCTGAATGGTCTAACCTTTTCCTACCTCTTCAGTGGCATCCCACCAGTGCCTCCTAACCCACCACTTACTAGGCTCCCGTAGGAACAGCCCACTTCCTAGTTCTCACACACAGAGCACTCTCCCACCTCATCTCTTGTACCTGTGTCCCCTCTTCCCAATGAGGTCTTTGTTCCAATGCCACTTCCTGCAACAAGCCTTCAAGACCACCCTAACTACAGTGCTCCTTTCCCAAAGGAATCTTGTCATCATCCTGGTTCTTTCCATTTTAGCATTTATAATCATCTAAGACTGCATGTTATTTATTGAGAACCTCCATGACCAGAGTGTAGATATTGTGACTTATGTACTGCTACACACTTATTGATACATATTTAATTTACTCTTTCAACAAACAGGTGGAGGGAGTTTGTAAAAATTCCAATATGCTAAAGTGTGCGAGATCTTCAAAGTAACCAACAGATCATCATTCCTAAATCAGTCTCCTGAATCAACAATTTCTCCCTCTTTACTAGATCAATTCCATTTTTTTTTTTTAATTTTAGGTGTATTTTGAGAGAGAGCAAGCAGACAGGGAGAGAGAGAGAATCCCAAGCAGGTTCCACACCATCAGCACTGAGCCCAATGCGGGGCCTGAACCCACAAACTGAGATCATGACCTGAGGTGAAATCAAGAACTGGATGCTTAACCAACTGAGCTACCCAGGCATCCTTAGATCAATTCCATTATTAAATACACTAATATGCTACAGTATCTTAACAAAATCCTCCTGAAAAGCATAGATTTATTTATTTAACAGACACAAAGTGTTAACCATGTGCTAGAGATATGTAATTAGGCTCTGCCACAACTTTTACTATTTGTATGAATGGTCCTATCTGATAAGCACCCTTAACCAGGCTTTTTAAAAATAAGGAAAACTCAGGATAAACACAGATGCTTATACAGTGTGATAAAGGAAACCTTACTCCAAAGCAAATATTTGGTTTCAAGATTCTTTTTCTGACAGTAAAGCTTTACTGGTTAGCACATAAGAAATTTCCCAAAGGACAAAACTTACAATCAAAATTAAAAAATATTTAAATCACAGTACCACTTAAACAATAAATTGTCACATATTAGCTTTAAATCCTGACCTTATATTAGCTATTTATTAGTAAAAATATAAGCAACATTTTACCTTAAAGTTCTAACATTTAAAAAATTGTGACTTATATATATATTTTCCCTACCAACTCTTTCTACCAACAGAAACCACAGCTTCATCTTAGGAGTGGTAAAATAAATTTAGTCGACACCTAAAAGTACTCAAAATCAACAAAAAAAGTAAGTTAGGCTAATGAATGCCCTACAATGGGTAAACTCCAGTTGAGGTTTGAGAGGCAATAAGAGAAAAAATTAAATTTCAGAAATGTCTGTAGACTTTAGAGAGACAAGTTTTAATTTAGGAGAAAAAGTCACAAGTAAAATAAAAGCATTCACGCAACTGGAGTATGTGCAAGGATATGTCTGTAATGAAATGAAACAAAATATATTAAACCACATGCTGATATCAAATAAAACCAAAAGCTTCTAACAGTAGATAAATTCAAGTTATACATCTATCACCTTTCTCTGAAGAACAAAAAGCTTCTGGCATGTGTCATCTCCATATACCAGGAAAATAAGAAAAAAGTATGAACATTTTATTAGTTTAAACAATGAAAGGAAAGAAGGTAACTACTTTCAGACCAGAAAGAGGAAGAGAAAATGTTCAGTCTTATCCAGCACAGAAAACAAAGCAGGGAGACAGTATTATTTGTGCACAGAGATGCAAAAACAAAATAAAGCTTAGAAGTAATTCCCCACAAGAAAAATCCAAAGCTGATGTTGCTCCATAAACTGTCTTGTCCTAATGGTTTCCTGAGTGAGTTTGTGTATCTTTTTAAACTTCTGCCTGTCCAGCTATGTGGGTGTTGGATATGTTGCTCTCCCTACAGCTCTTCCCTTATGAATCCAGATATTATCTTCATTTGGATCTTTTTATGTAGTACTAAATTTCACCCTGCCTTCTTTCTTAATTACTCATACTGTAGAAGTGACTGAAGCTCAATATTTAATGATTTAAAGACCTATAAAATAGAACTTTAAGTTCATCTTTATTTAAAGAAACAAAGAAGTGAGTGTCTTATTTTTTCTTAAAAAAAGGAACTAGAATTTGTGTATGATTCTTGTCCTCCAGGAGCTTGTATGTAGCAAAAAAGAAAAAGATAAATGCCCAAAGAATTACAATTCAAAGTAGACTGTGATAAATTCTCTCAAAGTATGGAAAGATTCTAGGGGCACTTGGGTGGCTCAGTCAGTTAAGCATCAATTCTTGATTTCGGCTCAGGTCATTATCTCCTGCTTCATGAGATAGACCAGCATCAGGCTCTGTGCTCACAGCACGGGGCCTGCTTAGGATTCTCTTTCTCTCTCTCTGTTCCCCCCCACTTTCGCGCACGCGCGCGTGCACTCTCTGTAAAATTAAATAAACTTAAAAAAATGTATAAAAGCTTCTAGAATTCAGAGAAAGAATAAAACCACTTCCAACTGAACTTATCTAGGTTTCTGGGGTGGTGGTGAAGGAAGAACCTGAAGGCCGGGCACTCAAAGCAGAAAGGGCAGCCAAAGTCCTCAGAACAAATAGGGAATAGCCATTCATCCCATTTGTCTGAATTCCTGCCTCCTTGCAGGGAAAGACTCACTCCATAAAAACAGAAAGAGAAACAGTCAAGAAACAACATTCACTTTGTGCTTTTACAGGGCATTATCATTAAAGTCTTATTTTATTTTCATATTTACAAGCATAAATTAGAAATCACTTTTCTTACATATAGGAGACAGAGGCTAGAAAAGTGCATTTGAGATCACAAAGAGAACTCTGAATGCCAGGCTTCTCACTCTGGATTTAATTCTCTAGATGAAGATGTAAAGGCATTTGAAAAGGGAACCTGAAAGGCTATAGGTGTAGAAAATGGAATGAACTAGAGGAGGGCTTGAAGAAAGAGGGGTTTGGCAACAATAAGAATGGCAAGTTTGCAAAAAATTGACAGGACAAATTAGTCAATTGCTATTTGCATGTGGAATGCCAGGTAGAAGGAGGAATTAACACTGCCTCAAGGTTTTATTCCTAGGTAACAAGGTTTTATTCCTAGGTTATTTCCTAGAAATAACTAGAATTGGGTGGAGGGGAGAGCAGGGCAAAATGACAGTGAATTGGCTTAAGTAATTACTAGCCTTAGCTGAAAATGTCTGCATCAGATGCACACATCTAACACCTTCTGGTGCCAGGCACTGTTTCCAGGGACCTAAGACACAGCAGTGAATGCAACTGGCAAGTACCCCAGCCCTCATGGAACTTACCCTCTAATGGCAGACAAGAGATAATGAACAAGTAAATAAAGAGATAAATATATATTACAGGAAGAACGGGGTTGTACAGAATTTTAATTAGGAGGGTTTACTGAGAGTGTGACATCTAAACAAATACCTAGAGGTAAGGGAGTGAACTACGCAAGAAGCCTGAGAGGAGTCAGCAAGTAAACACCAGTATCTTCAAACAGTCACCCTTTGATGCTTTTGAAGTCAGCAGCAATTGCAGTATATCTCTTTGGTGACCCAGTCCTATTTTCTTGGGCTAGCATTCAGTGTTCCACTTCCTGACTCTATCCTACCCAATCAAGAAAACTTCACCAGTAACACAGTGATAACAAACTGCCTAGTAGGTCAATTTGTTTATACTGGCTGTTTATGTTCCCTACATGGGAGAAAAAGACTACATTTTAAAACAACAAAACCAAAGCACTGTTAGAACATGTTTATACAAAGCTTAAGAAGACAACCATCTTGTTCTCAAAGCAATCATTGATGTAGCAATTTTGAGACTTGAGATTTAAATCAAAGGTGCTAAAGAATGATTATGAATCATGCAATTAAGCTACCAAGGAGGATGCTACAGAGAGGAAAACCATTCACAGCACCATAAAACTGTCAAAAATAAAAATAGTATAATTATCGAAACCAGAAGTAGTATCATTCTTTGATTTTATAATTTATTGTTCAGAAGAGCTGAATTCTAGTCTAAGCTATGCCTTTTATTGATTCTGGGTCCTGGGGCCTCATCTTTATCTGTAAAGGGCAGCTGTTGTGATTTTTCACATTCCTTTCGATCTGAGATTCTAGGTGGCTAGTTATGGTTCCTATGATGTTTAGTTTATTTATATATTTGGGTACTCTGGTTTACCTCCTTTTCCAATAATAGTACAAATAAGCACCCGTCCCAAGTAACACAACTTGTCAGTTCTGTGTAAAAGTGATACGACCTTCTTTTAAACAAACCTGCCAGAGCTTGGTGTTTAAAATGAGGCTACACTCTGCAAGTGCTGCCTTTTCTTATCCCCGTTTAAGAACAGCCTTCAAGACTCTTAAGGCTTCTTTATCATTTGAGAGTGGATTAGATTTGAAACCAGGTGGATGATCACATCTCTGGTAAATGAGAAAAATAATGAGACCTTATGGTGGGATTCAGCCTTTGAAATTCCAAAGGAATCTGCAAGCACTTCTATCAACAACTCTGCGGAAAGGTTTTCCGGTGTTGACGGCTTTGTTAGATTAAAGCCCATCTGAATGCATAATAAAAACAGCCAACGTTAGTGTGGGCTATGCGCCAGGTGGAACTAAGTATTAACTGATTTAATCTCATAACAATCCTATAAGGACGGAACTATCATTATCCTCATTTTATGTATGCAGAAACAAAGTCATAGAGGAATTTGGCAAACTGCCCAACTTTTCACAATTAACAGGTAGATTCAAACTCAGGCATTCTAGCTTCAAATACTCCACAATAATCTCCACAATACGCTGCCTATGTAAACCCTGGAGCTCTTGTTTAAATAACAGTCCCATTACCAGTTGCACTCTTACAGTTCTTGCAAACTGACTAACATGAAGTCAAAATAAAGCTGCACTACAAGTTCACTATCGACTTTCTCCTCCAGTCGTGAACCACGAACTAGAAACGCATTTTAAAGAACACAAAAACCTCAGTACCTGAGGTCTCTCGAGATTTGGGGAGGAGGTGTGTAGAGCAACGCAAATGCTTTCTGTCCTGGAGCTAATGCCGTGAACAAGTGCTGCAAAACTAGAGACAGACCTGCGCCTCTCCCTCTGGGGGTTCACGCCAGGAGGCCGCCCACTCGTACCACGCGCTCCTACTATGCACGGAAGTAGCACAGGGGCGGTTCCAAACAACACCTGGCTCAAACGCGCCCGCGGGAGTACCTCCACCTGGCTCTCGCTACGCCCAGACCCTTCCCCATACTTACCTTCGGAGATCCTCGCCCGACGCATAGCGAGTGGGAAACGCCACCACAGCTGCGCCACAATCAACGAGCCTCGGCGCCGCGCCTCTCGCCCCCAGCTGGGCCAGCCACCCTCCCCGCCTTGGCCCGACCTCCTAGTTCCGCCCCCCGCAGGAGGCCCCGCCCACACAAATAAACGGAACCTTCTCGGCCGCCGGCCCCGCCCACAACTGAGGGCGGGGCTAATGCTCACTCAGCTCCGCCCCGGGCTTTAGGAGGCGGTGGACCGCAGCGCAGCTGCAAGCTGGATGCAGCCTCGCGGCCCTAAATAAATAAAGGAGGGGGAGCCTGGGGTGCATGACCCCAAGCAAGGAAGTGCGCGATGCAGGCGAAGGGAAGGGGGAAGGGGGAAGGGAGAGAGCCAAGGGCTAAGATAAGGAAACAGGTTTGGGAGGCAAAAGAGAAGGCGCTCTCCCCAGGTTCCAGCTGAGGTGTAGTACTGGGTGAGACATCTTAAAGCAGAAGAGTTCACTTTTTCAGCTCCATTAGCTAATGAGCTAATCTCATTCTCCTGCAGGTTAGGAGTCACACGCGAATTTAGGGTTCCATGCATGAATAAGGAATAGCGTTTAGAGAAGCAAAGAAAGGAAGCAAATCCTTTACTGATCTCCATCCACATCTCGTTCATTTAAAAAATTCTAGAAAGGACTCTCAGTAAGAATAGCTCCAGACTTAAATTAATGTTAATCATTCCTTCTCAAACAGCTCAGGCACTTTTCATGAGAGCAGACTCATTACACTCAAAACGAGTTTGGCATTAATGCCCATAGTATACTGCTACGAAGTTTGCTACTACAAGTATGGATAAAGGAAAAAATCAGACCACTAAGAAGGAGATACTTTATTAATATATTTGATTTTTGAAGGTGAAAAACTATTTGCAAATCATGTCAAACACTAATTGAATTATGGTGGGGAAACACAAGGCTCACTTCACCAACAGTATTTGCTGAAGGAATTTCAGAAAACAGTAGCAAGAAACCAGCCTAGCTGTGTGGTCTTAAGGGAAGTCACAATATCTAAAGCCTTTGATTTGCTTATCTGTAAAATGAAAAATTACGCCAGGTGACTTCATGACCTGGAAATGCCCTTCCAAACTTGATTTCATCCTGCCAGGCTCAACAATTGAGGGCAAAGGACCATAGGGAAAGTGCTATCCAGTCAGGAGCCACACAGAGAAATTGGGAATTTTTAGAAAAAGCCCCAGGGATCTTTGGCATCACTTCATTTAAGCTCTCTCTTCTGACTTTTCTATTTGTAATAATAATAACTCTTAGCTCAAAACCTCTACTCTTCCCTCTCAATCCTCACATTTGGTCACCAGGTCCTTGGCTTTCTCCATTACAGAGTCTCTTCAATGACCCTTCTCATTTTCACTGCCATCTCTGTATAAAGTACAAATTCAAAGAACTCAAGATCTTAGATCTGACCCTCACCTATTTTTCCTACCTCATCTCCAACTACTCTCTGATAGAAGAGTCTCTCACTGTACAATATCCACAACATACAGCCAACATTCTGGCCACTGAACATTTATATATACTGCCTCCCACCTCAGAATACTTCTCAGTCCTAGCTACCTGTCCAGATTGTGATAGCTCAGCTCAGGTACCTTTCTATACAATAAAATCCTATAACACTTAGGATCTATGCCGCTCAAATGTGGCACTTAACAGTCCTACCTTGTTTTTTCTGTTATTTATAATATTTATCTCCAAAACTAAACTGTAAGCTACTTACTGGATCACCCTAGGTCCCAGTAAATTAAAGAAGAAAAAGCTATTTTCAGTATCTCAAAAAACCTAAAAGAAATTATATAGGCTATTCGTTACCTATACCAGCAAGATTCTGTTTTTTACTTAATTTTTGTTTTTTTTAGGTTTTAAGTAATCTCTACACCCAATCTGGGGTTCAAACTCACAATCCTGAGATCAAGAGTCACATGCTCCCTTGACTGAGCCAGCCAGGCATCCCAAGATTCTCTGTTTTTATCTGAAATTATATGACACTGAAATAACACCAATTACTTCATGTTAACCAAAGCTTTGATGGGCAGTTACATGTGACTGATTTTAAAAAAGGGAAAACAGGGGCACCTGGGTGGCTCAGTTGGTTAAGCATTCAACTTCAGCTCAGGTCCTGATCTCACAGTTTGCAAGTTTGAGCCCCCCCATCAGGCTCTGCTCTGACAATGAAGAGCCTGCGTTGGATTCTCTCCCTCTCTCTAAAAATAAATAAATAAACTTAAAAAAAAAAGGGGGGGGTGGGGGGAACAGGGGCACTTTCCTGGCTGTCAGTAGAGCATGTGACTCTTGATCTTAGTTGGGGTCTTAAGTTCAAGATTTCCAAGTCTCACTTTGGGCATAGAGATTACTTTTAAAAAGTGGGGGGATAAATTACTATTAAATAAGACTTGTTTTTAAGACTAAATCTATGACATTCACAGAGGTACATAAAGATGAAAAGTAGCTAACACATTCTTTTGTCACCGCATTGCCAAAAAAAATGCTATACCCATAGTAAGTGCTTAAAAATATATTCATTAGTCTATGATTATTTTCAGCTTTATTAAGTCCTCTCTTTCCTTTGCTTTAATTAAAATGCTGATCTTTTCTTTCCATGCAAATATGATTGCAGGAGCTTCCCCTTAAATTTCAAATAAATTTTTAAGAATAAGATAAACAAGAATCACATTGCACTGCTTGGAGTTGGACTAGAAAGGTATTTAGTGTCCCAGAAATAAACCCTGAAATCACAGTAAATTGCCTATTTTAGGGGGTCCTACATAGTACTAATATCTTTAGAGAGTAAATTTGCCTTAATTGCAACCTTACCCAGATGACAAAAGTAGAAGCAGAACCAAGTTTTCAGAATGACTACCCAGTAAGAGTGAAAACTGATTTGCAATCTATCAATGGCCCCTGTGTTTTGAAAATGTCACTGGCATGTTTAAAGGAAGCCCCAGAGCTCTGAAGTCTGGCCCAAACAATCTATAAATCACTATTCACAACAAACCTTTATAATATTTTGGGTGTTTAATAAGTATTAAGTAGGCAGATTAAACAACAGTCACACTTCATTTTACAGACTGGTTGTACCAGAGGCAACTGGTTATAGACTCTCGGAATGTTTCTCTTCCTCTTCTCAAAATGTGAAGTGACTATGAAGATTGGAGCCTTGGGGAACTTCTGAATCTGGCCAAGATATGATAACAAGGACCATATTTACTCTCCCACCTGACCACCACCACCACCACCACCACCAACAAAAAGGACCTAGACAAAATATATAAAACAACAGTTTTCAAGATACTGGATATTAGGCAGTGAAGGAGAATGATGCCTCAGAGATGGAAAATGAACAAGATTTGCCCCAGCTTATTATCTTCAGAGGATTTACAAGCCATGGCAATAAAAGAGGAACTGCAGGAGCTCTAAGTCCAAGAAAAACAAGACAGCTAGAGTTCACAACTCAGATATAGGAGATAACAACATAGAGAATCCCAGAGATCTGCGGAGGGTCTTCCTTGATAATTCAATAGTGCTGATCAGTGCATACCTGCACCCAAGGTCAAGAAAAGAACAAACTGTCTCAGCATTACAAGGAAAAGTACTGGGCATTCGCAGAGGGCCAGGAATAGTGGCTATTCATATCAGGCCAACTAGAAACCTCCCAATTCAATGAGGTAGAGTACTTGGAAGCATTGGCTTGGAGAGTAATTAGCCCTAGATTAAATGCTGCTTTGGTGCTGCCAAAAAATAAAAGATCCAAAAGGATCTAACTATTTTAAAGTAATTTAACTGCATCTCAAATAAAAATTCAGATGTTTATAGAAACACAAAAATATTCAGCACCCAATAAATTGAAATTCACAACATCTGCCATTAAATCAGATATTACAAGGCATGTCAAGAAACAAAAATATGACCCACAACTAAGAGAAAAATCCATCACTAAAACTAACCAATCACTGACACAGATGTTAGAATTAGCAGACAAGAACATTAAAACAGTTATTTTATGGTAATATATTGAAAAAATTAAGTAGAGACAAGGAAGTTATAAAAATTTTCTACATCTGACTTTTAGAGATGAAAATAACAATCTCTAGGGGCACCTGGGTGGCTCCGTCGGTTGAGCATCTGATTTCAGCTCATGTCATGATTTCACAGCTTGTGAGTTCGAGGCCTGCGTCAGGCACTGTGCTGACAGCTCAGAGCCTGGAGTCTGCTTTGGATTCTGTGTCTTCCTCTCTCTCTCTCTGCCCCTCTCCCACTCACACCCTGTCTCTCTCCCCTTTAAAAATAAAACATTAAAAATTAAAAAAAAAAAAAACAAGCAGTCTCTAAGGTGAAAAATACACTAGATGGGATTAACAGAAGAATAGACATTGTAGAAGAAAGCGTTAGTGAACTTGAAGACACACAATATGAAATTTCCAAGATGAATTATAGAGAGAAAAAGGATTTAAAAAGAAAAGGGGGTGCCTAGGGGGCTCAATTGGTTGAGTGTCTGACTCTTGACTTAGGCTCAGGTCATGATCCCAAGGTCATGGAACCGAGCTCTGTGTCAGGCTCCATGCTGAGGATTGAGCCTGCTTGGTATTCTCTCTCCCTTTTCCTTTGCCCCAGTCCCCAACTTGCACGTGCTCATGCACACTCTCTCTCAAAATAAAAAAATGTTTTTCTCTCTAAAAATAAAAAAAAGTTTTTAAATAAAAAAGAAAAGAGAATCAATAAGCTATGGCAAACCTTTAAGCAGCCTAATATACTTGTAGTTGGAGAGGAGAAAGAAGGGTTTGGGGAAGGGTATCAGAAAAGACAGTTAAAGAAATATGACTGGTATTTTCAAAATTTGATGAAAATTATAAACCCACAGATCTGACAAGCTCAATGAACCTAAACACCAGAAACATGAAGAAAACTACACCAAGATATTTCATAATACAATTACTAAAAACCAGTGATAAGCAAAATCTTAACAGCAGCCAGTGGGGGAAACACATGCTATATATGGAGAAACAAGAGATGACAAATTTCTTCTCAGAAATCGTGCAAGAAAAAGACAGCGGACCAACATCTTTGAAGTACAGAACAAAAAGCTAAAAACCTAGAATTCTATACCCAGCAAATAATATCTTTCAAAACTCAAGATAATATATTTTTTTTCAGATGCACAGAAGCTAAAAAAGACCATAACCAGAAGACTTGCACTACAAGAAATGTTAAAGGAAGTCCATATGATAGGCAGAAAATGACTCCATATTTCTGGAAATATAGATATACACTAGGAATGAAGAACACTAGAAATAATAACAATAGAGGTGTTGGGCTTTTTTTATAATTTGAATCTTTTTAAAAGATAACAAATGTTTAAACAACAATAGTAATCATTTATTGTGGATTTTGTGGCCTATATGTAAGTAAAATGTATGACAACAATAGCATAAAGGTTGTGAGGAGAGACATGGAAGTATATTATTGAAAAGTGTATTCTATAATTAACTGTAAGCATCCTATAAGTGATATGGCATAATTCATTTGAAGATAGACTGTGATAAATTAAAGATATATACTTAAACCCTAAAATAGCCATAAAACAAAGGGAGAAAAGGAGTTACAACTAAAAAGTCAACAAAGGAGGAAAAAATGGAAGCATAATGCTCAATCCAAAATAAGGTAGAATAATAGGAAAAAGGACACAAAGAACAGATAAGACAAATAGAAAACAAACAAGAAGACAGACATAAACTTAACTCATATCAATAATAACATTAAATGCAATAGTCAAAACAACCCAATTAAAATTTGTCTTACTGAATGAATAAAATAAGACCCAACTATATTTCACCTACAAAAAAACTATACTTCAAAAATATGAAGACACAAAGTTAAAAGTAAAAGGATGAAAAAGATACACCATGCTAACACTAGTCAAAAGAAAGCTGGAGCAGCTAAAATAATATCACAATAAAGTAGATTTCAGAGCAAATAATACTACCAGGGAAAGAGAAGATCATTTCATAATTATAAAGGGGCCAATGAGGACACAAAAGTCCTAAATATTTTATGCACCTAATAACAGAGCTTCAAAATAAATGATAAAAAAAACTGAAACAACTTCAAGGAAAAATAGGCATATCCTTTTTGGGGGGGATTTTTAAAAAATCTTCATGATAATAGCACAAGTAGAGAGAAAATCGGCCAGGATACTGGCTTAGTCAATTTGGATTGCTGTAACAAAACATCACAGACTGTATAGCTTATAAATGACTGAAATTTAATTCTCATGGGCTCTGGAGACTGAAAGTCTGAGATCAGGGTGCCAGCATGGTTGAATAAGGGCCCTCTTCATGGTCTATGGCTAGCACCTTCTGTGTCCTTATCTGATAGAGGGTATCTTTTTGTAAGAGTACTACTCCTTTTTTTTTTTTTTTTTTTAAGTTTATTTACTTATTTTTGAGAGGGGGAAAGAGAGAGAGAGGAGACAGTGAGAGAAAATCCGAAGCAGTCTCCACACTGTCCGCACAGAGCTCGACTTGGGGCTCAAACTCACAAACCACAAAATCATGACCTCGGCCTGAAAACAAGAGTTGGGCACTTAACCAACTGAAGCACCCAGGTACCCCTAGAGTGCTAATCCTATTCATGAGGGCTCCCAAAGGCCCCACCTACTAATACCATCATCACCTTTGGAGGTTAAGATTTCAACATATGAATTTAGGGGTAGACACAAACATTCAGACCATAGAAAATATAA
Source organism: Panthera onca (assembly GCF_046562875.1). Lineage (NCBI taxonomy): Eukaryota > Metazoa > Chordata > Mammalia > Carnivora > Felidae > Panthera > Panthera onca. The sequence continues at coordinate 17,590,092 of NC_138356.1, read as the reverse complement.
AAGACCTAAACAACACTATTAACCATCTTAACTGACATTTACAGATCACTACAAGACACAAGAATATAATTCTTTTCAAGTACACATAAGACATTTACCAAGATGGACCATACACTGGGCCATAAAATAAGTTTCAATAAATTTATTAGGATTTAAGGCATACAAAAACTATGTTCTCTAACTGCAATGAAATTAAATTAGAAATCAATAACAGAAAAACATCTGGAAAATGTCCAAATATTTGAAATCAAAATATACAATTCTAAATAACCCATGGGTCAAAGAAGAAATCAAAAGGAAAACTAGAAAATATTTTGCACTATATATCAAAATTTGTAGACAGCACTAAAGTAGAACTTAAGAGGTAATACCCATAATAAAAAAAGAAAGTTCTTAAATCAATGACCTCAGATTCTACCTTATTAAATAAAAAAGAGCAAATTAAACCAAAATAATGTAAAAAAAGAAAGAAATTTATCAGAGTACATCCAATGACAAAGAGAAAAATCAATGAGACCAAAAGTTGATTAAAAAAAAAAAAAATCAGTCAAATTGCTAAACCAGACTAATCAGCACACACACACAAAAGACTGAGAAAGGGGGTTAGGTGCCAAGGGATGCAGGCAGCTGGAAAAGACAAGGAAAGGAATCCTCTCCTAAAGCCTCCAGAAAGAAGACAGCCCTGCTGACTCCTTGAACTTAGCCCTCTGAGACCTCCTCTGCTGGATTTCTAAACACATAAGTATAAGATAATAAAGTTGTGTTGTTTTTAAGCCACTAAGTTTGTGGTAATTTGTTATGGCATCAATAGAAAACTAATACATGTGGAAATACCAAGAAGCTAGAAAAGTCAAAAAAGGATTTAAACAGAACAAAACTACCTGATACTGAGGACTTATAAAGCTATCATAATTGTCATAAAGGTAGACAAATAGATCATTAGAACAAACTAGACAGTAAATAGAGATTTGTGACCTTATAGAGAGAAATTGCCGGAAGTATCACTACCAGTCAATAAGAGAGAAGACTTAAATCTAGCTCCTCAACGTTAAGTCCTAAACTCTTTTCACTATAACTGGTTTTTCATACAAGCTTATATCTGAGTTTCATCCTCCATACAGCTGACTACAATATACTTAACCTGAAGCCTGACCTCTTTCCTCAGCTCTAGTTCCAAATTTCCAAGTACCTGCTATATATCTTCCACCTGAAAATAAATGAATGCATGGTTTTCCCTCCATGCCTGTTGTATTAACAGCACTACAATTTACTCAGCTACCCATGTTCAAACTTTGGATTCCTCTTTGACTTCTCCCTAGATCTCCCTCCCTTTCCTTTCCTTTCTCAGAGCCTCTGATAATTTTGTTTTCTTAGGTTAACATCCTTTCTTTTGTCTGCCTCCCATTTCCCAGAGGCTAACTCCTCATCATTCAGGTCTTGTTTAAATAGCTGTTCTTCATCAAGACCTTTCCTATCTAAAATAGGCCTTCCTCTGTGATCTCTGTAATAGCAGCTTGTTCATTTTCTTCATAGCACTGATCACAGTTTGCTCTTTATTTCACTGTTTATTGTTCCCTTGTTCCTGCCCCATTAGAGTTCAAGGTCCATGAAAGCAAAATAACATATCCATCTTATTCACTATAGCATCCTCAGGGCCTGGAGCATATAACAATGGGGTGCAAATCATTAAACGAACAGACCATTACTTCAGCCCCTTCAAGTCTGCTTCCATAGTCTCTGGTATTTGTCCCTTCTCCTTCACTCCAAAAATATAGGTCTGAGCCTTCCTGTTGTGCTAACGTTTTAAATGGTCTCCCAGACTCCTCTCTTTTCCTTCTTTTTATCCATATTGTAGAATGTCATCTAAGACAATTCAATTCTAGTCACATAATTTTCTCTGTTCAAAATCCTGTAATGATTTTAATGAAATCTTTATCAAAACTCTAACAGCCTTGTTTTGCAGAAATGGAAAAAGTGATTCTCAAATTCATATAGAATTGCAAAAGGCCCTATATACCCAAACAATATTGAAAAAGAATAAGGTCTCACACTTTTGATTTCAAAACTTACCACAAAGTTATAGTAATCAAAATAGTATGGTAACAAGCACAAAGATAAGCCTATAAACCAGTGGGATAGAATTGAGTCCATAAATAAGCCTATAATCCATGGCCAAGTAATTTTCAACAAGGATGCTAAGATCATTCAATGGGGAAAGGGCAGTCTCTTCATAGAGTGGTTGGCCACCTGGGTATCCACATGCAAAAAAAAAAAAAAAAAAATGAAGTTAGATCCCTACTTCACACTCTATATAAAAACTGGGGAAGAGGGGCGGCTGGGTGGCGCAGTCGGTTAAGCGTCCGACTTCAGCCAGGTCACGATCTCGCGGTCCGTGAGTTCGAGCCCCGCGTCAGTCTCTGGGCTGATGGCTCGGAGCCTGGAGCCTGTTTCCGATTCTGTGTCTCCCTCTCTCTCTCTCTGCCCCTCCCCCATTCATGCTCTGTCTCTCTCTCTCTCCCAAAAATAAATAAAAAACGTTGGAAAAACTGGGGAAGAGCCAAGATGGTAGAACAGCATGGAAGTTTTTTGTGTGTCTCGTGTCCATGAAATATAGCCAGACCAACACTAAACCATCCTACACACCTAGAAAACTGATTGGAGGATTAACACAACAATCTGCACAACCTGAACCACAGAATTCAGCAGAAAGAGAAAAAAAATCATTTTTATTTTGAATTTTTATTAAATATATTTTTCTTTAATTTTTTTACTATAGTTTTTACTTTTGTGTAAATTTTTTCAAATTCTATCTTACTTCCATCACTCTATTTTAGTCTACTTCAGTGTATTCACCTTTTCAAATTTTCAAACAATTTCTTTGTTTTCTTTTTCCTTTTTCTTTTTTCTCTTTTTTGTTTTTTTTTCTTTTTCTTGAATGCAGAAAGTGAAAAACTTCATTTTTACTTTCAATTTCTATTAAAAATATTTTTCTTTAATTTTTTTACTATATTTTTTGCTTCTATGTAAATGTTTTCAAACTCTATTTTACTTCCATCGTTTTATTTTAGTCTACTACAGTGTATTCAGTTTTTCAAATTTTCAAACTTCTTTTTTTCTCTTTTTTCTCTTTTTTGTTTCTTTTCTTTTTCTTGAATATAGAAAGAAAAAATTCATTTTTATTTTTAATTTTTATTAAAAATGTTTTTAATTTTTTTCCTACTATATTCTTTACTTTTGTGTAAATTTTTTCAAATTCTATTTTACTCCCATCATCTCATTTTAGTGTACTTCAGTGTATCCATTTTTTCAAATTGTCCAACGACTTCCTTTTTTTTTTTTTTCTTTCCCCCCCCCCCTTTTTTCTCTAATCTGTCAAACCACTTTCAACACCCAGACCAAAACACACCTAGGATCTAGCATCATTTTTCGATTTTTTTTCATGTGTGTGTGTGTTTTTAATTTTTTAACTTTAATTTTTTAATTTTAATTTTTCTACCTCATTAATTCCTTTTCTCCCTTCAAAATGACAAAATGAAGGAATTCACACTCTATATAAAAACTAACTCAAGATGGATCGATGACCTAAATACAAGAGCCAAAGTTATAAAAATCTTAATAAAACATAGAGATGAATATTCATGAACTTGGATTTGGCAGTGGATTCTCAGATATGACCCTAAAAGCATGAGCAACAACAACAAAATAGATAAATTGAACTTCATAAAAAATTAAAATTAAAAATTAAAAACCTTTGTGAATCAGGGGCACCTGGGTGGCTCAGTTGGTTGAGCATCCAACTCTTGGTTTTGGCTCAGGTCATGATCTCACGGTTCATGCATTTGAGCCCTGCATTGGGCTCTGTGCTGACAGTGGAAATTCTCTCTCTCACCCTCTCTCTCTGCCCTCCTCCACTCTTTCTCTCTCTCTCCCTCTCTAAATAAACTTAAAAAAAAAAACCTTTGTGAATCAAAGATCATTATCAAGAAAGTGAAAAGACAACCTATGGTGTGGGAGAAAATATTTGCAAATCATGTTTGATGAGTCTAGTATACAGAATATATAAAGAACTCCTATAATTCAATAACAAAACGATAAATAACAAGGGTGCCTGAATGGCTCAGTTGGTTTAGCATCTGACTTGGGCTCAGGTCATGATCTCACAGTTTGTGGGTTTGAGCCCCATGTCGGGCTCTGCTGACACCTCAGAGCCTGGAGCCTGCTTCAGAATCTGTGTCCCTCTCTCTCTCTGCCCCTTCCCCACTCATACTCTCTCTCTCTCTCAAAAATAAATAGACATTTTAAAAAAAGATGAATAACAATTAAAAAATGGGCAAAGGACCTAAATAGACATTTCTACAAAGAAAATATATAAATGGCCAAGAAGCATATGAAAAGATGCTCAACATCATTAGTCATCAGGAAAATGCAAATTAAAACCACAAAGAGATACCATGTCACACACACTAGGATGGTAATAATTTTTAAAAAGTGGAAACAAAGTGTTGGCAAGAATGTTAAGAAACTGGAGCCCTTGTATATTGTTGGTAGGAACGTAAAATGGTGCAGTTACTGTGGAAAACAGTTTGTCAGTTCCTCAAAAAAGCTAAACACAGAATTACCATATGACCTGGCAATTCCACACCTAGATATATACCCAGAAGGACTGAATACCTGTGCCCAAATAAATATTTACATGTGCATGTTAACAGCTGTACTATTTACAATAGCCAAAAGACGGAAACAACCAAATATCCATCAATGGATGAATGGATAGACAAATTGTGCTATATATATTCAACAGATTATTATTCAGTCATAAAAAGGAGTGAAGTACTGACACATGCTACAATATGGATGAACCTCAAAAACATTATGCTAAGTAAAAGAGGCCTGTCACAAGAAGTCACATCCTGAATAAATCCACTACTTGGAATAGGTAGATCTACAAAAATAGAATGCAGATTGGTAGTTGCCAGGGGCAGGAGGGATGAGGGAATGGGAAATTACTGCTTAATGGACATGGGGTTTAACTCGGGTTAAGAAAATGTTTTAAACTAGACAGAAGTACTGGTGGCACAACACTGTAAATATACTAAATGTCACTGAATTGGTCATTTTAAATGGTTAGTTTTATGTTATGTGAATCTCACTTTAATTTTGTGAAAAACGCCTTAACAATATCCCACTGATGACTAAGATCTTCTCAGCCTAGCCTCCTAGATCCTACGTATCTGACTATCACATAACCTACTTCCCCTTTATGCCTCCCATTCTCCAAGCAAAACAAGCCTTTTCCTTTATTTACATGTAACACAGAACTTCATTTCTCTACTTATATAAGTCCTGCTCTTCTTTCATGGCATTATTCAAATACAAGCTCCTTCAAAAGTTTTTCTCAATCTTTCAGTGGGGAATCTCTCTTTCCTGTAAGCCCTTAGGAGAATTTTATCTGTACCTCTTTCTTTCTACCTCAGAGTTATTTATTGTTTTTCCCCTATTAGTCAATAATTGTCAGCAAGATCCATATGTGATTCACCCTATTATTTCCAGGGTCCTTAGGATATTCTTACACGGATCAACCACATAATATTTATTGAAGGAAAAAGATTAATATAAATTTCTACATATGAATCCTCTTGGCTTCCATTATAGAATTGGAGATGTGTTTTTATGCGAATATATTTGACTCTAGCATGTCTAAAACCCTTTAAAAAATCACATAAATAGGTAATATTACAGTTTCCTGATGAAACAGTTATAAACACATTTCTGAACACTAATAGGAAATAACTAGACCTATTTGCATCCTTGACAATAATTGCTAATGTTCGTTTTTGTCTTTTTGAGGGGGAGAGACAGAAGCGGGTAGAGACAGAGGGAGAGAGAGAATCCTAAGCAGGCTCTGCACTGTTAGTGCAGAACCTGGATGTGGGGCTCAAACTCACAAACCATGAGATCATGACCTGAGGCGAAATCAAGAGTCAGTTGCTCAACAAACTGAGCCACCCAGGCACCCCAATAATGTTCTTAATAGTATGAGTCAAAATAATAATAGCTAACAGTCATATATCACTTTTACATATACTAATATTCACAGTAAGCTTATGAGCTATGTTCCTAATAATAATGTTCTTAATAGTATGAGTCAAAATAATAATAGCTAACAGTCATATATCACTTTTACATATACTGATATTCACAGTAAGCTTATGAGCTATGCACAACTATCATCCCCATTTTACAGGTGAAGAAACACTTACAAAGCCAAATCACTTTGCTCAATGTCACTTGCTATTAACTGGCAGATCAGGGATTAGAATCTGGCTACTTTCGTTCCATAGTACATGCTGTTAACCACTATGCTACATCACCTTTCTATAATGACAACTTACCCATGTATAATAAAACGGCTTTGAAAGGTCAATGAGTTTCCAAGAAAAAACCCACTGCTAATATTCTAGAGTAGGTTAATATGAAACTTTTACTGTTTTCTCAGACTTTGTCTCTGGAATTTTGAGATGGCAGATAACTTTTAGAAATAAAGTTGATTCCATTGTACTGAGATATACTGACTAAGAAAGAAAGTTGAAGCAGGAACACAACATAATGCACTATTAAAGATATAATGACTGGGACACCTGAGTGGCTCAGTCGGTTGAGTGTCCGACCTCGGCTCAGGTCATGATCTCACAGTTAGTGGGTTTGAGCCCCACGTCAGACTCTGTGCTGACAGCTTGCTCAGAGAAAGAAGTCTGTTTTGGATTCTGTGTCTCCTTCTCTCTCTGCCCCTCCCCCGCCTGCACTGTCTCTGAAAAATAAATGTAAAAAAATTTTTTTTAAATAAAGACACAATGACAAATGAACTATATAATAAAGGGACACAGTAGACGTTTAAGTACACCCCTGGGACTATACATTTACTGAAATATAAAGGCGCCTGAAACTTAAAAAGAAAGGCTGATAAGTATAATTTCTGATAATACAACTTTTAAATGTTATTTTCTGAATCCCAAATTCCATATAATTCTTACATATAATAGTTCTTATATATCTTGTGTTTATTTAAAAAAAATTTTTTTAATGTTTATTTTATTTTTGAGACAGGGAGAGACAGCATGAACAGGGGAGGGTCAGAGAGAGAGGGAGACACAGAATCTGAAACAGGCTCCAGGCTCTGAGCTGTCAGCACAGAGCCCGACGCGGGGCTCGAACTCATGGACTGAGAGATCATGACCTGAGCTGAAGTCGGACCCTCAACCGACTGAGCCATCCAGGCACCCCTCTTTTGTTTAAACCCATGTTGGTTTACATAAATATTAATGTTATAGTGAAGAGACCTAACTCTATAAAAGAGAATTAATGACCTATGATATAATTACATTGAAGCCCTATACAGCAATGGGCCAGAGAAAATAAAATTCAATAAACAACAATTAGGGGTTATTTATCTTAGAAAGGAAATAAAATCTTTGAATTTGACATCCAATTGAATCCTTTCTCAACTCTCAGAAGTCATATCTTTTCTATTAATCTTGTATGCAGAAAATCATCTATTAATGATGTGCTGAGTAATTTTATTTGACACTGGAATTTGAAATAAGCCTTTGGGTTTAAATTTGCCTCAAATGATTTATATGATCTGGTTACTAATTTTTAATCCATGATTAATTACGCATATTTCTTTTAAAAGACTGCCTAATTCAGATTCCATTAATGGAGACACAGACTACAAGAACATTTTTTATGCATTCTTTTGTATGCTAAGGGGGAAAATTATTTTCCAGTGTATTTTCATGATTCAATACACTATGTCATAAATAGGTGATTTTTTTTTTCCAGTTTGGGTCCCAGAGCTTAGCACTAACAGCTTCATTCATATGAATTTCCTTTCTAAAGATTTTAACGTGGGTTTACCATTAACCTCATTAAAACACTCACAAGCTCTCTTCCTTTATAATTTTTCTCTAGTCATATCAAATTTGTATCCAAATACTTATATCTTTTAATAAGAGAATAACAGAAACACAAAAAAGATGACGTGACAACCAAAATAATTTACAGATAAAGGGAAATAGGGAAGAAGAGAAAGGCAACTGTTCTTGATTCTAAATCCTTGATCTGATACCATGATTTATAAATTACTAATTGATTTCACTAGTGTCTCCATTAATTGATGACTAACATTTTATTTGGCAAACAGTATAATAAAAATTCAATTTAGGGTCACCTGGGTGGCTCAGTCAGTTGAGTGTCCACTTCTTTTTTTCTTATTTTAATTTTTTAAGGTTTATTTATTTTTGAGAGAGACAGCACGAGGGAGGGAGGGGCAGAGAGAGACAGGGAGACACAGAATCTGAAGCAGGCTCCAGGCTCTGAGTTCAAACTCACCAACTGCAAGATCATGACCTGAGCCGAAGTCAGACACTTAACTGACTGAGCCACTCAGGCGCCCTATCCAACTCTTGATTTCGGCTCACATTATTATACCAGGGTCATGGGATTGAGTCCCATGTCAGGCTCTGCGCTGAGTGTGGAGCCTGTTTAAGTCTCTCTTTCTCTCTCTCTCCCTCTGCCACCTCCCCCACTCACACGTGCGCATGGTCTCTAACTAAAAAAAATTTCAATTTAATTCAGCAAGTATTAATTACCTAGTATGTATACTGCTCTCTACTGGGCTCTATGTATAGTATATCAAGTGTATAAAATGAAAATTTCAATACCCCCGTGTGTCATTGACAGAACAAGAAACAAAGGTTATTAAGTATAAATTATATTTACTACAGTGAGGGGGAGGGAAGATGCTATGAGAGCTCAGATGTCATGTATTCTAATTATTTGTTCAAAGATAATGTGCAAAGTTAACAAAAGTCAAGAAAGAAAAACATAAAGTTTATTATTTACATACATGGAGGGAAATATAATAGGAACTAAAAGCAGAAAAGATTAAAAATAAAAATGGCTCTTTCTCAAAGTTAAACAAATAGACCTAACCAAATTGATTAGAGGAATTATTTTAAGTCACTTCAAACAGTACAGCTGACTCCCAAACAATGCTGGGGGTTGGGGACACCAATAGCCCCCATTCTGCAGTTGAAAATCCATGTATAACTTTAGACTCCTCAAAAACTTAACTACTACTAAGCTACTGTTGACTGTTGGTAATTGCCTAACTGGTAACAGCCAATTAACACTTATTTTGTATGTTATGTGTACTATATACTATATTCTTTCAATAAAGTAAGCTAGAGAAAAAAATGTTATTTAAAAAAGCATAAGTACTGTATTTATTGAAAAAAATCTGCATATAAGTGACCTGTGCAGTTTGAACCCATGTTGTTCAAGGGTCAGCTGTGTATTCCTGGTGGGATAAATCCCAAAGACAAAAAAGAACTGTAAAGAAAATCTTAAACTCGGGGAGCCTGGGTGGCTCAGTTGATCAAGCATCCAACTTTGGCTCAGGTCACAATCTTGTAGTTTGTAAGTTCAAGCCCTGCATAGGGCTCTGTGCTGGCAGCTCAGAGCCTAGACCCTGCTTCGGATTTTGGGTCTCCCTCTCTCTCTGCCCCTCCCCCGCTCATTCTCATTCTCTCTCTCTCTCGCTCAAAAATAAATAAACATTAAAAAAAAATCTTAAACTCTATCCAAGCAATCATATGTTGGTAACGGTATTATTATTCTGAGACTGTGTTTGTGTTGTAGGATAAATAAAATGAGTAATTATCTTTGTGTCTTTAAAAACCAAGGATTTTGATGTGAGAGAGAGGAGATACATAGAAGAGATCAGTTTTTAAAAAACCCAAAACACAAAAAATCTATAGTACTGAATTTCACTTGGAAATAACATTATGAATATATTTTGTATTTTACTTTTAAAATATATGCATATATGTATTACCCAGGTTTGATGCAGAAAAGACCTAATATCAATCATCTCAGAGAAATGAGCACTAACAGCACCTAGATAGTGGTCTCTAGACATTTTCCACTAAAATGAACCAGGGCTCCTTATAGGATCAGCAGATTGCAGATATGGGTCGGGAAATACACAAAATGAGCCTGGAATGTCTTAACTTCCTTACTTCTGGTATGGTATCAGTGAGTACTATAGTCACGTCAAAGGCCTCAGGGCCAATTCAGAGCTAACCAAAGATGGAAAAATCAAGCATAAAAAAGAATTAGTTCACTATGGTGAACTAAAACACAGTGAATGTTAAATACAGGAGTTTACAAAGACACTAAAAAATACAAAACAAACCTCATGGATTACCTATGAGTGATATTAAGGAACTAAATCTTTTTTTTTCTTTTTTAACTGGTAAATCAATGGTAAGAATCGAACCTTTATACTGCCTTTCCAATACAAATTACACCCCAAGGTAACCAAATAGTCGATGAGGGGAAGCTGCTTTTTACAGAATAATTCTAGCTAATGAATAAAGCAGAACAGAATTAGAATATGACCATTTTGCAACCTCTAACAAGTTAATGCAACTAGGCAATGATCATCAATGACTGTTCACCTTACAAAAGTACAGCCAACCAGACATTTTTTATGAATCCTGATAGAAAAACATACCACCACTTACAGAGGATTCTCGCCAAAAAATTTGAACCCAAATCTCATCAAGTTTCTACTTCTAACTTCCAATTTATAAGAAATACAAGGGCTAGAGATACATGATAAATGACATTTTAGGGATGCAATCAGCAAAATTTAGTGGGAAATTATATAGGACAAATGACCTTGTTTCTTCATGATGTAAGCTATAAGGGAAAAATGAAAGGCAAGAAACACTTAGATTAAAAGACTGAAAAGATATATCAACTACCAATTATATAGATATTATTTGAATCTCAATTGGACTAAACAAACTGAAAAAATTATGAGGTAACTAGGGAAATTTAAATATGACTGGATATCTAATGACATTAAGAAATAATTGTTTTTTAAGATACAATGTTTCTGTTGTTTCTGAAAAGAGTCTGTATTTTAGACATACTGCTGAAATATTTAAGGATGAAATGACCTGATGTCGCAGATTTGCTTCACTATAGAGACAGGAAGAGAGGGTGATTAGCTGAATGAGATTTAGCTGTAAGTATGTAACTGTTGAAAGTGGGAAACATGTTTATAATAGCTAATTATACTTCAGATTACTTTTGTATATGTTTAAATTTTCTATAATAAAAAGGTTTCTTTCCTTAAAACAGTGTTTGCTTCAGAGGACTGGTGAGGTGGGGGAGTGTTTGTTTTTCATTATAAGCCTTCCTATACTATTTGGTTTTTTTTTTAATTTTTATTTTTAGATACATACATATATTTAATTTCTAAGGAAACAGTCAAATAACAAGATATACACATATGTTAACAGGGGCACCTGGGTGGCTCCGTCGGTAGGTAAAGTGTCTGACTCTTGGTTTTGGCTCAGGTCATGATCTCATGGGCGGGAGACTGAGCCCCACATCAGGCTCTGTGCTGGGTGTGGACCCTGCTTGGGATTCTCTCTTTCTCCCCATCTCTTTCTGCTCCCTCTCTCTCTCAAAATAAATAGATAAGCTTTTTAAAAAATAATAAAATAAAAATGTTTAAAAAAAGAAATATATATATGTTATAAATTTAATCAGTCTATGGTGATCTAGGTCTAAAATGAATAGTATACACGAGCAGTTTTCAAAGTATAGTCCGTGGATCCCTGGAAGGCCCTATGACCCTTCTGGGGGGGGGGGTCTGTGAGGTCTATTTTCATAATAAGATGTTATTTGCGTTTTTCACTGATTTGCACTGATGGTGCAAAAGTAATAGTAGCTAGAACTGCTGGTGCCCTGGCATGAAACAAGGCAGACTCATTGCTTTACTACTCATTATTTTCCTCACCATTACTCACTTGGAGTTTAAAAAGAGGGGGAAAAAAATCAAGTTCACTTAAGGATATCCTTGAAAAAGCAATAAAAATTTTATTAAATCTTGACCTTTGAGTACATTAGTTTTTAATACTCTTGTGTGACAAAATGGGAAATATGCATAAAGGACTTCTGCTGTATACCAAACTCTAATGATTGTCTGGAGGGAAAGTCCTTCCTTGTGTAATTGAGTTAAAAGCTGAAGTAGCTGCTTTATATAGAACACAATTTTTACTGAAAAGGATGACTGACAAATGACAATATTTGCCAAGCTTGGATATTTGGCAGACATTTTCTTGAAAATGAACAAAGTAAGCCTGTCACATCAAGGAAAACAACTCAGTGTGTTTGTTGGCATTGACAGAATTCAACCTTTAAAGTGAAATTAAGAGTATTGGAAAATATGTTTCTTCCCCCTTGAGTTTCCCTGCTTCCTTCCACTGAAAGATTTTTCTGACGCACTTAGTGATATTAATAAATATGATTTTTAAAAATATTGTTAAATAAAATGTGTCAAAATTTGGAAAATCTGCATACATTAGTGAACCAGTATTTTCCAAAAGACTAATACATGAAGTTACAAAATCATGCCTGCATCAAAGATCCATTCAAAATATAAATGACTATAGTGGGTTGAATGGTGGTGTCCCAAATGGAACACAAGATAATTTATATTATCCAGGTGAGGCTTAAATCCAATGACAAGTGTCCTTATAAGAGACAGAAAAGAAGACACAGAGACAAGCAGAGGAGAAGGTCATGTGAAGATGAAGGGAGACAAACACCAGAAGCTATAAGAGGTAAGGAACAAATGTCCCGCTGAGTTTTTGGAGAGACTGTGGCTCAGCTGACACCTTGATTTCAGACTTCTAGCCTTCAGAACTGTGAGAGAATAAATTTCTGTTGTTTTAAGCCACACAGCTTGTGTTTAAAAAATGGCCACTTGCCAAGTCTTGGTATAGTATCAAAGAAGAATCTTCACAGTTTTCTGGACAGGCTACTAAAATATCCCTGCTTTTTCCCACTACATATCTTCGTGAGGCCTTATTTTCTCCATACCTCAATCAAAACAACATATTGTAACTGTTTGAATGCAGAAACAGGTGTAAGAATCCAGCTGTTTCCTAGTAAGACAGACATAATTCAAGAGATTTGAAATATGTAAAACGGCAATAATCTATTTTTTTTTTTGCTTTGTGAAACGCTTATTTATCATAAGAATGTTTTATGTTAATATGTAATAGGTAAATTGTTTTAATTTAAATAAATATTTTTGAGGCATCCTGATGGTGCAGTCAGTTGAGCGTCCAACTTTGGCTCAGGTCATGATCTCACATTTTGTGAGTTCGAGCCCCATGTCAGGCTCCGTGCTGACAATTCAGAGCCTAGAGCCTGCTTCAAATTCTGTGTTTCCCTCTCTGTCCCTCCCCCACTCGTGCTCTGTCTCTGTCTCTCTCAAAAGTAAACATTTAAAAATATATTTTTTAAAAATTTCTCAGTTTTAACTTCTTATATAGTAATTATTGATAATCCACATAAATACAAACTCTTTGGGGTCCTCAATAATATTTTAGAGTGTAAGGGGTTTTGAGACCAAAAAGTCTGAGCACCACTGGCATACACAATCAGTAAAAAAGTATAGACAAGTAGTGGCCTGAGTGGTCAAAGGTATCATGTATGTAAGATTTCAGTTATTTTGAACTATGCATTGGATTTTCAGGGCCAGGAAGGCAGAGAAAGACCCTTCCAGGCAAAAGAACCCCATGAACGTATAATGTACTTTAGAAGCAGGTGAACACATGATAATGTTGGAAGATGGGGCCATTAATAAACATAATTTTACATATCCAAATTTTTTTTTTAATTTGAGAGAGAGGGAGAGGGAGAGAGAACACACTCACCCAAGCATGAGTGGGGGAGGGGTGAAAAGAGGAAGAGAGAGAATCTCAAGCAGGCTCCATGCTCGGCATGGAGCCCAATGCGGTGCTCAATCCCACAACCCTGAGATCATGAGCTGAAATCAAGAGTTGGACGCTCAACCAACTGAGCCACCCAGGTACCCCTATTATTATCTTTTACAACACTAGATAGTAAACTAGCCAACTACAACTCTCTGAGTCTGTCATTCTCTCTACCTGGAGCACTCATACCTCTACTTTTTGCTGATGTATCAGTCTACTAGGGCTGCCATACCAAAGTGCCACACACTGGGTAGCTTAAAGAACAGAAATTTATTTTCTCACAACTGCAAAGGCTAGAAGTCCAAGATCAAGGTGTCTATAGAGTTGGTTTCTTCTGAAGCTTCTCTCAAGGCTTGTAGAGGGCCATCTTCTCCTTGTGTCTTCACTTGGCCCTCCCTTTGTGTGTATCTGTGTCTTCATTTATTTTTATAAGGACATTAGTCATGTTGGGTTAGGGTCCTCCCTAATGACCTTATTTAACCTAAGTTACCTCTTTAAAGATTCTATCTTCAAATACAGTCACATTCTAAGGTACTGGGGGTTAGGATTTCAACATATGAATTTGGAGAGAGACAATTCATTCCATAAGACTTGGCAAACTCCTACTTCCTTTTGGGAATCAGCCTGAATCATACTTCCTCAAGGAAGCATTCTTTCACCCTGGATTTAGGTTAGGGTACTTGTTCCATTCACATAGTATCCAATACTTACCCTACATACCATTTATCACACAAATGTAATGAAACACTTGGTGTAATTGTTTTATGACCATCTCCCCTTAAGCACCATGAGGACAGAGACTGTGTCTGTCATATTCACCACTGAGTCTGAAAGGGTTTAGGATAATGCCTAACACACTAGAGCCATTTAATGAGTGGGTGAGGGAATGCTGTGTGTGTCACAACATTAGAGAGTTTCACTGATGGAAACTCCAGGTCTGTGAGCCTTCTGGGGAAGCATTCTGAGTACTTAAACAGCTGCCATCCATAAGAGATGTACTGGCACATCAGTATATTGGTGGTAAAGCCTCACTGGCTTTTAATCCCACTGGGGCAATAGGTTAAGGGGGTAGAGATTTAACTCTAGTCCTGGCTCAATCATTAACTAGCAACATAAAAATGGGGACAATGTTCCTTAACTTTGCATTGTCTCTCATTCCATCTGTAAATGCAGAAATTATCCAAAATCAAAACTGGTCACAATTTAAACAGAAACCCTCTGATCTGTGAATATCCAAAATATACAAACCAACTCTTGCTATTGGGGCCCTTGTCTGCCCTTGATGGGAGAGTTAACCCCAACTTTTATCAACCAATTCTGCTGAAACTCTGGGAGTCTCACCTCAAGACTTCTGTAGACTTCTCTCCCACCACAACTGTCAAAGCTTTGCTAGTTGGTTGCTAGTCAAACAAAGTTCCAAAGAGTCACTACCACTTCCCCAAAACTCAGGACTCAGAGGGCAACCGGAGTTCAGAGGTTCGTAAGGGCATTTAAAGTCTAGGGCCAATATTAGTAATCTTGCAACTTGGTTAGGAATTAAGAAATGATATTTATGACTTTAAGGGGGAAGTGCATTTGAATTAAAAAAAAAAAACACAAATACAAGCGAATGCCTAGAATATTTCTGGAGTATGGAGAGGGCAGGATCATATTCTTTTATTTTAAGGTTGGGAAAGTATGTAATGTGGGGAAAAGAAAAGTTTCAGCAATTTACAGTGTCTTTGGTTATTCTTTTCTACATATTGCCTAACCATATATCTTGATTATCCATGGGGCTCGGGACAAGTTTCTACCTTTGTTACTGTCCCCTCAACTGGAGATAAAAATACCACAAGAGGTGGTTGTGAATGTCAGGTGAAATCACATGTGGAAATATATTAAATGCAGATATACTGAAGGGTTCCATAGAATGTATAAAGTTCTGGCTTCTGCCTCTTAGGAACTGCATAACTGCTGGTAAGTGTTAACTTCTTTGTGCCTCAGTTTCCTCAGCTGTAAAATGGAGATAGTAATAGTATCTACCTCTTGTGCCTGAAACAAAGGAAGCATTCAGTTAGTATTAGCTATTTATTTTAGCGCTTTGTAATTCCTAGATCTTTTCCATCTAATATGATCGCATTTGACCATCTCAGAAACTTGTGATTTCCCTATTCTTAAACATCGCACCTCCTTTCTTCTTTCTTTCCCTCAGCAGCGCCCTAGTCTCACTGCAAACTTATCTCCCTTTACATCTTTATCTCCATTAACATCTCCCACATCCCCAAACCCTGTGGTAAAGAACCTGGGCTCCCTTAGCCTTTAGTGACTTCCCCTTCTCTTTAAGGAAAAAACTACCTATATTTCTCTATAAACCAACAGCTGCACTCTTTCTCTGCCTGAAATGTTCTGTCCCCCTGGTTTTTGTTGGGGTAACCCCTACTGTTTCACTGAATTCATTTCATCTTCTCCTTGGCTTCTTTCTGACCAACTTCTGCAAACTAGGGCATGTCCCCTTTTGTGTTTGCACAGCCTCTTAAATTTATATCCTAAATTATCATATTATATAATAATTTTCTCTTTGCATTCTTATTTTTTACAACCTCAGAACCCAGCACAGAATCTAGTATGTAGAATAACCTAATGCTCCTGTTTGCCTGGGAGTGTCCTGAAAGTCCTGAATCCAAGGAAACCCCACAGTCCTGGGTAGATGGTCACCCTATTACACATTCATGTATTGAAATCAACAGGGTTCACACTTCCTGTCTTCTCTGTTCCTCTACTGTTCACTCTTCAACTCAATGTCCACCCTTCATCTCCCCAAACTGCTTTGACACTTAGCACAGTGCTCTCCTCATGGCCAAGTCTACTGGACACTTTATAGTCCCTCTTAGATTGACCTCTCAGTAAATGATATTTAGTAACCAGAGATTACTCATGTGGTATACCTGCTTTTTCTTTTAGTGAAGCAAGCCAGTATTAAAATATCGACATTTATTAAGTGCATGAGTATATGTGGATTCAAGGCACCGTCCCATGTGTTGTTTACATGGTTCTAAATGTCATGCCATACTTATGAGTTCATTAAAATAATCACAAGATGTGATCAAGGACTACTAAATGTTTTCTGAATAAGAAGTTTCCAGAAGTCATGACTCATGGAATTAAAAAAATATTTGAAGCAATGAGAAAAGCAGTTCTTCTTTTTTGTGAAATCCAAACAAGAAAACAGAATGGTATTCTCTTTAGGAAGAATCATAAAAAAAATCATAAAAAAATCCTGAAAGCTTTGAAAGTAGCTGTATTAAAAATTACCTATAAAATGAGTAAGTAAACAGGTACTTAAATTTACTGAGTATTTATTTTAAATCAAAGAACAGGTTTTTAAAAATATCTTAATAGTGAAAGCTTTCCCTTCCCCCTTCTTAAGATTAACTATAAGATTAACTAATCCTATCAACGTAAATTGCCCAGGAATTGCCTGTTCACATATCCCTCTCTCTCTCTCACTGAACTCTAAGTTCTTTGAGGGCAAGATTGGATCTAGTTTCTTACTACATCTCCTGCACTTAGACAAATAGGTGCCTGGCCCATGGAGGGGCAAAAATAAATATCTTAAGTACAGAGGAAGGGAGGAAATCCTAACAGTGAGCAAATTTTAGTGGCGCCTGGGTGGCTCAGTGAGTTAAGTGTACAACTCTTGATCTCAGCTCAGGCCACGATCTCATGGATTACAGGATCAAGGCCCAAGTCAGGCTCTATGGTCACAGCACAGAGCCTGCTTGGGATTCTTTCTTTCACTCTCTCTGCCCCTCCCCCACTTGCATGTGCACACATGTATGTGCGTGCTTTCTCTCTCTCAAAATAAATAAATAAACTTTTTTAAAAAGTGAGCAAATTTTAGATAGTTGTAAAGCAAGGATTTTTCAGAAGAGAGGGCATTGTATGAGAAATTCACATAAATTCATTTGTAAAACACTTCCAGATATATAGAAAGGAAAGCATTGGCAATAAACACTAATTGTAAACTTGACACAACAGCCATTATTGACTCACTTTTCCTTGAATTTGTAGAAATTCAAATATCACAGTGAAAAAATTAATTCAGCATCTTACAGTCCATCTTATTTCCAGATGGTAGAAGATGTCCTGATCAAAGCAGGCTGAGTGAATATAAAATGCTTTTTTTGTCCAAAAATCAAGCAATCTGAAGGAAATTTTTTCACTGTTCATATTCAGACAATCTCTCTCTCTCTCTCTCTCTCTCTCTCTCTCACACACACACACACACACACACACACACACACACACACACACTACACACACACAAACCATTTCCAGGCAGTGGCTTATATTCAATTATTCAACTGGTATGTACCAGGACAATCATCTTGGGTTAATACATATTCAATAAAAATTAGCTATTATTATTATTAAGATTATATTCTGATTCCTGAAATTGACTATGTCTTTATCTCATATCTATATATCTATATCCCTACATCCATGTTTAAACGTATCTAAATAGTCTAGAATTCCTCACTTCCTGACTTTTCTGAATAAATCAACTATCTTTAATTCATTTATTTTTCCTAGAAAAATTGCTAAAATTGATACCATATTATCAAACCATTGATTTGAAATAATTTCTCTCAAATCTTCCTTAAATTCATTTTTTTTTTAAAGTAAGCTTCATGCCCAGTGCAGAGCCCAACACAGGACTTGAACTTATGATTTTGAGATCGAGATCTGAGCTGAGATCAAGAGTTAGTCGCTTAACCAACTGAGCCACCCAAGTACCCTTTCAAATCCTCCTAATTTCAAAGAAAACCAAATTGAAGTTTTCGTGAAATTCAGAAATTAAGCAATTGGTTTAGCAATTCCACTTTTGCTCATGTGCAACAAGGGACATGTATAAGAAGTCAATGTTTGTACTAGCTCCAAACCTAACAATGACCCAAATCTCCATCAAGAGAAAAATAGATAAGTAAATTGGGACAGTCATACAATGGAATATTACACAGAAATGAAAATGAATGAACCACATCTGTATACATCAACATGGATGAATGTCACCAACACTACTGTTAAAAGTATCAGGAGAGGGGCACCTTGGTGGCTCAGTCGGTTAAGCGTCCGACTTCGTCTCAGGTCATGATCTCACGTCCGTGGGTTCGAGCCCCGCGTGGGGCTCTGGGCTGATGGCTCGGAGCCTGGAGCCTGCTTCCGATTCTGTATCTCCCTCTCTCTCTGCCCCTCCCCCGTTCATGCTCTGTCTCGCTCTGTCTCAAAAATAATAAATAAACGTTAAAAAAAAATTAAAAAAAAGTATCAGGAGAAATTATTCCATTTATATAAGTTTCAAAGACAAAAAATTCAGCATTTACTGTTTAGAGATAAATACAAATGTTGAAAAAATAATTTTACAGTAAGTCAGGAGAATAATAAATACAAAATTTTGCCATAGTTAATTGGTGGATGGAGGGACATGAACTGAATTGCATAGGGCACATAGGGAATCTAATGTATTACTAGTATTCTATTTCTTAAACTGAGTGGTAGATAAATCGGGGTCTGTTTTAGTGTTATTCTTTATATTTTACACACTTGTGAATATTCTCTTATGTGTGTTTAATAATATGTTTAAAAAAGAGTATCTTACAAAAAATATTTTAAGCAATTCAAATCTAAGTCCACTGTATCCCTGGAATGTTAAGCCTTCTACTTTTTAACTAAAAAAGCATAAGTGGAGATTTTTGGTTTAATAAAAATATATCTGTAAAGCTATATATTATTTACCCTCAAAATTTAGTCTTCCAAATGGAAGAAACCGCCCATTAATAAAATGATAATTTTTCTATCAGATGAAACTAATCAAATTTTACCCATTTTGTTATATGTTGACCAAAGGTAGTTAATTTCAGAAACTGTATTATAGAATAATTTTCTGAATAATACAAAATGGATCCATCCCTTACTCTCTATTTTCTTTACCATTCTCTCATATAAGCATTCATACAGCTAGAATATCTAGTTAGACTTTTACTGGAAATAATTTAACAGCAAAATTAGAAATCCCTAATGGCCAACTCTGACATAATGGGTTTCAAATTGATGAGTCCACCATCTTTGCAAAGGTAACCCAGACAAATTGATGACAATAGCATGTAGGCAATTTTCAAAATTAAAATTGATGAGCCTGCTCCTTCTACTTGTCAGAGTAGAGAGTTTATTGATCTCAGTGATAGAGGGAAATGCAAGTCAAGGCAGAGCTGAACTGGTCCTGTGTGTCCCTAGTGCTAGTCAGGTCCAGGAGAATCGTGATGCTGGTGATACCAGGAACAGCCTGGACAAAATATGTCCCACAGGCAGGATGAGCCCAGCATATTTATAGTACATTAGCATAAAAAGGAAGAATCTATCAAGACTTGACATATTTATAAATTCCCCTAGGTAATACCCAAAGCCTGAGTAGCTTGGCAAAAAAATTATTTCAAAAATTTGGAATTCCCTCCAGCAATGTACTGTTGTTTTAATAGGTTGCTAATTCACCACAGACAGGATTAACTTTTTTAGAAAACTCTGAGCATAAATAGATACTACCTTAGTGGCAGTATGTTTTTGAATTCACCAAAACTATCTCCAAATTAAATCTTCTAAGAATCAGAAGAAAGGATCTGAATTATATAACTTCCTACTGTTAGTTTTGATTCAGCAGAACATCCTGAATAAGTAGGAGGAAAGTAGATGGAAAAGGCACTGAGCTAGATGCTTTACATACCTCAATAGAAGGAACTAACATTAATGGAGCCAAGCCCTGTGCAGAGGACTTCACATATTCTCTCATGTAATCCCCATAGGGACACCTTCTGAACTCCATTCTACAGAAGTGGACAATGAAACATTAAGTAACTTGCTCGGCACTGCTAGAATTCCTGGTGCTCTACTTGCCATGCTATGCTGTAAAACACATTGCATTAACTTTTGAGTGAGACTGAGCAAATCAAATCAATTAAAAAAAGTAATTGCTAAGTGGCTAAAAGTTTAAAAGATAAGAAGCTTTTTAACTTTATACTAAAATGGCACACATGTCAAGGAATTTTAAAATAGTGTGTAATACCATTCTTCCATAACATGGCACCATCTCAGGCTTCTCCAGCTTTCTTACTCCTCTAGACCTGGGCTTTCTAAAAAAGGCATTCTGTACTATTTACTCAAAAACACTATTTGGCTGTTTAAATTACTTGAAGATAGTCTTTTATTTGTAAGGAATTACTCTGTAAGAAATTTTACTCAAGTTACTGGGACGGAGAAACCATGGTCATATGCTCAAAAAGAAAAAGAACACTAAAATGAGGTTAGGGAATAAAACAGTCTATTTTAAAAGTAAACCTCACACCTCAATATCATGAGAACTAACAACTTTCACAAGGCCACCTTCAGCATGCTTCGTATTATGAATTGCCTCCTGATGTCATATTCTTGATATCTGAATTGGCAACAAGAGAACAACAAATACTGGCCTGCCAAAATCTAAAGTTAAAAGGGGTGGGGGAAAAGGAGAAACTTTGTTTTTTTAAAAAGAGAAACCACAAAAGGCAATTTAAAATCTATATAGCATTCTTGGGGCTCCTGGGTGGCTCAGTCAGTTAAGCATCCAACTCTTGATTTTGGCTCAGCTCATGATCTCATGTTTCATGAGTTCAAGCCCCATATCGGGGTCTGTGCTGGCAGTAGAGTCTGCTTGGGATTCTCTCTCAATCTCTCTCCCTCTCTCTCTCTCTCTCTCTCTCTCTGCCCCTCCTCTGCTCTCTCTCACTCTCTCTCAAAATAAATACACTTTTTTTTTTAATTAAAAAAATTAGGGGCACCTGGGTGGATTGGTCGGTTAAGCGTCCGACTTCGGCTCAGGTCATGATCTCGCGGTCCGTGAGTTCGAACCCCGCGTCGGGCTCTGTGCTGACAGCTCAGAGCCTGGGGCCTGTTTCAGATTCTGTGTCTCCCTCTCTCTCTGCCCCTCCCCTGTTCATGCTCTGTCTCTCTCTGTCTCAAAAATAAATAAACGTTAAAAAAAAAAATTAAAATATTTACAGCATTCTTTCTATGCTCTCTGGAAAACAGTATGCCACTTAATACTTACACAAGGATTTCATCTACATAAATACATTAACAATTAATTAGGTCTCAACATGCCTGTGTAGAAGAAACATTAGCATATTCCCTGCAGTTTTAATAATGTATATGGACAAATTTGTGAATTAAAAAGTTCAGTAAGGGATTTATCACTTTAAAATGTAGGTAGAAAGATGTTTCACCTCTTTGTCTCAGAAGTCACCTTAAAACAATAGGAAAACACAAGAGACACCAAACTCCATACTATATGAAGACAGAAAGCATAGGAAGGAGTGCTAAATGGGCAGAGAGGTTAGAAGGTGAAACGTGAGGGTCTGCAGAGGGGACACCAGGCAGGAGTGAGTCAACTTAACCTGTAGATGCCTTGAAAAGTCTCAGGATTTGGTGCAACAGGAAAGAGATGAGAGGCTTCTTATCTGAAAACTCTGAATGGTCCTTGAGAAAACAGCTGCTGAGAACGAAAGCTGTGATGGTCCCCATCAAAAAAGCTGGCTCACTTTTAACAAGTTCCACTCAGATACACAGAACCTTTATTCCATTTTTAATGTATTTTACATGTATTACTCTTTTTTTTTTAATGTTTATTCATTTTTGAGAAAGAGAGAGAGAGAGCACAAGAGAAGGAGGAGCACAGAGAATTTGAAGCAGGCTCCACACAAAGCACAGAGCCCAATGCAGCAATCGAACTCACAAACCATTGAGATCATGACCTGAGCCAAAGCCAGACACTTAACCTACTGAGCCACCCAGGTGCCCTTGGTGTCCTACTCTTAAATGATCATCAGGGACTTAAGGAAAACTTCTAATATAAAGGACCAAAGAGAAAAGGAAAAAAATATGTGAACCAAACAAACTAGAATAAAAACAGGAAACAGAATGCTAGGAATAGACAAAAGTTTTTTAATCTACAAAAAAAAAAAAAAAAAACCTTCATAGATATAGAAAAATATGCATGGAACAAGAATAAGATTTTTTTCAATAAAATAATTTTTAAAAAGCATAATCAGACAATAAGAAAGAGTTACTGGAAAGTAGCAACGCTGCTAAAACAAAAAATTCAATAAAAAGGTTGGAAGATACAGCTGAGGGAGTTTTACAGAAAGCAGAACAAAAATAGCAAGAGACAGACAACAGGAAAAACAGATAAGAAAATTAGAGGACCAATCCAAAAGACCAAACACACAACTAGTCAAAGACCTACAAAGAGAAAATAGTGAGGATGAAATTATCAAATAACTTTTACAAAACATGAACAACATAAATTCTATGTTAAGAATGTGCACTGAGTACTAGCACAATGGCTGAAGAGAGGACCTCACAAGGCAGATCACTGTAATATTTTAGAATAGAAAATATAAAAAGAAGATCTCAACAGCTCCAGAGAGGAATAAAGAGGTCACAAAGTTCAGGAATAAGAATGGCATGGTTTAAATGCCTCAGTGGAAACTAGAAGACAACAAAGCAATGCTTTTAAAAGTGTGAGGGAAGGGGCGCCTAGATGGCTCAGTTGGTTAAACGTCCAGGTCATGATCTCATGGTCTGTGAGTTCAAGCCCCATATCGGCCTCTGTGCTGACAGCTCAGAGCCTGGAGCCTGCTTTGGATTCTGTGTCTCCCTTTCTCTCTGCTCCTTCCCTGCTTGCACGCTCTCTTGCACTCTCTCTCTCTCAAAAATAAACATTAATGGGGCGCCTGGGTGGCGCAGTCGGTTGGGCGTCCAACTTCAGCCAGGTCACGATCTCGCGGTCCGTGAGTTCGAGCCCCGCGTCAGGCTCTGGGCTGATGGCTCAGAGCCTGGAGCCTGTTTCCGATTCTGTGTCTCCCTCTCTCTCTGCCCCTCCCCCGTTCATGCTCTGTCTCTCTCTGTCCCAAAAAATAAATAAATGTTGAAAAAAAAAATTAAAAAAAAAAAATTAAAAAAAAAAAAAACATTAAGAATAATAATAAAAATAAAATAAATAGAAGTCTGAGGGAAAACAATTTTCAACCAGAGTTCTACAGGCAACCAATTTATTACTCAAATGTGAAGGTACAATGTTCACTAAGCTATCGGACTATGTGCTCTATCAAAATAACAGAATAAGCCACAAAAGAGGCAGCAAGGGATCCAGACCAGGTAAGAGGCCAAGAGAGTAAGAATGCTAGAACAAGCAATCCTAAAATTTGTATGGAACCACAAAAGGCCCCGAATAGCCAAAGTAATTTTGAAGAAGAAGACCAAAGCAGGAGGCATCACAATCCCAGACTTTAGCCTCTACTACAAAGCTGTAATCATCAAGACAGCATGGTATTGGCACAAAAACAGACACATAGACCAATGGAATAGAATAGAAACCCCAGAACTAGACCCACAGAAGTATGACCAACCAATCTTTGACAAAGCAGGAAAGAATATCCAATGGAAAAAAGACAGTCTCTTTAACAAATGGTGCTGGGAGAAGTGGACAGCAACATGCAGAAGATTGAAACTAGACCATTTTCTTACACCATTCACAAAAACAAACTCAAAATGGATAAAGGACCTGAATGTGAAACAGGAACCATCAAAACCCTAGAGAAGCAAGCAGGAAAAACCTCTCTGACCTCAGCCGCAGCAATTTCTTACTTGACACATCCCCAAAGGCAAGGGAATTAAAAGCAAAAATGAACTATTGGGACCTCATGAAGATAAAAAACTTCTGCACTGAAAAGGAAACAATCAATAAAACTAAAAGGCAACCAATGGAATGGGAAAAGATATTTGCAAATGACATATCAGTCAAAGGACTAGTATCCAAAATCTTAAGAGCTCACCAAACTCCACACCCAAAAAACAAACAATCCAGCGAAGAAATGGGCAGAAAACATGAATAGACACTTCTCTAAAGAAGACATCTGGATGGCCAACGGCACATGAAAAGATGCTCAACGTCGCTCCTCATCAGGGAAATACAAATCAAAACCACACTCAGATATCACCTCACGCCAGTCAGAGTGGCTAAAATTAACAAATCAAGAGACTATAGATGCTGGCGAGAATGTGGAGAAACGGGAACCCTCTTGCACTGTTGGTGGGAATGCAAACTGGTACAGCCGCTCTGAAAAACAGTGTGGAGGTTCCTCAAAAAATTAAAAATAGATCTACCCTATGACTCAACAATAGCACTGCTAGGAATTTACCCAAGGGATACAGGAGTACTGATGCATAGGGGCACTTGTACCCCAATGGTTACAGCAGCAGTTTCAACAATAGCCAAATTATGGAAAGAGCCTAAATGTCCATCAACTGATGAATGGATAAAGAAATTGTGGTTTATATACACAATGGAATACTACATGGCAATGAGAAAGAATGAAATATGGCCTTTTGTAGCAACGTGGATGGAACTGGAGAGTGTTATGCTAAGTAAAATAAGTCATACAGAGAAAGACAGATACCATGTTTTCACTCTTATGTGGATCCTGAGAAACTTAACAGAAGTCCATGGGGGAGGGGAAGAAAAAAAAAGAGGCTAGAGAGGGAGGGAGCCAAAGCATAAGAGACTCTTAAAAACTGAGAACAGGGGCGCCTGGGTGGCGCAGTCGGTTAAGCGTCCGACTTCAGCCAGGTCACGATCTCGCGGCCCGTGAGTTCGAGCCCCGCGTCGGGCTCTGGGCTGATGGCTCGGAGCCTGGAGCCTGTTTCCGATTCTGTGTCTCCCTCTCTCTCTGCCCCTCCCCCGTTCATGCTCTGTCTCTCTCTGTCCCCAAAATAAATAAAAAAACGTTGAAAAAAAATTAAAAAAAAAAAAAAAACTGAGAACAAACTGAGGGTTGATGGGGGTGGGAGGGAGGGGAGGGTGGGTGATGGGTATTGAGGAGGGCACCTTTTGGGATGAGCACTGGGTGTTGTATGGAAACCAATTTGACAATAAATTTCATATTTAAAAAAAAATAAAAACAATTTACTATAAAAAAAAGAGTGACAGTCCAGCAGCAATCCAGATGGGAACTGGAGAATGGAAGACTCCCCAAGGAAATTCTCCAGAGGCAGAGAGAGAACTGGGAGATTCCACTTTGCTAGACTGAACCATAAGGGGAATTTTATGAAAATGCTATTAAAAGAATTTAGGAAGGATTAGAGACAAGTTCAAAGAAAATCAACACTTAAAATGAACAAAACACCCTAGATACGATACAAAGCAGAGAGGGTAGAATATTTAGAGCTCAAGTGATAAGTCCTTGTCATAAAGTAACATATAATCTAATTGGGGAGCCAATCCACAGATATGTTAACCAGTGTTTTTCAAATTTTTTTTTTACCAAGAACTATAAGAAATATTTCTTACATGATGAGCCAGCATATATAAATATCTATAACAAAAGTACCATAGAACAATATCACCAGTATCCCCTGCTTTTTGAAACTTTGTGTTTACACCACTTTGCTTTTATGAAAAACCTACTTCAGTACCTGTTTTTGCTACCTGAAAGAAATCTGAAGAGGATTTTCGCTTTCACCAAAAAGGTGAAACACAAAAACCAAAAACCGCATTCAGCATTTGTTTTGCAGTGAGCCTTTATGGAGAAGGCACCCCTCAAGCAGCCACAGTGGCACCACCAAGTTCCCTGCCCAGAAACACACTCAGCATCTCAGCATCAAGCTATGCCAGCTTTGTACAGTATCTGTGAGCATCTGAACTTTATCTGTGATTTATTTTGGGCATCCATTAGCAAGATACATCCTAAGGTATCAGAAAAGCCTAAGAGGTTAATTTTTGGATCTGGGAACTCTCAAAGTTTTTTGCCATATAAATTAATGGTAATTGCTTCTTTCCTTTACACTATTTTGGTTTATGAAAGTTTTCATAAGAACGCTCTACTTTTGGATAGTGGAGAAAACCTGTACTCCTTTTGATATACAACATATTTTGATATTTTCTATTGTGGTCTATTTTATTCCATGTTTTAAAATGCTGATCACAATCCACTAAATTGACTTCACAAGTCACTAATGGGTTGCAACCCACATTTTTTAAAAGCACGGCAAAAGACTACAGTATGTTTTATTGAAAACAAAAAAGAAAACACTTCTGGAGAATTGGAGGAAGCAAGAAGGAAAGCAAGAAAATCAGAGACTTGATAGAAAAAGGATTGGAAATGAGTTTTCAAGAAAGGATAATTTTATAGGCAGTGAAAGGGAAGGAAGGCGGCTATTCCAAGTGAAGAGAAGGTTAAGTAAAGGCTCAAAAGCAGGAAACAGGGTGTGCAAAAGGTATGGCAGAGCAAAGAGTAAGTTCAGATGAAGGAGACAAATAGAAAATAGAGATAGGGAGGCAGATTAAAGACTAAGCACAAAAGGCTAGACAACTATGCTGAGGAGCCTAATGTTATTCTGATGGCCATGGAAATCCAAGGAGTGGATCCAAGGAAATGTTTCAAGGGGATTAGGGGGTGTTAGCAAATTACAGTGATGTTTCTACTATCTCAGTGTGACTTAGTAATTTTGTATGCATAAATTACATAAATTAAAGGCAACATAGTACGTGACTAGAAGCTGAGCAGTAAAAGCAGCTTATTTTATCCATTCTGATTTATTTTTCTTTTAAAAAAATTTTTTAATGTTTATTTATTTTTGAGAGGGAGACCCACACAATGTGAGTGGGGGAGGCACGGAGAGAGGGAGACACAGAATCCGAAGCAGGCTCAAGGCTCTGAGCTGTCAGCACAGAGCCCAAGCGGGGCTCAAACTCACGAGCCTTCAACCTGTAATGCACAGCCCATTGACTGTCACCAACCTAGAAGTCAATGAGCCTAAGAAGCCTTCTCTGATCCTATATAGCTGGGTTAAATGCTCTTGCTGTGAACTTGGGCTCCTGGGGCACTTCTCCTGTTCTAGCACTTTCTACCCTGAATTATAACTTTTTGCCTTCACAATTTCACCAGAATCTCCATGAGGGCAGAGGTTATGTTGATTTTGATGATCACCAAAGCCTCATCCACTATTCCAGTGCCTAGCCCATAGTGAGCACTCAATAAATACTTAATGAATACAAAGTTTTTGTTTAGTGTACCAACATATAACTTTAAAGTCTATACCCTGATGTTAATGTCTAGATTTGGAAAGCCAAAATCTGCTTTAAGTTAGTACAACCAATCCATATCCCCTACCTATGCTGCCAATATTTTAATTAAGTGGATCTAACTGTACAGACTGATTCTGCAGAAGTGCTGCCCCAAATTAGGTTGAATATGTAAGACAGGGTGAAAAGTTTGGATTTGAACTAATAAAGAGCTATTGTAGGTTAAGAAAGGTAGGCATGCCATTAAAATAGGGCTTTACGAAGATTAGTCTCTTCTGGTATGCAAGATAGAATGGGGGGAATTTTTTCCTCCATTTTTTTAGCCTGTTTTCTTTTTCTTTTTTTTAAGTGTGAGCAGATGGCCAGACTAACATGAACAATTTACCACAAAGGCCCAGTCTGCCTAGATTGAGCTTAGTATTCATCAACTCAAACATTTTTTGAGGTTCTACTATGTTCTATGAGCTGTACTATATTAAATGAAATAACTTCATAAACTGTAACTTGGGCTTTAATGAAATGAATACAAATTGTTGCAAGCTGAATCACATTAATGTTAGCATTCTGATGCAGTAAGGAGAGTCTGTGGTGCTTAAATATAAATGGGAAAGTGCCTACATAAAATGACTGAACTTAATATTATTTTCATAGAACCAAGTTACATTACTTATTATTTTCTTACACTATTAGTGCTCCTATATTGATAAATAATTTTAAAGTTTATTTATTTTGATGGCACAAAAAGAGACCTCAGATCAATGGAACAGAATAGAGACCCCAGAAATGGACCCACAAATGTATGGCCAACTAATCTTTGACAAAGCAGGAAAGAATATCCAATGGAATAAAGACAATCTCTTCAGCAAATGGTGCTGGAAGAACTGGACAGCGACATGCAGAAAATGAACCTGGACCACTTTCTTACACCATACACACACAAAAAAACTCAAAATGGATGAAAGACCTAAATGTAAGACAGGAAGCCATAAAAATCCTCGAGGAGAAAGCAGGCAAACACCTCTCTGACCTTGGCCACAGCAACTTCTTACTCAACAAGTCTCCAGAGGCAAGGGAAACAAAAGCAAAAATGAACTATTGGGACCTCATCAGAATAAAAAGCTTCTGCACAGCAAAGGAAACCATCAGCAAAACTAAAAGGCAACCGACAGAATGGGAGAAGATATTTGCAAACGACATATCAGATAAAGGATTAGTATCCAAAATCTATAAAGAACGTATCAAGCTCAACACCCCAAAAACAAATAATCCAGTGAAGAAATGGGCAAAAGACATGAATAGACGCTTCTCCAAAGAAGACATCCAGATGGCCAACTGACACATGAAAAAATGCTCAACATCACTCATCATCAGGGAAATACAAAACCACAGTGAGATACCACCTCACACCTGTCAGAATGGCTAACATTAACAACTCAGGCAACAACAGATGTTGGCGAGGATTCGGAGAAAGAGGATCTCTTTTGCACTGTTGGTGGGAATGCAAGCTGGTGCAGCCACTCTGGAAAACACTATGGAGGTTCCTCAAAAAATTAAAACTAGAACTACCCTATGACCCAGCAATTGCAGTACTAGGTATTTATCCAAGGGATACAGGTATGCTGTTTCAAAGGGACACATGCACCCCAATGTTTACAGCAGCACTATCCAAAGTATGGATACAATAGCCAAAGTATGGAAAGCGCCCAAATGTCCATCGATGGATGAATGGATAAAGCAGATGTGGTATGTATAAATATAATGTGTGTGTGTGTGTGTGTGTGTGTGTGTGTGTATACACACACACACACACACACACGTGTGTGTGTGTATTCTTTTTGATTGCCGAGTAATACTCCATTATATATATATATGTATGTACGTATATGCTCCTTTGTGAGCATACATGTATATATATAAAATGGAGTATTAGCAATAAAAAGAATGAAATCTTGTCATTTGCAACTATGTGGATGGAACTAGAGGGTATTATGCTAAACGAAATTAGTCAGAGAAAGACAAATATCATATGGTTTCACTCTTATGAGGACTTTAAGATACAAAACAGATGAACATAAGGGAAAGAAAGCAAAAATAATATAAAAACAGGGAGGGAGACGAAACATAAGAGACTCCTAAATATAGAGAACAAACAGAGGGTTGCTGGAGCAGTTGTGGGAGGGGGGATGGCTAAATGGGTAAGGGGCTTAAGGAATCTACTCCTGAAATCATTGTTGCACCATATGCTAACTTGGATGTAAATTATAAAAAATAGATTATATTTTAAAAAGTTTATTTATTTTGAATGAGACAGAGAGTGTGAGAGCAGGGGAGGGGCAGAGAGAGAGAGGGAGAGAGAGAATCCCAAGCAGTCTCCATGCTGTTAGCATGGAGGCTGATGTGGAGCTTGAACTCACAAACTGTGAGATCATGACCTGAGCTGAAATCAAGAGTCAGACACTTAACCAATTGAGCCACTCAGGCGCCCCTCAAAAAAAAAAATTTAAAGGGGAACCTGGTGTCTTAGTCACTTGAGTGTCCAACTCTTGATTTTGGCTCAGGTCACAATCCCAGGGTCATGGGATCAAGCCCTGAGTCAGGCTCCTTCGTGAGCATGCAGCCTGCTTAGGATTCTCTCTCTCTCTCTCTCTCTCTCTCTCTCTCTCTCTCTCCTCTGCCCCTCCCTCCTGCTCACGCACATGCTCTCTCTCAAAAGAAAATAAAGTAAAAAAAAATTTTTTTTAAATAAAAGAAAATCACCTTTTAAGCTCAAAATGTTGTTTATGGCCTACTACCTCAGATGAAATGAGGTACTTCTTGCTTTCTACCTGTAAAAGTAAGTCTGGGGGCGCCTGGGTGCCTCAGTCAGCTAAGTGTATTTCAGCCTGGGTCATGAACTTGAGGTAGCGGGATCAAGCCCCACGCTGGGCTCTGAGCTGATGGCGTGAGACCTGCTTGGGGGTCTCTCCCCCCCCCCCCCCCCCCGTGCACTCTCTCTCAAAATAAATAAATAAACAATTTTTTTAATGTTTATTTTTGAGAGAGAGCACAAGCTATGGAGGGGCAGAGAGATCCAAAATAGCTTCGATGCTATTTTTTTTTTTAATTGTTTATTCATTGGTGCACCTTGGTCGCTCAGTCAGTTGAGTGTCCTACTTCAGCTCAGGTCATGATCTCCTGGTTCCTGAGTTGGAGCCCCATGTCAGGCTCTGTGCTGACAGCTCAGAGCCTGGAGCCTGCTTCAGATTTTGTGTCTCCCTCTCTCTCTGCCCCTCCCCCACTTGAATTCTGTCTCTCTCTCTCTCTCTCTCTCTCTCTTAAAACTAAACATTAAACAAGTAAAAAATTAAAAAAAAGAGAAATTGTTTAAAAAAAAAGTCTGAAAATCAATATGGTCCTTCAGGATATGGCTAGCTCTGGTGGGTCCTAGAAAGACTTAAGAGCAAATGCTGACCAGGGTAGTATACAATTACCCAACAAATATACAGTCTTCAACACAATCACTTACCTTCTTTCTCCAAG
The DNA here is from genome assembly GCF_046562875.1 of Panthera onca. Classification (NCBI taxonomy): domain Eukaryota; kingdom Metazoa; phylum Chordata; class Mammalia; order Carnivora; family Felidae; genus Panthera; species Panthera onca. The sequence continues at coordinate 17,558,562 of NC_138356.1, read as the reverse complement.
CGACCCAAACTTTATATTTTAATGATTAGAAGTCCATGAGAAGAGACTTCATTACACATATACAAGATCCTTGTCACTGAGGATTTGAGAAATCTGTCATTTTAAGAGAACTGTGTGCCTGATAGATCCTTCTGCTTCTGTAACATACTTGCACAATAAACCATAATGACTCATAACCACCATCCATTACCTTAGTGTTTCGTAACTTGTTTTCCACTTTTCCCTCCTTTTAAAACTGAACCTAAGGCAATGTACACAGAATTATGATAAATGAACTTTAATAGTAAGAGCTTAAAATTACAAAAGAGAAAAACCCAGAGTACATTTGGATGGCTTGCCTCCTGGTTTTTCCATTAAAACTTAAATGGACATTTAAAGTGTACTGTATTCTTTTAATGGAGGTGAAAAAATAGTTTTGGTTGTCATAATTTAACAATTCTTTTTATCTAAAAAAATTTAATGTTATTTATTTTTGAGAGAGAGAGAGAGAGAGAGAGCTGTCAGCACAGAGCCTGACATGGGGCTCAAACCCACAAAGCAGGAGATCATGACCTGAGCTGAAGTCAGATGCTTAACCAACTGAGTCACCCAGGTGCCCCAATTTTAACAATTCTTAAACAATGATGTTGTATATTGTTTTGATATGATTTTGAATCCACCTGCTTGTGACATAAATGAACCTATTTGTAAGAGGAAGGTAAGGAGTAAAGAGTAAAGTTCATAAAGAGTAAAGTTGGTGTAAGTTGTGTCAGGATTTCATCATCTCATCCATTATCATGGATAATTACTCCATAGCTCAGCTGCTGAGGACCCTGCTTGGGCTTATCAATAAAAACACATGAAGAAGCAACTATGGCAAGTGGACATTTAGACTATAAATACCCAGAGTCTGTAAGGACTATCTGAGTGTATTCAGTCTGGCAAGACTACTCTTTGCTGATATAAATAGCTCTCCCAAGACCTCGGGGGCACTGGACCCTGGTGTGGTAAAGGCAACTGTTTTATCGGCAGCGGTGAAAACTGTGCAGTCGTCCCAAGAAGAACATCTTTCCGATCAACATCAGTGCCACTGTTCCTTACCAACATGCTCTAGTAACAAAGGACTTTCACTTTTGCTCTGACAGTTTAATGTCAGCTCTCAGTTGGCTGAGCTGTCTCTCCTGAGTACCGACTATATAAAAGTACATACCTCAACTAAATTTGGACTTTATTTCTTTTATCATCCCTTGCCTGGAACAATAGTGTGATTCATCTACCATTATTTGGAATATGTTATTTCTTTATTGGTTTATTAAGAGACATTATCCTGTATGCTATTGGCTTATGAAATTACTACAGTGAACCTACATTAAATAAATTGCTGGTGTTAACCTTAAAAATAAAACTTCCAGTTATTTTATCAGCAAAAGATGGGTTTATCTGGGAGTAAAAGAGAACTGCAAGCCAGAACAAGTAAGCTACAGCAAAAGGACAGACAAGTCCAGAGAGGGCTCACAGGCTCTTGTAATAGAGAAAGAGGGTAAGTTGGGAAGGCAGTTATAAAGAAAGAATTTCATTAGTGCAAACTGGGAACTGGAAGTATAGTGGATTTTCATTGGCTAACTTGTGGCTGTTTCTCATTGGCTGAGTTTTTGGGAGAGAGCCACATAAGCCTTTCTTCCTTCTGTTAATAGTAAAGTAGTAGCCACATGCAAGGTCTATCTCTTTCTGTTGGGTCTGCAGTTGACTACAAGTGTGGGTGTGAGAGTTCCACCTGTCCCCACTTTAGTGAGGTTTCCCATTATTTAAAAAAAATTTTTTTTAAGTTTACTTTTTTTGAAAGTGAGAAAGAGAGAGGGGAGCATGCATGCACTTGCGTTGGGGGAGAGAGGGAGAGAGAAAGAACCCACGGTAGCGTGGAGCCTGACATGGAGCTCGACCCATGAACCAGAAGACCATGACTTGAGCCAAAATTGGGTGCTTAAACAACCGAGCCACCCAGGCGCCCTGAGGTTTCCCATTATTAATTTTCTCACTGGCAAAGACAAACTCAGTCTCTGAGCATAATTTGCCTCTCAAAACAAAAACAATGTACTACAATATTGTGATGTATATGAAGAAATACATATATTATTTGGTCTTTATCAGTTTCTGGCAGAGCTCCTAAAACCCTCATAAGTGACAAAAATCATAAGGGTGAAACAGGTGTCTTTTGTCATTCATATAACAAGCCTGTCTCAATCACACCTGAGTTTATGTTAGTGAGGTGATTTCTGGAAAACCCCTAGGTAATTTAAGGATAGGGACTGGTTGCCAGGGGAACCAATCTGATTAGATCAGAGGGATGGACCTTTCAGTCCCACCCACCCCCACCCCTGGGGAGGGGAATGGGGCTGGAGGTTGAATAAATCACCAGTGGCCAATGATTTAAGCAACTATGCCTACATAATGAAACCTACATAGAAAACCAAAAAGATGGGATCAGAAAGCTTCCGTCTGAATTGGTGCACACAGAGATGTGGGAGAGTGGTGCACCCCTGACTGAGGGCATGGAAGTTCCCTCATCCCTTCCCACATACCTTGCCCCAAGCATCTCTTCCATCTGGCTGTTCCTGAGTTACAGCTTTTATAATAAACTGGCAATCTAGTAAGTTAACTGTTTTTCCTGAATTCTGTGAGCCACACTAGCAAATTAGTCAAACCCGAGGAGGGAATCGTAGGAAATTTATAGCCTGTCCTTCAGAAGCACAGGTAACCAGCTGGCCTTGCAGTTGTCAACAGAAGGGGGCGGGACGACAGTTCTATAAAACTGAGCTCTTAATCTGTGGGATCTCCAGACAGTGTCAGGATTGAGTTAATTTGTAGGACACACCCAGCTGGTGTCTCAGAATTGCTTGGTGTGTGAAAAACTGCCATACGTTTATAACCAGAGGACAGAATTGTTCAGGGTATTTCATGTAAAGGAAAACAAGAGTTTTTTCCTTCACAACTACATGAATATGAATCCATATAACATTTTGTTTTTTTAAAAAACAAAAATGACCAAACATACTAATTCATTATCTAACAGTCACACCATACATCAACATTTCAAAATGGTAAAAATGCTCCCAAAATTTACCGTATCATTAATTTTTTTTACTAGAAATCACACAGATCAGAAAATGTTAACAAAAAGCAGCGACAGTTTCTGTAACAGCTTTGCATGATCTGAGCCACACTTCCCACCTACGTTTCACTCTCCTACAGTGTATTCCACCAGTACATTTTAGAACTTTCGCAAATTAAGTTAGAAGTTCTTGTTCACCTCAATTCATCTCTGGTGAATGGCTGTGTGGAACTCCTAATTTAAGTACAACTGAATTACTGTTCTCTGATTAGTGTGGAATAATTCTTGGATTCATGGCAATGCCAGGCTAAATGACACTGTAAAGAAACCCTTTGTTTTCAAATAAATCAGTGGTTGGTTTTAGATAATGCTATAAAGAATCTTATTCATGTAGTGTACCCTAGTTAAAATTGTAAAAGTTGAAAACAACAACAAAACTTCCACCTCTATTTAAAAAAATAATCTTTATTTAAAGCTTTTTTTCTCTATATGGATTTAATAGAACCATAGAATTTTAGAGGTAGAAGGAAATTTGAGTAATTTACAATCAAAGAAAATCAAGTGACTTGCTAAGGATCCCTTAATAAGTTAGTGGCAGATCTAGCACTGTAACTGGGGCTTTCTAAATTCCTCAGCCAAAGCTATTAAGTATTATAGAATATTATGGATAGGTTAATATCAGCCAACATTTATCACATTCCTACTTTGTGCCCTTTACTATGCCAAACATTTTTACATCTATCATCACTTTCCTAAATCAGCTCATAAGATTTTTATTTTTATTTATTATTTTATTATTTTTTTTAATGTTTACTTATTTTTGAGAGAGAGAGAAAGACAAAGCATGAGCAGGGGAGGGGCAGAGAGAGAGAGGGAGACAAAGAATCTGAAGCCAGCTCCAGGCTTCAGGCTGTCCGCACAGAGCCTGAAACGGGGCTTGAACCCACGAACCATGATATCATGACCTGAGCTGAAGTCAGACACTTAACCAACTGAGTCACCCAGGTGCCCCTAGATTTTTAAAACACTTAATAAAACAATCAAATTCATTCCTTTAGTCATTTGGTGTTCCAGAGAATATTGCCACATGATCTAAATGGAGAGAGAAAATTCAATTACTGTAATAAGTATAGTACTGAAGAGCATGTGCTCCAATGACACACTTCCCTCAGAAATTTCCCTCCCAGGGTAGATATAGATTTAGAAAATCTAGGAATGCATTTCTGTGTACTGGCCTCTTTGCCAAGGACCTAAAAAGACTTCTGCAGCTATGTTCTCCCTCTTAATCCACTGCTGTACTTTTTCCACTATTACATTCTTTTTGATTCTTCTGTAGCTACTGTTTGTTCTTCAATCTATCTAACCACTGTCGTCTCTGATAATCCAAAAATCTGGATAATCTAGAAATAATGTAGAATTTTTCCTCTATGTTCTGACCCTCACTCTTTATCTACTTAGGCCAAATGGCCTTCCAAAATGGTCACTGTTGGATAACAGGATTCATTAAATGAGAGATCATTCTAACTACAGTTTTTAAAAAAAACAAACAACACTAAAATGTGGGTATAATTTCAAAACAATAGTTTATTTGTAAAATGCAGAATAATTCCTATATGTGCTGCAAGGCAAGTAAAATTATATTGTCTTCACAAGTACATGATGCTTTAAGGAAAAGAATTTACTGGTATTCATACATTTATACATTTTAAAAATTGCCTCTATTAACTGAATTTCACATAGCCTTTCTACCACTGCGAATTTTGAAATGTGTATTTCATAGAATTCTTGTAGGTGCAGATCAAAAAATGTTACCATTGAAAATTAAAAATAAGAAAATTCAACTATATACCAATTCTGCTTAGTGTGAACATGTGGGTTACATTTGTTAACATTTTTTGGAGCAGTCACCTCCACCACACGTTAGCAATAAATTCTTAGTTCCTAATAGGTAAGTTGATCAAATAAGACTGTTGATTCATTTGAGATGAGATGAGTGTCAATACTGTTTGAAAAAATATTTCAGTGCACTTTACTAGCAAATTCTATCACAAAGATAAAAAAGAATCATGGACCTGAGAAAATAGCACTGAACTTAAGTTACATTTAAATTTTAACATTAAAAAGTAATGAAAGTAAATAATTAAATTTTTTTTTTATTTTAGAGAGAAAGAGTGAGAGCAGGGGAGAGGGACAGAGGGAGAGAGAGAATCCCAAGCAGTCTCCACACTCAGCATGGAGCCCGACACAGGACTCCAGTGTGCTGAAAATAAATAATTTTTAAATTTAATTTTGTTTAAATAGCCCACTAAAACAACATTATAAGTTTGCATTTCAGTCTTTTATCTTGATAGTAAGTTTTCACATCTATACTAATATAAATCATTAAAATGCTTTAATGGGAACATCTCAGCAGAATATCAATAAGGAAAGAGAAGACATGAACACTAGACACCAATGAGACCTACTAGACATACATAGAACATTTCCAACAACAGAAACAAAATACACAATCTTCTCACATATACATGAAGCATTCTCTAGGGGAGCCCATATATTTGGCCATAATAAGGCCTCATTAAATTTTAAAAGACACCAATCATACAAATTATGTTCTCAGACAACAATGAATTTAAATTAGAAAGCAATAACAAGAGGAAATTTGGTAAATTCACAAATATGTGGAAATTAAACAACACATTCTTAAGTAACCAAGGGGTCAAAGAAGAAATCACAAGAGAAATTAGGAAACACTTTCAGATAAATGAAAATGAAAACACAACATACCAAACCTTCTAGAATTCAACGAATATAGTGTTCAGAAGGAATTTTATAGTTGTGAATGCCTACATTAAAAAGATCTCAAATTAGGGGCGCCTGGGTGGTGCAGTCGGTTAAGCGTCCGACTTCAGCCAGGTCACCATCTCGCGGTCCGTGAGTTCGAGCCCCGCGTCAGGCTCTGGGCTGATGGCTCGGAGCCTGGAGCCTGTTTCCAATTCTGTGTCTCCCTCTCTCTCTGCCCCTCCCCCGTTCATGCTCTGTCTCTCTCTGTCCCAAAAATAAATAAAAAACGTTGAAAAAAAAAAAAAAAGATCTCAAATCAATAGCCTAAACTTCCACCTTAAGACACTAGAAAAAAAAGAGCAAGCTAAACCCAAAGCAAACAAAAGGAAGGAAGTAATAATGACTACAGTAGAAATCAATGAAATAGAGAACTGAAAAACAATAGAGAAAACCAAAAGTTGGTTCTTTGAAAAAAAAAATAACAAGATTGGTAAACCTTTAACCATACTGATCAAGAAAAGACTCATTAGTAAAATAAGGAATGAATGGGAGCGAATTAGATCACCTAGATGAAATGGACAAATTTGTATGGGAGCGAATTAGATCACCTAAATGAAATGGACAAATTTGTAGGAAGGAAAAAACTACCAAAACAAACTAAAGAAGAACTGGATGCTCTCTCCCTCTCTCTCTGCCCCTCCCCCTCTCATTCATGTATGCACCGCTCTCCCTTTCTCTCTCTCAAAAAAATAGATATATAACAAGAGATTGAATTAGCAATTAAAAAAAATATATCCCACAAATAAAAGCCAAGGTCCAGATGGCTTTGCTGGTGAATTCTACCAAAAGCTTAAAGAAAAATTAATATCAATCTTTCACCAAATCTCACCTCCTCCTAAAGAAAAAGAAGAGGAAGGAACTCATTCAAGGAGGCCAGTATTACCGATACCAAAACCAAAGATATCAGAAGAAAATTACAGATCAACATAGTGCAAAAATTCGCAACAAAATACCAGCAAACCAGATTCAGCAACATATAAAAAGGATTATATACCTTGACCAAATATGATTTATCCCAGGGATGAAAAGTTGGATTAACATCTGAAAAATAATCAAATGTATTACTGTATTAACAAAATAAAGGACAGAAACTACACAATCATTTCAACAGAGGCAGAAAAGGCACTTGAAAAATCTAACACTCTTTAATGATAAAAACATAGCAACTAAGAAGAGAATGTCCTCAAGCTATTAAAGGGCATCTACAAAAAACCCACAGCTAACATCATGTGTAATGAGGAAAAACTGGATGCTCTTCTCCTGATATAAGAAATAAGACAAGGATATCAACTCTCTTCATTTATGTTCAATGTTGTACTGGAGGTTCTAGTCATAGCAATCAGGCAAGAAAATATTTGTAAAAAACATTCAGATTGATAAGGAAGAAGTAAAACTATATGTGCAGATAATATAATCTTATATATAGAAAATCCTAATGAATCCACCAAAAAACGATTCAAACTAATTAAGTTCAGCAAGATTAAAGAATACAAGGTCAATGATTAAAAATCAATTGTACTAACATAACATTATGTCAATTGTACCTCAATAAAAAAAATTAATTGTATTTCTATATAGTAGCAATGAGCAAACATAAAATGAATTAAGAAAACAATTTCATTTACAACAGTATCAAAAAGAATGAGATACTTAGGAATAAATTTTCAAAACAAAGCAGAAGACTTATACACTGAAAACTACAAAACATTGTTGAAAAATTATAGACTATCTTAATAAATGGAAAAATGACCCACGTTCATGGATGTGAACACCAAATATCATTAAGATGGTAATACTCTCCAAATTGAGCTACAGATTCAATCAAATCCCCATCAAAATCCTAGTTGTCATATTTTGATAAATCGATAGGCAGATTCTTTTTAATTTTTAATGTTTATTTGAGAGAGAGAGAGAGAGAGAGAGAGAGAGAGAGAGAAAACACAAGCGGGGGAGGAGCAGAGAGATAGGGAAACACAGAATTCGAAGCAGGCTCCAAGTTCTGAGCTGTCAGTACAGAGCCCGACACAGGGCTCGAATCCACAAACCATGAGATCATGACCTGAGCTGAAGTTAGATACTTAACCAACTGAGCCACCCAGGCGCCCCAACAAGCAGATTCTAAAATTCATATGAAAATACAATGGACCCCAAATAGTGCAATCTTGAAAAAGAACAAAGTTGCAGGACTCACACTTTCTGATTTTAAAACTTACTAAAAAGCCACACTAAGCTAATTAAGACAGTGTGACACTGGAATTAGAATAAAAATGAGAGTATAGAAATATACCTTTACATTTATGGTAATTGACTTTTTACATGGATGTCAAGATAATTCAATGGGAAAAGAATATAAAATTTTTTTATTTTCCTTAAGTATTACATATAACAGACTCCGGAGTATGCTGTGGGTAGGCTTATTCTGTCCTCTTTATTCACTGTCTGTGAACTCTTACTTCTTTTTAAACCTTTCTTGAATTTCCTCAGTATCTTTCCTACCATCTTTGCCCATCGTATAAATACCTCAGATAACAGAATAATATGAATTGAGACCTAAAATGTTTTTTTCATTCTTACTTGTGAGCTCATCCAGTAACTGCCAAGACACATGATATACCTACCTTAGCTAACATCCCTCAAAGATTAGCATGATAGATTGTACCTGCTCTATCTCCAAATTTATATAAGTGGTTGCTGATTATCATCGTTAAGGGATTTTAGACAACCATTTCTTAGAGTTGGCAAAGTTCACCAGGCATTGGTTGCTAATAGTAGGAGTTTAATACCTCTGCAGATTCCAACATAAAGCGTTCAAAACCTCTAGGTTCGGGATTTAACCCATTCAGTAATTAAATTTAGAACTTTAAGCTCTTTTTCATTAAGAAATATATTATATTTAAGACATTTTCAGTAAGCTTTCTCCTTGAAGTCAGGCACCAGTTACTAAATTAAAAAAAAAAAAAACGTAATCTCAGAATAATAAAGTAAAACTGAAAAGCCAGTCTTCAAACTCATTTAACTACTACCTCAACAGCAGATGGTAATCTGAGTTATCTGTAAATCAATTCTGTCTGTTCTTTCAGATGAGGGGTTTGAGCAGAGTCGGCTTTTAACCCCTTCTCAAAGGCAGAGGAGATCTCCTGGTAAATCCAGGTAGATGTGTTCAGATCAGCACTGTCCTGTGTTGCCTACATATAGCTACCTTCAAAACCTCACTGAGCCCCAATTTGCTCATCTGTAAAATAAAACTAGTCACCTGCTCCCCAGAGTTATTCTAAGTATCTAATAAAATAATGTCTGAAAGCACCCAACACGTGGTAGATACTCAACAATATTCCTTTCTCTTTGCTCTCCACAAAGTAAAATACAGGTCATAAATGGCAAAAACTAAAAAAAAAAATTCTGATGAAAGAAACTATTTGGCTTAGTGTGTGCTGAAAAGAGCAGAATTATCTAAATACTAAAAGTAAATCAAACTTTATTTTCTACAAGCATCATACTCATACAATCTTAAGTAGGTAAATTATAATCATGATGATAAGATACAAGATACCATGGGGGGAAAATCAACTAATTTTCCACTAATTATGTTGGTATTATCTAATCATTTTATTAGGACACAACGGAGTATCCAGTTGGCAGAATACTGCAGACATTTTCAGTTAAATGATTCAGCGAATAAGCCAACAATAACTTAAGATCTGGCTGCATTTGCAGTATCAGGATTTCCTAAGGGAAGGCTTAATAATGAATCTTAGCCACCACACTTGAGAGAGCAGAAGGGAACAGGTCAAGATGCCCGCAAAATACTATTAGTCCTTTGAGACTAGACTACAAAAGGATTCTTTTAAAAAAGATTTAAAAGAACAACTTTTTTGAGAGAGACAAATCAAAAAACAGACTCTTAATTATAGAAAACTGATGGTTACCAGAGGGGAGGTGGGTAGGAGGATGCGTTGAATAGGTAAAGGGATTAAGGAGTGTATTTGTTGTGATGAGCACCAGTGATGTATGGAAGTGATGAATTGCTCTATTGTACACCTGAAACTAATATTACACTGTATATTAATTGGAATTAAAATTTTTAAAATAAAAATATAAAATTGTGTTATTGGACATATGGAAAAGGGAAAACAGAAAAGGGTAGATCTATTTTCTGTAAGTCAGGAAACCCATAGACATGATTTTTTTTTTAATTAAAAAAAATTTTTTTTTAAAGTAGGCTCCACACCCAGCATGGAGCCCAATGCTGGGCCTGAACTCACGACCCTGAGATCAAGACCTAAGCTGAGGGGCACCTGGGAGGCTCAGTCGATTAAGCGTCCAACTTAGGCTCTGGGCATGATCTTGCGGTTCGTGAGTTCAAGGCCTGCATCAGGCTCTGTGCAGACAGCTCAGAGCCTGGAGCCTGCTTCAGATTCTGGGTCTCCTTCTCTCTTTGTCCCTCCCCTGCTCATGCTCTGTCTCTCTCTCTCTCTCTCTCAAAAATAAACATTAAAAAAAAAAAAAACACTAAGCTGAGATCAAGAGTCAGACACTTAGCTGACTGAGCCACCCAGGTGCCCCCCATAGACATGATTTTAAAAAGGATTTTTATAGTGGGCTATATATTCACACGATTCTAACAAGAGTATACAAAAGATACACCGTGAAAAGTCTGCTTCCCATCCCTGCCCCTACCCACACAGCTCTCATCACCCAATCCCACTTGATAAACAGTGTTAATTTCTTAAGTAGCCTTCCAGAGTCTGTCTGTGCTTAAGACAAGCAAAGCAAAAATATATTCTTATTCTTTACTTGTTTTTCTACACAAAAGTAGCAATTTATAATACCATTCTGCATTTCAAAGGCAAATTTTTAATCCTAAATGTCAAATAAAAGCAACAAATAAATCAACAGGTCAAGGACTTTTGTTCACACTTGAGTGGACTTTTAAAAGGAGGAACATAAATGATGTTAATGTCAATGGGAATCAGAAATAAAGGAAATCCAAAGGAGGAAACAAAATTCAAGGAGAAAAGGGGGCACAGCCTTATTAATCTCTTTAAAAATGTTCTCTGATAAAACACAAGTATCTTTCATTAATTAAAAAGAAATCATTTCCTTATAGACAAAAAAAAAAAAAAAAAAATTAACCAAATATTCATGAGAAGAGAAAAGAGAGAGGAGGGATAAAAGGAGATCAATCAGAAAAGAGAGCTACTTGTGTCAGAATGCATTAAATGCCAAGTATGCACACATAGAACTACAAAAATAAGAACCACTTTTTTAAATTCTAGCAGTCTCAATTTCTGAATGTTTACTAACCTAGCTCAAATAAGCAAATGACATAGTACTTTCATGTTTAAGCCATCATCAATTTTAGCATCATGTTGTTTGAAAGCTGAATAAAAATGTCTTTTCACAACCTTTTTCATTCATATTTATGAAAATAATAGGCCTTTACTCTCAGTGTAGCTATTAAGCAGCTATTGTCTTGGTGTGGAGCTCCTCAAAACACCTCGCCAAAGCACTTTTACAGCTGAGCTGAAGATGGTATAAAGTCAGCTACCTGGGCCTGACTTGAGAGACTCTCCAGTGGCAACCTATCATTCTTGTAACCAGTATTGCTTCTTCTCTGACTCCCAAGGATCAAAGGCTGATCTATGCTTCTCACCAATGCATATCTCTGCTGATGCAAATCTGGAAGGAAAGGGTTTGGAATCTTGACATACCACTTTTCAAAGACAGCTAGCCTTTAATCTAAAATAGCTTTCTTAGTGTTCCACTTACTTAAAACAAAAGAGACTGTTTTTAAGCCAGGTATCTAGAGCTAGATGTGTTTTCTGAAAGGAAGAGTGGTCTTTTCTAGGAGTTAGCTTTCATGACCAAAACAGTGAACTCAATCCATTATATAGCTAACATCTTCAACAGGAAAAAAGTAGCACAAAAGAATGCTATTGCAATGATATGAACTCCCCCCCTGCAAAATTATAAACAGTTTTAAATTTCATTATAAATGCTAATGCTTAAGGAAAACCAGGTTATTTAGAGAAAAGGAGGTGGGTGGAGACTTCTATGGATATTTTGAAAGGAATTACTGGGTATTCTCAAGGACTTTGAAGGTTGAAACCACTGGTTCTTTATAATGTCTACCTTCCCTCCCAAACTAAAAGCTTTCCTTTCCCTTATGAAAGGCTTGTTCCTAACTGTATCACCATGATTAGTATCTTTTTTGCTCAAGATGAAAATGAAGAGAGTGGGATGGAAAAAGAACAGAAATTTCCTTGAAGCAAAAGCTGGAAGAAAAGGGGGTGGGGAGGTTTAAAAGCTACTAAACTGTCAGAAAGGGAGGAAGGCGGGAAAAAGATATACGAGGACTGTGTGGGTGATAGCTGTGCACATGCTCAGTGGGTGGAGAGATATTAGCCTGGACAGGTGCTGTCTGGAAAGACTGGTGGCATTAGTATGCAACTAGGGAGTTGTATGCATGAAATTATACTAAGTCAGGTGTTACTAACTCTGAGACAGTCTATATAATAGAATAGGATCACAGGGAACTTCAAGATCACCTATTCCTCCCTACCACTGGTGGGAGCTTTATTAAACCAAATAGTCCAAACCACATACTTATCACTCAGAGACGATTTCAAAACATCAAAAGTTCAGCTATTCTAATTCTTAACTGAATTTAACACTTTTCTTGGTTCAAGTCTATTACTTCTGCTTCTCCTGTAGTGATCACAGTCAAGTGCATGTGAATATTTCATTATTTCTCTTCTTAAACATCTTGTATTTTATATGTACTTAAAATACAAATATTGACTGACTTCCACTAGAAGGATTTATGCTGATTTGGATGGATTTGTCAGTCCATCTACATACCTTCACCTCATCCCCTTGATGAGCAGTATAGTATAAATTTCCATGAGTGTTATCTAGGTTTAGGGTATGGCAGGTGGCCAGGAAACTGTAAATAACTGGTTCAAACATGCATGGAATCTATGACGTTGGTTGGCTACATAAACATGATTCTCTAACCAACAAAGCATGCCTGTATAAGAGAAATTTTTTATTTTTTTATTTTTTTAATATGGAATTTATTGTCAAATTGGTTTCCATACAACACCCAGTGCTCATCCCAACAGGTGCCCTCCTCAATGCCCATCACGCACCCTCCCCTCCCTCCCACCCAACCCCCCATCAACCCTCAGTTTATTCTCAGTTTTTAAGAGTCTCTTATGGTTTGGCTCCCTCCCTAACTTTTTTTTTTTCCTTCCTCTCCCCCATGGTCTTCTGTTAAGTTTCTCAGGACCCACATAAGAGTGAAAACATATGGTATCTGTCTTTTTCTGTATGACTTATTTCACTTAGCATAACATGGATGGAACTGGAGAGTGTTATGCTAAGAGAAATTTTTTAAATGGCATTGAAAATATGGATATGCACACACAGAAGTTTAGAAAGATATACTCTAAAATGCTAGTAGTGATTATTAATGGATGGCAGATTTTGGTGATTCTTATTTTCTCTCTCTTTTTTTTTTTTTAATTTTATTAGAGAGAGAGAGAGAGAGAGAGAGAGCCTGTTTCCCAAGCAGGCTCCACGCTGTCAGAGCAGAGCCCCATACAGGGCTCCAACTCAGGAACCATGAGATCATGACCTGAGACGAAATAAAGAGTCAGACACTTAACTGACTGAGCCACCCAGGCGCCCCCATTTTCTCTTTTTCTTTAGAATTTTCTTGAAAAAATGTATTACTTTGGTGATTTAAATATATTTTAAAAGACACTAAAGAGGGAGCATATAAATATTGGAACTAGAAAATGGATAAATTATTAACTATGTAACTGTCAAATTTTACATACATCTATAGATGTCCATGATCAAGTACTAAATAAGAAAAAAACAAATTGTATAGAATGATTACCATTAAAAAAAAACCCTCAATGTACATTTACAGATACACAAATTTATATAAACATGGGAAAAAGTCTAGAAGGGTATAAAAACTGGCAGTGGTTCTCTTTGTAGGTAAGATTGAGTGGAGAGGACTTATTTTTTTTTTTAATTTTTTTTAACGTTTATTTATTTTTGAGACAGAGAGAGACAGAGCATGAATGGGGGAGGGTCACAGAGAAAGGGAGACACAGAATCTGAAACACGCTCCAGGCTCTGAGCTGTCAGCTCAGAGCCCGATGCGGGGCTCGAACCCAAATACCGTGAGATCATGACCTGAGCCGAAGTTGGACGCTAACCGACCGAGCCACCCAGGCGCCCCGGAGATGACTTATTTTTTATGTAACATACTTCTCAGTTGCTTGAATTTAAGGGCATGCATACCTTTGAATTACAAAGGTGTAAATCAAACATAATGTTTAGAAAACATACAACACAATAATACAACTGTGGGGGAAAGATGATGTATAGCATTTTCTTGGGAAACTAAGGATATGATTCTTATATTCTTTCTTAGCTAGTCATATTATATAATATACATGTGCATTAGATTATATAGTCTATACACTTGGTCCTATATGTATTTTTGTGTGCATATATGGATGCTGAATTGGAAACCAGATCATTTTAAGTTAATTTTAATCTATTTTTATTTTAAAAACAGGGAAATAAATAACTAGAGAAATAAAGGTGCTTCTCATTTTTGAACTCAAGCAAACAATTAGTCAAGTCCTAGTGACACCGCACTGTACTTGAAGACATCTCATCCAGCACTCTCTGGAATGGTTAGTCTATCAATGAGTCCAATTTCGTGTATGCACATATTGTATATGAAGTCTATTTTACCTATAGAAAAAAAAAATTGGTATTGACTGGCATAGAAAATATGTCCAGAACCTGAATGGAAGCAACTAACATGAATCATATTCATTACTATATGCAATATAAATACAATGTATTTTAATGCAGTAAATACAGTAAAATAAATAATATTATCATCTCTAAGTTACAGGCATTCTCCAAAAAAAAGTAAGCCTTTAAAAAGGTACAAAATCCAGGCCTTTACTCAGCAAAGTCCTATCAAATCATTCCTCCTCTCAAGTTAAAAGCCATTAAATCAGCCCTCTACATGTTGATTATGTGCAGACAAATTTCTAACACAGCCTGAAGAAACAGCTACCTATAATGATACTTCTGCATTTGGTGGTCAAAACGAGCTCTGCCTGCTGATATCATACAATATCACAGATGTTTTTAATCCTTGCCAGACATTCTTTGATCACATGTAGGTCTCCCCTATATTTATGGCCCTGTTGAGGGGCCAGCACTCTGCACAAATCCACCCTGAGAGCACACTAAATATCTTACTTCACCCACACATCTCCTCTCTTCCATCTTACACATTATCAATCTCTTACCCTACAATAATTCCCTTTATATCATCACCCTCCTACCCTCCTTTCACTCACCCCCACCCCCAACCCCACCTGAGGAAACCAGATTTTGGTTTTGAGTAACAGAAGAAACGCTGACTACAAGGAGATGGACCAAGACAGGTTGTAGGACGTGGGCAATAGGAGAGGCTGTGGGAAACTGGGCAAGGGCAAGGATATTGTACACTGCCCAAATTCCCTTTGAAAGTTCTCTGGCTCTGTTTCATACAGGTAATAAAATTTTCCTTATTGATGCTCTGAATCGGCCTTCATCATTTGATTTCCATGTCGTCTTCCTCAGCAAGACAATTAACTCAAAGTTAGTACTGAGTTAAAATTACTCTGACATGAACTACAAAAGGTGGAATCGGCACCTCTTAGATTTACTTTTCTCCATGAAATAGGAAAAAAAAAAAAAAAAAAGTGAAATGAGAACAAAGAAGCCACCATAGGTAATGGAATAGGTAAAGGAAAACAGAAGCACTGAGTCCCTTAAAATAACATGGGAGCTGTTTCTGTCAGGAATAACATGTTACATAATTTAAGTTTCATGAATCAGCACTTTAGTCAGTAATTTACATGAATTAAAAAGAAAGAGAGAGAAAAAACATGAGGATCAGAAAAGGTAAAGTGGTTTCTGAAACAAGGCAGGTTTCAAAAGTATTTTATTCCACCCCCACACAGAAGAATGTTGACAGGCAGATGACTCAGTCTGGCTTCATTAAGAGCTTCTTACCACCTAATATCCCTCATGGGTAAGTCCATCCCATCTCTCTTTTTTCCATGATACCCTTCTCAATTCCTCCCTCCAGGTAATGGCCATATTTCCTCTCTAATTGAAGGTTATCTATCTGGAGGTCACATACGTTAGGATTCAGTGATTATGCTGGAAGGATATAAATAGTTGAGGGGTTTTTTGGTTTGTTTAAAAAAAAAAGATCCTTGGGGTGCCTGGGTGGCTCAGTCGGTGAAGTGTCTGGCTTTGGCTCAGGTCATGATCTCACAGTTCATGAGTTTGAGCCCCGCATCGGGCTCTGTGCTAGGAGCCTACTTCAGATTCTGTCTTCCTCTCTCTCTCTGCCCCTCCCCTGTTCCCACTGTCTCTCTCTCTCTCAAAAGTAAACATTAAAAAAAACTTTTTTTAAAGCTCCTTTATACTAAAGGACTTGGAACATTTCAAAGAATTCAGTAGTAGTAACGTCAGATGCTTCCCCCCCCCCCCACCGCAAAAAAAAGACAGTATCTATGATCATTGTGTTTGAATCTAAGTAGCTTAATTGAGTTCACTGACATTGAAAACCTACAGTGATTTGTAGTCCTTAAAAATGACCTTAAATGAGCAGGGAGAGATAAGGAAGCTATCAACACAAACAATGAAACCGTATGTCCAATCTAAACTATCTCCAAATCATAGGGAAAAAGGAAGATATTTTAGAAGAAAAAAAATAACCAACCTATTTGCTTTTTCAAAAGCCAAAGTGGATAAATCCTATGAAATGAGTCCAAAAAGCATTCTCATCTCTTTTTGTAGACAAGATGTTTATTGTATCAGATACTGTTTGAAATAACTGAGAGATATTGGTATAGGCCTGGAAATCTCTTAGGCACAAATCAGTTATGGTATTTGAGAGGCATAATGTTTATAGAAAGAGCAAGAAATCTGAAGTCATTTGGAGTCATTAATCCACAACGTTTACTACAGACTGGCACATGCCAAGCTCTGTCCACACACCTGCTCTCTATTCAAGCTCTGTCTCCCACTAGCTATACAATACTGGTTAAAGCATTTTAACATTTCTCTGCCTCAGTTTCCTCATCTGTAAAAGCACGAATAAAAAATGGCTGCTAAGGGTACCTCAGTGGCTGAGTCGGTTAAGTGTCTGACTCTTAGTTTCAGCTCAGGTCATGATCTCATGGTTAATGACTTCAAGCCCCACCTTGGACTCTGTGAGTGCAGATTCTGCTTGGAATTCTACCCCCCCCCCCTCCGCCAAAATAAATAAATAAATAAACAAACTTTAAAAAAAATGGCTGCCAACTTCACAAATATATCTGGAAGTACTCTGTAATCCAGGAAAGTATTAGTTGTCATTTCACTGAACTGAATTCATGAATGCCACTGTTGTGCCATAAATTATATCAGAGGAAAGTGAGCCTTCCTACTTCCAGGAGATACTTCATAAACCTATTAAATAAGGCTTAGAGTCTCATTTAATCATCTCTCTGGAAATTTAAATGAGAGAGAGAGAAAACGCTACAAAGAGAGAAAGCTAGTATAACATACAGATTTTGACATCAAATTGATAATCACCATAATGACAAAAACCATGATTCACCGTTTTGGGTCTGTAACAATCTATCAGGCCAAGGACTCATTTGAAGAGGGTACTTTATTCTGGAAAAATATTCTCTCTATATGTCTGCAAATCACAAAATGGGCATCTACCAGATTGACCTATCAACTCAACATTACCAACAGTAAATGGCAGTGAAATCACAGAGCATTATTTGTTATGTTGATGTGTACAAACCAAAACATACTATTTTATGGTATATTTCACTAAACTATGGTTTCATCAATTGTCAAACAGATTAGGAACAAAGCTCCTTTTAAAAACAAAATTAGGCTCAGTGTAGTGGCAGTTGAAAAAAGGGAGAAGTTCTGGTCTCTCCAGAGTTAGCTAATAATGATGGACAGTATAGTGGATGAGAAAGACCATCTTATAGAAGACACTAGGGATCTGGTGGAGATCTGAAAGGAAGAGGTCTCATTCCTGTAGCTCCAGACTCCCTTCCCCCAGGGAATGAAGGGGTGGTGGCTTGTCTTACAGGAGTGGTAGCCAAGTGCACCAGAAGGCACACCCAGTCCTAAAATATGCCTGAAACTTCCTCTAATGTTTCTAGTTCTTGCAATGACATTTGGGGAACTGAAGTGTACACAACCTCTTCACTGCTAGAACTGCTACAATTTAGTATTTTTAGTTAACAATTTGAGTTAATATTTATAAAACATTTAGAAGGAGCCCAAGCATGTAGTAAGAGCCATTTAAGTGTTTGTTAAATAAATAAGTCACTTCCCAGATTGGTTGGGTAAATCCTCAACCTAGAGACAAAGTAGAGAATCAAAACACACTAAACTCTAATATTTTTAAATACAGATTTAGAAACTATAGTGCTCTGTATTTATTCTTGCATCTCAAGTGTACCTGCATCTCAAATATATAGTCTCTTGGTGCAGAACCGAAATTCAACTTATGTTTTAGAAATCACTGTGCAAAATTAAATGATGGAGTTTAAGTCTCAAGAGATGAACTCCTTCTCTCTTCTACCTTTCCAACTGACCACCACTAAAAATGACAAATCTAAAAATCTCAAAGCACTCTAGATGGTACACATTAATGCTAAAGCTGAGGGAACCAATAGAGCCAAATTGACTTTAAAAGAGATGGAAAGGCTTTAAATAAATCACAGAGAACTTAAGGACAGGAACGCATTAGTCTGAGACTACCATCCGCTGACAACAGGTTAATGACTCCCTTGCCCTCCGCCATCTCTGATCCTCGCAGGTGACCCGCACCCTCTTTCGACTCCAGGAGGGGGTCCCCCACCTTCACAGTTCCCGGCTCGTCTAAGCTGCGAGGCCGCGCACGGGTTAACAATGTCCGTCCACCGACAAGGCTCGAGCGTTTAGGAATCAAAAAGAATCCGAATTCACCTCGAGGAAACACAGACCACCAACTCTCAGAGTCGGGGTCTGCGCGGGGGGTATTGCTTCTGCCCTTCTGACCAATTCGGAGGTTTTCGGGCTGAGGGGTCGAAAAGTCACGTTTGCTTGGAGGAGAGGCAGCAGTCGAGGCCCGGGCTCCGCTCGCCCCGCCCCGTCTCACCCGCCCGGGGGGCTCCGACTGCGACCGGACGCGCGCGGACCCTGCGGCCGGCCCACCCGCCTCGCGTCCCCGCGTCCCCGCACCTACCCCGGTCCGCGCGGTGCTGCCTCCTAGTGCGGCGGGGCGGAGGCGAGCGCACTCGCGCGCTTCCTCCTTCCCCGCAGGGCCGCCGGGCGCCGCCGTTTCCTCCCTGACGCGTCACGGCGGCCGGCGGCTCCTCCCGCAGTGTGTCGGGCGGCTGGAGAGAGCCGGGCGGCCGGCAGCGCGGCGGTAGGGCGCCCGCTCCGAGCCGGGGGCTGCCGGCGCGCGGCAGGAGACTCAGGCTGGGCGGCCCCTGCTCGGGCCCGGCCGCCGAAAGCCGCTCCCTCTCTCTTCCCCGTGCACCCCGGCGAAAGCCCGGGCCACAGCGCGCGGACTGGCTCCCGCTTCGCCGTGCGCGCAAAGTTCTGGGGACACTGGTGGATCCTATCTAGAGGCTACGGCTCCTCGCTGACAGTGACTGCCGCCCTGGGGCCCAGGAGCCGCGTGGGCCAACGCTCCCGGCCGCCCGGTGAAGATGACACTGGCGTAGGCAGCGAGCAGGACCGCTGGACCGCCAGAGGAGTAAGAGTCACCCCAAGAGCGGCCTGGTGGGCCTGTGGCTGGGTGTAAACTGGAAACTCAGGGAAGTGAAATGAGTATCCGAGTAATTTAGGGCAACAACTGTGCTTCATTTAGTATTATTTGAAGTTTTCTTTCTTTTTTTCTTTTGCTTTTTCATCAGCAACGTTTTGGCTTTTGTGTTTATAGGTAAAGAGTTCACAATTTGGCAGATCCTGGGTACAGAAAAATTTACACACATTTTTCAGATTTACTTTTTTTTTTTTTTTTTTGCATTCCCATTAATCTCCAAGTCAACTGAGGGCACACTTCACAGTTTCTTATGACTCTTTCTTATTCTTTAAATATAGAGGTTGCATTTTAGACTCTTACTCGTCTCCTTTTTTCCAGGTAAGATAGCGGGAGGTAGAGAAGATGAGTGGAAAACCTAAGGGTTACATGATTCAGTGCGAGTGGAGTAAGGTGGTTAGGATTTTGAGGTAGAGTGGGTTGTTGTTTGCCCCACAACACTACTATAGTTTAATGTTTTATCAGGTGTCACTTGAAGATAGACTCAAACAACTATATAAAGATTCCCACGTCCATATCATGTTTCAGATTTTGAGGCAACCATCTATACTTCAGACTATATGATTCCAGAGAATGTGCCATAAATCTATGAATAAACTTCCAAAGGTAGTTATAGAGGAACTGGCATTCATGTGTGGCTTCCCTAAATTCAGGGGACATTTCCTTATGTTTTAAAATAATATTCAAAAATTTAAACCACAGGTAAAGGCAAGAATATTCATTTGTAATGTCATTTAACACAGTATGCCTTTCTCCTTCTTAAAGAAAATGAATGTTTAATACAGAATTTTTATACTTTGAAATATAATAATCCTGCAGAACTTTCTAAACAATGATTTTCAGTGGCACAAGGAAATGGATATAAAGTACAACAGATATAGTTCAATACGTTGCCATGGTCCTTTGTATGTTTTCCCTGTGATCCACACAATAAGGCACAGAGAAGCTACAGAATTTCCTCCCTTGTAACAAAATCAACAAGTGATCAGTGTATCTCTTAATTAGAACCATATTCACATTGCTGAAAATATTCTCAGACAAAAAGAAATTTTGTGTCAATAAACTCCAAATGGAATGACATCATTCTCGCCTTAGACATACATACCTGTCTATCACCATATTTCAACTTTCTTCCTTCCTCCCTTCCTCCTTCCTTTCTTTCTTATTTCTCTTTTCTCCTTCCTTCCTTCCTTCCTTCCTTCCTTCCTTCCTTCCTTCCACCCTTCCTTCCTTCTTTCCTTTCCTCTTAAAAAACAAACATCTGGAAACCATTGTATTTCCAGGATAAATCTGTCTTCCTGCTGTGAAGAATACACACACACACACACACACACACGCACGCACACACACACACACACACACACACACACACACCACCTCCTACATTTTAAGACAAGAAGGTAGATGAGCCACATTCAACTAATAAGAAATGGTTATTTTGCATTTATAATCAGAAAGCTACAATTTACTAGCTTGATTTCTTCAGAATACTAGAGGTTGTAAATATATTCACGAACTTAATACTAAAGGGGTTTTCACTTAAAATTAATTTTAAAGGCTCACTTTAAGGCTGATGACTTTGATTAATCATATTCACCTATATAGATCAAATCTCCATTTTCCCTTATGTTCCAATATCTTTTTAAGCTTATATTGTAAAAGAAAAGTTGTTGAATGTTCAGCTAAATGTCTAGCTGATATTTATGCTTTTATTAAAGGTTTCATATAAATTGGGGCGCCTGGGTGGCTCAGTTTGTTAAGCATCCAACTTTTGATTTCAGCTCAGGTCATGATCTCATGATTCATGAGACTGAGCCCCACGTAGGGCTCTGTGCTGACAGTGCAGAGCCTGCTTGGAATTCTCTCTCTCCCTCTCTCTCTGCCCTTCCCCCGTTCTCTCTCTCTCTCTCTCTCTCTCCCCCCTCAAAATAATAAACTTTAAAAAAATTAAAAATGAAAGGTTTCATATAAGTAAAATTTTAAAACAGAAAGTATTTTGTTTAGACTATGGGTTCCAATATTTTCTTTTAAAATAGGACTCCATACAGATAGGGCAAATATTTTGTTTATCTGTTTTATCTATAATGTAGAGATTATGAGCACAAGCTTTGGCATTGAATAGACTCAGGTTTCAGTTCTGGCTCTGCCACTTTCTACTTTGGGCAAATTATTTTACCTCTCTGAGCTTTGGTTTCATCAGTAACATAAGGATAATAGTACTTGTCTCTCCTCAGTGAAACAGAGATAATAATAGTGTTTATCATATAAAATTGCTAGGAGGATCAAATGAACTTAGTAGAATGCCTGGAACATAACATCAGTAGACTGCTATTGTCATCATCATTATTATTAGCTCTAACACAGATATAAAAATGCCAATATTTATATTTCTTTTGTGCTAGTTTAAAGAATGGTCAACATTTAGAGGTTTTCTTTTCTTTTCTTTTCTTTTTTTTTTTTGTAGAAGTCCTAAAAGTAACAGGAAAAAAATCATAAAAGAAATACTAAGATATAGTTATGTTCAGAACTTCAGAAAATTGGGCTGGTGATACTGTAAACTGTTGACCCGAACATTAAAAACAAAAACAAACAACTACCTAAGGAGGTAATATAGCATTTTTTTTCTTTTTAGGTAATATGTTCCACTGAGATCAGTGCTTGGTTTTTACCTACTTTTCAAAATGGGAAACCTTTTCCCTAAACTGGTGCCTGATATGGAACCATCATGACTTTTTATATCATAATAAAGTCCTCTGTTGTTTGTAGTTCTTTCATTGTAACTTTGGAAGAGTTGAAGAGCATAACAATATAAGAAATACCACTTCCCATAAGGAGAAAAATTGATAAAATGACAGCTACGGGACCTGAATGGCTTCTATTCATTCATAAGTCAGTTGGTAATGGAAATGAGGGCCAGCATTCATTGGAATATTTATTTTATACCAGATAAATCAATAAGACCAGAGAAGTAAGAATAGCGCTACCAACCACATGATTACAAAAGCAAAGATGTTTTTGATTCATATTATTTGTATTGCTTCCATAGGACCTTTTCCTTCATTCTCCTACAAACTCATCTACTTAAGTGGGTCAGACACCATGAGTTGTTGCTATAGTTTCCAGCTATGCTTATCCTTTGGTATATCAAATGCAGTATCCCACAGCTTCAAAAAAAAATGAAAACCACTTTTCTTGGAAAGGTAATTTAAGGATAGTCCAAGTCATGAATTGGCTCAGGAAATAATTAACCCGGAAAAGCCTGTTATAAATAGGTAAGAATATGAGAATTAAAGTGACAAATTTATTGAATTTTCTGAGCGAAACCATATAATAAAACACAAAGCCACCCAAGGTATAGGCAGAAAAAACTCAGATATCCATGGGAACTGAAATTGATACTGTTTTATACTGCCTTGGCACAGAGCCAAATTAACTTGTTTCCTTCATCTAGAAAATGGTTCAGAGTATTCTCATTCTGTGTGTTGCGGGGGGGGGGAGTGGTCCACAGCTCAACATCTTTGTTGGGCCAAATTAGCCATGTTCAAACTCAAAACTGAAGTGCCCAAAGTTCAAGTGTGTTTTGTAACAACGTGAAAACCATTTTAAAGCAAGACTACATTAGGACCAAATATAAGGCCTCTTAGATTACAGGACTTTTTCACTTTCTGTATTAGACTCCTGAGAAAAATCCAGGGGAAGTGTTAAGAGACCAGAACCCTTAAAATGCTGGCACAGCTTTTTGATAAATAGTTGCTAGAAATTACTTTAAATTTTGCTAAGATCTGAAGTAAAACCATTATCCTTCCCTATTAAGGAAACCTCATTGTCTTCCAATCTAGTTATTATAAGTATCAAGAACAAAATACAAATCGCCCTTTTTTTCTTTCTCATTTTTTTTTTCTTTCTTTCCTTTTTTTTTTTTTTCTTTTGATCTCTGGTTAGTCTGTTACATACATAAACTACATCTGTAAATAGTTGGCAATAACTTACATAAGTTGTGTCAGCAGTTACGATGTTCCTCAGAATCATATTGGGCCTGTGAGCTCAAACCTACTGGGTGGACTTTGAAGATAACAATTATTTTAGTTGCTTATCAGTAGGAAATAATAGCTTTTCTTAAACACTATTCATTTGGTGACTCAGTTATTTACTGTTAATTATGTGCAATTAATGATTGAACCCATTTCAAATGCAAAAGCTTAATAGTCCCTGGCTTAAAGAAGTGTGTTGCTGTTATTTCCACAACTGATTCTTTGAGGAGTCTGTGTCTGGCTCACTAAATGTGTCAAAGACTTAAATAGACTTTAAGGGATTATAACGCTTCATATACGGGGAAACCCTTAAATTCTCTAGGTTTTCTAGAATAAACAACCTCAGTCCTTTTAACTTTTTCTCACTTTTTTTTTTTTTTAAATTTACAACCAAGTTAGTTAGCATATAGTGCAACAATGATTTCAGGAGTAGATTCCCTAATGCCCCTTACCCATTTAGCCCATCCCCCCTCCCTCACCTCTTTTTTTTTTTTTTAATGTTTATTTATTTTTGAAACTGAGAGAGACAGAGCAAGAGAGGGGAGGGGCAGAGAGAGAGGGAGACAGAATCCAAGGCAGGCTCCAGGCTCTGAGCTGTCAACACAGAGCCCAACTCGGGGCCTGAACTCGTCAACCTCAGGATCATGACCTGAGCCAAAGTCAGATGCTCAACCAACTGAGCCACCCAGCCTCCCCTCCTCTTTTTTTTTTAAATGTGAAATGACTCTCATATGAATTCTTTCCAAATACTCCATGTTCTTATTTAGATGAGATGCCCAGTATGAGACATGGAACTCTATAAAAGATCAGGTAAGTCCTTAGTACAGTGAGAGCATTCTCTCACAGCTCTTCAATTCACGCTCCTATATTGGAACTTAAAATTATTCTCACATTTAAAATTACATTTCTTCATTATCAGATTTTAAAATCTGAACTCTAAATGCTTATTTAGCCCATTTATGTATTCTTGCATTATATTTAAGAAGTTATTTTGATTATCCTATGAAACTCCCCTGTACCTATTTTATCCAAACTGTACTTTTCCTTGGTGATTTTGAATTTTATATTTGTTAAGACAAAAACATCTAAGGTGGAGGGTGCATGTCCTAAGGGTGCTCAAGACAATCTAATACAGATTAGAAAGAACATACCCCAATGTCTATTTTATCTAAACACAAAGAGGATAAGCTTTCTTATTTAACATACATATTGACAATGGCTTGCTCAAACAGTCCTTTGTCAGGCAGTCATTCATGTGCTCTGTGAGGTATCCTGAGAAGGGTCGGCTTCCCCCTTGCAGGGAAGCTCTCCTTTATCCAGCGTCAGTGTATTGCAGTTTTGTGTAGCATAGGAGGTCATTGATGTGGTTAATTTTGTAAAAACAAATCCTTTCAATAGAATATATATAATACTTTGTACTGAGATGGAGAGTAATCGTGGAAACTCTTTATCTTCTATTGAAGTGTCCAAGATACTTCTTGGGGTCAAAAGCATTGTTCCTGCATACACACTGCCTGGTTCTGACCATAGTTCTGCCATGACCAGCCATGTAATCCTGGGCAAATTATTTAACATCTCTGGGGTTCAGTTTCCCCACTTGTAAATTGGAGAGCATAACTGTATCTGCTGTACCGGGTTGTTCTGAGGATGACATGAGCTAAAAATGTGAAAATCTACCACCAAAATAAGCACTACATAAGCACGGGTTATTATTATTACTTAAATAAATAAATATCAAGATGAATGATACATTTTCCTCTGACAACAATACAAGGGATCCAGATTTCCCTAACTTTGTGGTGAGTGGTATTTTCCTTTTAAGGCAAACTTTTAACACTGCCTGAGAGACTAACTCCATCTACCCTCTCCTTTAAGTGTACATGTGTTTAGAAAGAAACACTTTAGAGAATGTTTGAAAATTACGTTCAGAAATATTTCTATCAGTGTGTAATTTTGTTGCAAAAAAAAGGTGTGTGTGTGTCCTTTTAAAACTCATATGCATAATTAAAAATTTTGGAAACAATTTTTTATTTCTTTAAATATTTTTCAAGTAATTTCAGTGGGCCTCAAACTAATTAAAATGCAACACCTTTAAATTAGTTTGCAAGAGCTGCTGATTGATAGCAGAGAAAATGAGAATTTACTAATAAGACTTCAGCAAAAACCTTTGCAGAACTGGTTGATAAGACTGAAGAAGAAAGTGAGTAATTTAATAGGTAGAAACCAACAACAATGCATTTCTTCAATTTAAATCCAAATAGCTTTTTGAAGTATCTTTTTCAGCTATGACAGCTATTAAAATGTAATATCAAAATAAGCTAAACTTAGTACCCGATCTTCAAATCACTACATCATAAGGTGTTAAACCAAGATTTTTAAAAAGTAATGAAGGGGCGCCTGGGTGGCTCAGTTGGCTGAGCGGCCGACTTCGGCTCAGGTCATGATCTCACGGTCCGTGAGTTCAAGCCCTGCGTCGGGTTCTGTGCTGACATCTCGGAGCCTGGAGCTTGTTTCGGATTCTGTGTCTCCCTCTCTCTGACCCACCCCCGTTCATGCTCTGTCTCTGTCTCAAAAATAAATAAACGTTAAAAAAAAAAAAAATTAAAAAAAATAAAAATAAAAAAAATAAAAAGTAATGAATTACCAAGGAATAAAGCATCAAATGAAAGCAAAAAGGCTCTTCTACTATTAATAAAATACCATTAAATTATTTAAAATATATTGATTATTTCATGTGTTTAAATTTCGGGTTTCTGGTTTACAATGTGTACAATATATTAGTATAGGAGGTCATAAATTATATGTGTGTGCATGCTGGTTTGGTGTCATCTAAGAATTTGATGTCTTTTGTTCTTTTTCTTCTACATTCAGTAGCTTTTGTTGAGTACCTAGTGTGTGCCAGGTACGGTACTATGCTCAGAGAGGTAGAAATTAAATATATAATTCTCACCCACAAACAGTTTATTTTTTTTTTTAATTTTTTTAACGTTTATTTATTTTTGAGACAGAGAGAGAGACAGAGCATGAACGGGGGAGGAGCAGAGAGAGAGGGAGACACAGAATCGGAAGCAGGCTCCAGGCTCTGAGCCATCAGCCCAGAGCCCGACACGGGGCTCGAACTCACGGACCGCGAGATTGCGAGATCGTGACCTGAGCTGAAGTCGGACGCTTAACCGACTGAGCCACCCAGGCGCCCCACCACAAACAGTAGTTTAAATAATTTATGAAGCATATAATAAAGAACTGTTCGAACAACTAATCTTCACAGAATCACCTATTTCTCAGCTCCCTCCCCTACCTCTTCTACCAGCCCTTGGCATAGATAATGATTTCCTGTGGGGTCAGGATTTGAATTTGAAACTGGTCATTTGAACACCCACTTAGTTTTCATGTAGTTTATTATTTTTTTTAATGTTTATTTATTTATTGCGGGGAGGGGCAGAGAGAGAGAGAGAGAGAGAGAGAGAGAGAGAGAGAGAGAGAATCCCAAGCAGGCTCTGCTTTGTCAGCACAGTCCCACTAATGTGGGGCTTGAACTCATGAACCATGAAATCATGACCTGAGCCCAAATCAAGAGTAAGATTCTTAACCGACTGAGCCACCCAGGCACCCCTCATGTAGTTTAATTTTTTTTAATTAAGTAATTTGTTTTGAGAGAGAGAGAGAGAGCGCGTGCATGCATAAGTGGGGGAAGGGCAGAGAGAGGGAGAAAGAGAATCCCAGGCAGGCTCCATGCTGTCAGAGCAGAGCCCAATGCAGGGCTCGATTCCATGAACTGTGAGATCAGGACCTGAGCAGAAAGCAAGAGTCGGATGCTTAACCGACTGAGCTACCCAGATGCCCCTCATGTAGTTTAAATAAACCACTTCTGACTTCTTTTCTCTTTTAGATATCTGCAAGGTGCTTTTCTGAAATATAAATACCACTGATTCAACAAACATTTCCTCTCAAAGCACTGTGTTAATACAGCGGTTCAAGGTACAACATGCATTGTGCTTTCAAGGGGATTTTATATCCTTGATAGAAAATGAGAAAAGCACATTAATTTTTCCTTATGCTGTTCACTATTGAATATTCCTCAGTACCTTGCCTTTTTAACTATCTCACCACTTCTGCCTGGTGTATTTCTTCAAGCCTGATACCATACTGTTTGAAAGTTTTACAAGCGTGCTATTTGGCTTTAAAAGTTTATCTCGTTACTTATAATTTCCACTTGTGACTGGGATAAATTGCTTTTAATTGCTAGTTATCTCCATTGGAGAACAATCATGAAAAAATGAAAAACAGGTAGAAGAAAAAACTGCTAGAATCTAAGAGCATAGAAATTAAACTCCTACAATGGAATCTCATAACATTTCCCCAAAAAGCAAAATAATAAAAATAAAATAAAAATAACCCAAACCAAACCAAAAAACAGCGCTGTGAGGTACTGAAGGCAAGAAACTGGATCATAGGGGCGCCTGGGTGGCGCAGTCGGTTAAGCGTCCGACTTCAGCCAGGTCACGATCTCGCGGTCCGTGAGTTCGAGCCCCGCGTCAGGCTCTGGGCTGACAGCTCGGAGCCTGGAGCCTCTTTCCGATTCTGTGTCTCCTTCTCTCTCTGCCCCTCCCCCGTTCATGCTCTGTCTCTCTCTGTCCCAAAAATAAATTAAAAAACGTTGAAAAAAAAAAATTAAAAAAAAAAAAAAAGAAACTGGATCATATACCTACTGGGGTCTTATTTACTTTCAAACTCTGCAAAGTCAAAGTTCACAGCCTTGGAGGAACCTGTATCTGTTTGACTTTTTTTTTTTTTTTTAACGTTTATTTATTTTTGAGACAGAGAGAGACAGAGCATGAACGGGGGAGGGGCAGAGAGAGAGGGAGACACAGAACCAGAAGCAGGCTCCAGGCTCTGGGCCATCAGCGCAGAGCCCGACGCGGGGCTCGAACTCACGGACCGCGAGATCGTGACCTGAGCTGAAGTCGGGCGCTTAACTGACTGAGCCACCCAGGCGCCCCTGTTTGACTTTTTAAAAGCAAGTGGAATTAACAATCTGGGGCATAGTGTGGAAAGTCAGACTTAGTTGCAGAAGTCTGTGATAACATAAAATTCAATTTAGAAAAGTATAAGCACATTAAGGTAATAAAGAGACAATCTGTATTTGAATTTTAACTGATACATATGTACTCCTTGGGCTATCCCACTAACCTTCCAAAAATCCAATTTTCACTATAATAATCATTCTCATAGAAAATAGAAAGAAAAACATCATTTGAACAAATTTCAGAATAGTGTAGTGATTAGGCACATGGCTTCAGAGGAAAACAGCTCTGGATTTGAATCTTTTGCTTACTAGCTCTGGAACCAGGCACATTTCCTAACTCCTCAGCCTCAGTTTTCTTACTCGCAAATGTAGTTCCTACTTCACAAGGTGGTTGTGAAGATTAAGTGAGATAAACTTATAGTAATGTACCTACTCATTATGGTAGGCAGAACGATGGCATCCCAAAGACATCACACCCTAGTCCCTGGAACCTGTAAATATGTTACGTGACATGGCAAAGAATTAAGTTTGCATGGACAATATGCATGGACTTTGAGGCAATTATTGCAAGTGAATTAAGTCAGACAGGAAAAGACAAATACTATATGATCTTACTTATATATGGAATCTAAAACAAACAAAAATGAACTCAGATACAGAGAACAGGTTCGTGGTTGACAGCATCAGGGATTGGGGAGAGGGTAGATGAAATGAGTGAAGGTGGTCACAAGCTACGAGCTTCCATTTATAAAATAAGTCATAAGATGTAATGTACAGCATGGTGACTACAACTAATAATGCTGTATTGTATATTTGAAAGTTGCTAAGAGAGTAGATCTTAAAATTTATCATAACAAGAAAAACGTAACTATGTGTGGTGATGGATGTCAACTAGACTTGGAGTGATTATTTAGCAGTCTATCAAATCATGATGCTGTACACTTGAAACTAATGTCATATGTTAATTATATCTCAATTTAAAAAATTAATTTTAAAAAAGGTTATATGAAATAAAGATTGCTAATCAGCTGACCTTAAGATAGGAAGAATATCCTGGATTTTCTGAGTGGGTCCAAGGTGATCACAAGGGTCCTCAAAAGTGGAAGAAGAAGAAGGCAAAAGAAGAGTTAGAGAAAAAGATGTGACTATGGAAGGATGGTTGGAGAGAGACAACATTGCTGGCTTTGAAGGTGGAAAAGGGGGCCTCAA
Organism: Panthera onca; assembly: GCF_046562875.1. NCBI lineage: Eukaryota > Metazoa > Chordata > Mammalia > Carnivora > Felidae > Panthera > Panthera onca. Next base: position 17,528,443 of record NC_138356.1, on the reverse strand, counting down.
GCCATGGAATCTGGGTGGCCTCTAGAAGCTGGAAAAGGCAAGAAAATGGATTCACTCATAGAGCCTGCAAAAGGGTGCAGCCCTGCTGACACATTAATTTTAGCTCAGTGACACTGATGTCAGACTTCAAACCTAGAGGGCTAAAAATGTGGTTTTAAGTCTCTAAATTTGTGGTAATTTGTTACAGCAGCAGATTAAAAAACAAGTTAGATATATAGATACATCAGCAACTCTACAAAAGTTGCAGTGTGAGGGCAAGTGTGGCATATAGAGAATTGTCTCCCTCCCTCACTCCACGTGGTTTTAGAAAACATGCCAACTCACAGACTTTTCCATTTTTATTTTCTTTATATAACTAATTGCAAGAGTTCAATTTACCATGCCACAGGATTATTCTCCAAGCAATCTAAGTGCTGTTGGCTAACAACTTACTTAACCCATTATGGGTCCTTGATGATGGCAGATGACAGTTACAGAATATAAATTTTACCTAAGTACTATCTGGTTTCATATATTTTATTTATTTATTTTTATTTATTATTTTAAAAATTTATCTTATTTTTTAAACTAAATTCTACCGCAGCATGGGGCTCAAACTCACAACCCCAAGATCAAGAGTCCCATGCTCTACCTACTGAGCCAGCCAGGTACCCCTGATTTCTTATATTTTTGTGTCTAGACACCTGAGAGTATCATACAAATTAGTTGTGAATTAACTATCCCAGAGACTTACAGGAGTAGCCCTGTCATCTCCTGAGAGGTGAGCACAGCAGTTGTCAAAGGAGGCAGGCCACACTCACTGAGTCCTTCCTGCCTCTTCTTGGCTTTATCAGAAACACATTATATACATTATTGCCTTTAATCCACATAACCATGCCATCATCATCCCCTTTTTACAGATAAAGGAATAAATTCAAAGAGGTGAAATAACCTTACCCAGGTCACATGGCAGGAAAGTGGCAGAGCTGAGTCCACTTGATTTGAAGCCCTGGTGTTTCTAGAGCCTTCAATGTCAATAGGTGGTTCTGGGTGAAAGGCAGCAAGGACCAGGTGTAGAAGTTTACAAACTCAAATGCCTAAAGCACCTGGGAAGCACCTCTAATGGTGAGTGTCAGAAGAGGTGAAAGTGAGGTGATAAATGGCAACTGACCATCAGTCTTCATGAGTGGCAAGAGGTGCATGCCCTCTCTAAATGGAATGGCTGATGGCTGCTACCAGCTGATTGTTGCTATGTGAGCACAAAGCCCCAATTGGCCAGATCCACTAATCTTCCAATAAAAACTAGCAATACACATTTTTAATGTGAAATGGCATAATTCCAAAATGCTAGGAACGAATTGAGATTTTCTTAAAATGTTGTGCAGGCCAAATGAGCCACATCTATCAAGCAAATTTTCCCCATCGGCTACCATTTGAGACCAGTAGTATTAATCCCTAGGACACAGGGAGTGGTCCCTAGTCTTGCTAAAAGAGAAGCTATGGAAAGGATTGAATTAGATTCTGATTGAGCTCACTGAGTGAAGAAATACCCTAATCTAAAGAACAAGGGAGGCTTATTCCAAGGCATTGAGGCACATTAAAGAAGGGAATATGACTCAACTTTTTCACAGAATCTTCTTAAGGAGACCAATAATTGGGCGCCTGGGTGGCTCAGTTGGTTGAGCGTCCGGCTCTTGATTTCGGCTCGGGTCATGATCCCAGGGTCCTGAGTATGGAACCTGCTTAAGATTTTCCCTCTCCTTCTGTTCCTCTTCCACTTGCACTCACTCTCTCTCTCAAATAAAAATAAATAAAAGTCATCTTTTCTTAAAAAAAAAAAAAAAAAGGAGACCAATAATTAAAGCAACTCTAAACACATCAACCCATCTGGGTTTGCTGATACATAAGCACTTTTCAGTGAATCATCATTGATAGATATGCTTATCTGCCATATATCTGTACCTGATCATTAGAAGCCAGATTATTTTAATTTTTAAATAGAAAACAGCTTAATAACATGAATCTAATTACATATATATAGGCAAAAAGCCTGACATATATCTGTCGAGTAAGAAGAAATGGCATGACTTTGAAAATATTTATTCAAAATAGTACAATATCAAAAATAAAAACTACACTTAAAATTTGCTGATACATATATTAAGCAGAAAGCTCTGGTTTCAGAAACACAGAAATAGTTGCAGGACACACTGAGGGATGAACTGATGTAGGAGAAATGCAAGTTGTACAATAGATATCATCTTCGCAGAGCTCTGCAGCCATGGTATAGGTATGGAGGAGACAGCCGCATTAAACCTGGGTTAGGAAGGTTGAAGAGAAGGACAATGGAGGAGGGGAAGAGAGCCCAAGTGGGGGCCAAGCCATTTACACTTATTAAGGAAAGGAGGAGGCAACAGACAGAAGGATGAGACCAAGAGCAAGGGGGACTTGAACAGGTATAGAGTGAGATTAACAAAAACTTACTACACGCTTACACTATTAATAATAGTTTACATTTGAGGTGCCTGGATGACTCAGTCAGTTAAGCATCCAACTTCAGCTCAGGTCATGATCTCGTGGTCCATGGGTTCTAGCTCGAAGTTAGGCTCTATGCTGACAGCTCGGAGCCTGGAGCCTGCTTCGGATTCTGCGACTCCTGTGCTCGCTTCGGTAGCACGTGTACTAAAACTGAAACAATACAGAGAAGATTAGCCCGCCCCTGTGCAAGGGTGACGTGCAAATTCGGATCCTGTGACTCCCTCTCTCTCTCTTCCCCTCCCCAGCTCCTGGCCTCTCTCTCTCTCTCTCTCAAAAATAAATAAACATTAAAAAATTTTAAAAAATAAATTTTAAAGTACACTATAATTTTTTGGGGTGCCTGGGTGGCTCAGTCGGTTAAGCATCCGACTTCAGCTCAGGTCATGATCACATGGTTCGTGGGTTCGAGCCCCGCATTGGGCTCTGTGCTGAAAGCTCAGAGCCTGGACCCTGCTTCGGGTTCTGTGTCTCCCTTTCTCTCTGCTCCTCCCCTGCTGGTGTGCCCTCTCTCTCTCTCTCTCAAAAATAAATTTAAAAAAAATTTTTTTTAATTTCAGTACACTGTAATTTTAAAGCATTTTTTAAAAGACTATTTTTTAAAGCAGTTTTAGGTTCATAACAACATTGGGCGGAAAGTGTAGAGGTCTTATATAACCCGTCTCCACACATGCACAACCTGCCCCATCAGAGTGGTACATTCATTATCATGGATGAACCTACATTGACATGTCATTATCATCAAAGTCTATGGTTTACATTAGGGTTCACTCTTGTTGCATATTCTGTGGACTTGGACAAATGTATAATAACATGTTTTCACCATTACAGTATCCTACAAAACAGTTTCATTGCCCTGAAATCCTTTGAGCGCTGCCTATTCATCCCTCCCTTCCTCCCAACCCCTGATCTTTTTACTATCTCCATAGTTTTGCCTTTTCAGATTGTCATATGGCTGGAATCATATGGCTTCTTTTACTTAGTGACATGCATTAAAGTCCCCTCCCCCCAATCTTTTCATGGTTTAATAGGTCATTTGTTTTTAGAATTAAATAATTTTCTATTGAGGGGTGCCTGGGTGGCTCAGTTGGTTGAGCGCCCAACTCTTGATTTTGGCTTAGGTCATGATCCCAGAGTCATTGGATCAAGTCCCACATCGGGCTCTGTGCTGAGCATGGAGCCTGCTTAAGTTTCTCTCTCTCTCTCTCTCTCTCTCTCTCTCTCCCCCGCCCTCTCCCCCTCTGCCCCTCTCCCCTGCTCACACACTCTCTTTATCTAAAATAAAAATTAATTAATTTTTATTGTCTGTATGTACTACAGTTTGTCCATTCACCAACTGAAAAACATCCTGGCTGCTTTCAAGTTTTGGCAGTTATGAACAAAGCTGTTATAAATTCCATGTTCAGATTTGTGTGTGTGAACAATACATTTTAACCTTCATAGTCTGAATATAGAACAAGTGTTCTAAGTCAAATCCTAACCAGTCAAATATAACTGGTAGAGTTTATCCTTTGAATATCCTTTGAAACAACAGACAATATGTTACTATGTTAGGAATGAAAAATTCTAAATTGATTTCAACTCATGTTTTGAGGAATGAACTCTCTGTTTTGTCATTTCCCCCTATCTTGTCTCTGCTTCACCCCTTCCCAACCTGGAACACAGTTAGCATGATACAGTGGATCAATGGATGGTGTAGCCATGACTTTTGTGTTGGTTTCTGTTTGACTATTTGAGGCTCTGACGCTTATGAGCAATGCGACTTGCAGCAAGTTACTCAACATCTTTGGGCCTCTTCTGCCTCATCTGTAAAGCAGGGGTTTTTAATAGTGCCTACCTTATGGATGAAATGAGTTTATGTCTATAAACTCTTAGAATAATTACCTGGCACATAAGTGTTTGTCAAATAAAATGAAATATATGTACGTGGATCTCTTGTATGAATGATGGTCTCCCAGGCTTGTATACAATTCTGAATTGTGCTGTTGAGTCAAACTGTCAGGTCTGCAATTTGTTTTTATCCTACTTACAAGCCAACAAGTTAACCTTTACTGTTTTACAGCTGCTGAAAGAAGACATGGAATATCTGAGGAAGAGGGGGAAAAAAACTTTTATAAAAGTTTATTTATTTTGAGAGAGAAAGGAGAGAGAGAAAGAGAGAGAGAGAGTAGGGTCAGGCAGAGAGAGAGAAAGAGAGAGAGAATCCCCAGGCAGGGCTTGAACTCATGAACTGTAAGATCATGACCTGAGCTGAAACCAAGAGTTGTCGCTCAACAGACTGAGCCACCTAGGCAAAAAAAATTTTTTACCCACAGCACAGCATAAACAGCATGAATTGTTTACATTAACTCCTTTTGCCCCAAGTCCCATGGGTGTGATACTAAGAGCCCCAGATAGATGCCACATGTGCAGTGGGTTTGTGTTCATTGGGGGTAACAGTGAGCTTGGGGAGCCCATTGCTTTTCTAGCAAGCAACAAGCTAAGCCAGCTTCTCTTTCCCAGAGGGAGAGGTTACTTCATTCCTCAAGACTGCTTGATGTAGGCGGTCCTGGCTGGCTCAGTCAGTAGGGCCTGCTACTCTTGATCTCAGGGTTTTAAGTTCAAGCCCCAAGTTGGGAGTAGACATAAGTTTTTTAAAAAGGGCAAGAAACCTGGGTAGCTCAGTTGGTTAAATGTCCAACTCTTGGTTTCAGCTCCGGTCATGATCTCACAGTTGTGAGATCAAGCCCCACATCAGGCACCGGGCTGGGTGTGGAGACTTCTTGGGGTTCTTTTTCTCCCTCTCTCTCTCTCTCTCTGCCCTTCCCCTGTTCTCTTTCTCAAAATAAATAAATAAACTTTAAAAAAAAAGGACTGGAGTGCCGATTTCATCTCAGGTCATGATCTCCTGGTTCATGAGTTCGAGCCCAAATTGGGCTCTGTGCTGACAGCTCGGAGCCTGGAGCCTGCTTTGGAGTCTGTGTCTCCCTCTCTCCTCCCCTCCCCTCTCTGAAAAATAAGTAAACATTTAAAAAAATTAAAAAGAAAAAAAGATTGCTTGCTGTAAACACCACCATGAGAAATGGCTTGCGTAAAGTGATATGGTAGAAGGCCTCTACAATGGCCCATAATGATTCTTACCTTCTGGTATTCACTCCTTGGTGTAATCACCTCCAGTTGACTGTGGGCTAGAGTTACTGACTCACTTCTAACTAATTTAATACAGCACAAATGACAGGATATTGCTTCTGACATGAGGTTATAAAAAGACTGTAGCTTCTGTCTTGGGCACCCTCTCATGTTCTCTCTCACTCACTGCGAGGGTAGACAGCATGTTGTGAGCTGCCTTATGGAGACACCTACATGGCAAGGAAAGGATGTCTTTGGCCACAGTAAGAACCTGAGGCCTACCAACAACTCTGTTGAATGAGCTTGGAAGAAGAATCTCCCTTATTCAAGACTGGGGATGACTGCACCCTGGCCAACACCTTGATCTGGAACCAGGGGCACCTAGCTAAGCTATGCCCAGATTCCTAATCAAAAGAAACTGTCAAAAAAAAAAAAAAAAAAAGTTTGTTTTTTAAGCCTCTACATTTTGGAGTAATCGGTTATGTAGTAATAGATATATAATATAAGCTGTATAAGCTGTTAGGGCCTTACATTCTTGGCATACTGTCTAAGACATGAAGGAGTATGAGACACCCACAGATAACCATTCCCAAACAACAGGGTAAAGCTACGAACCAGAAGCAGACAATGCCATCTTTCTAGAAGAGGGCTGACATGTTAAGTGTCCAGTGTGTAGGGAGAGGCAGGCACTGAAACTGGAAAGTAGAATTTGGAAGGAAGCCCTTAGCTGGAACTAGCCTTACCAATCTCAGAGCCAGTTTTTGAAGAATTTTGTTTGCTTGAGGACATAGTGCAGGATAGAAAAAAAGTTTTCTGCTTTGTGCATGCAGTGGGAAGCAAGGTATTCAGTGTCAAATACTGAAATGCCTACTCTGCATTCAGTGAACCAAATTATCTAGTTGTATATTACTCTCTGTACTCATTTGCCTTCTGTTCATCTGAGCCCCTTGTAAACTTTGTTTAAATATTTTCCTGGTCTTATCTGTGCTTAAGGGAATTAGCAAAGGCTTGAGCCACAGTATTAAAGGGGTAACAGTGCCCCCTGGAGGCCAGAGTGGCAATGCCCAGAGGCCACCAGAGGTAGAAGCTAGGATAGGCAAGGGTAATGACAAAGTTCTTTATAAATGTTAAGAAAATATTTGATTAAATTAAAAATCTCTTTGATTCAAAGCTTGTAAGAAGTTAGTATGAAACATTTATAACTAGATGTGGTGATGGATGTTAACTAGATTAGCGTGGTGATCATTTCACAGTATGTACAAATATTGAATCATTATGTTGTAAACGTGAAACTAATATAATGTTATAAAAACCCATTCATTCAAAATTTTAAAAAGAAATAAATTGGTATGGAAGATTTCTTTACGTTTATAAAGAGATTTTGTTTTCAAAGAGAGTTAACTTTATACTCTACATAATGGGGGGCCAGCAGTACTGTTATTAAGAACATGGACTTCGGCACAGACAGGACTTCCTTTTGTTAACTGTGTGTCCTTGACCAAGCTGATAAATCTGAGCCTATTTCTTTTTTCTTTTTTAAGTTTATTTATTTATTTTGAGAGAGAGAGAGTAGGGAGGGGCAGAGAAAGAGAGAGACAGAATCCCAAGCAGGCTTCATGCTGTCAACACAGAGCCTGATACAGGATTCAAACCCATGAACCTTGAGATCATGACCTGAGCTGAGATCAAGAGTTGGATGCTTACTCACTTAACCCACTGAGCCACCCAGGATCTCCTGGGCCTATTTATTCATCTGTAAAACAAAGATAATATCTCATTGGATTATAGTGATAATTAAATGAGTTCATGTATGTAATATCCTTAGCACTTGGTAAGCACTTAGTTTTTGAAAGCTGCTATCACTACCATTACTACTAATACTTCTACTAAGACTACCATTGTATGAATAAGATAAGAGTGTTAAGTACTACTTAATATACTATTCCCCATGCTGGTAATGGAATTTTCAGATAAGGAGAATTTACAGAAGGGGTGCCTGGGTGAACCCTGCATTGGGCTCTGTGCTGACAGCACAGCACAGAGCCTGCTTGGGATTCTCGCTCTCCCTCTCTGCTGCTCCCCATGCTCATGCTCACTCTCAAAATAAGTAAATAAATTTTTAAAAAAATTACTAAAAAAAAGGAATTTACAGAAGACATAAATTAGAATAGAGGAAAGGAAGAATCAATGGGCACTAAAACCTAAGAATATATGTAAACATATGCGAAAAAAAATACAATCTTTTTTTATAATCTCTATCCAATTTCTATCCAATTTAGAGGGCGTTGTTACAAATATCTAATTAACATCACCAGTCTATTGGATAAGTGGTCAAAGGAGATGAAAAAGAGGTTTAACAAGTATGTTATCTAACAACCTACTTCTTGGTTAAGAAATGCAAAGTAAAACAACTTCAGCTCTTATATACCTTTTAAAGTCTCAAATATAAATGAAATATAAAAAGTATGGGTATTAGATGGGGCGCCTGGGTGGCTCAGTTGGTAAGCATCTGACTCTTGGTTTTGGCTCAGGTCATGATCTCATGGTTTGTGAGTTTGAGCCTTGAGTCGGGCTCAGAGCTACTGGTGTGGAGCCGGTTTGGGATTCTCTCTGCCCCTCCCCTGCTCTCCCTCTCTCTCTCTCTCTCAAAATAAATAAATAAACTTAAAAAATGCTTTTAAAAAAAGTATGGGTATTTGAGAAGGCATTGACCATGGAACACAACACATCTGACTTCGCCTCCTACCAGGTGTGAGTGCAGATGTTAATCTCTCTGTACCTCAGTTTCCTTATCTGTCCATATAAGACAGCAATAGCATATTATAGATTCATTGTATTAGATGAAAAGACATGGGAAGCCCAGAGCATAATATGGCTCTTACCAACAGTCTCATCATCCTCGTCATCATTATCTTCATCATTATTACTTCATTTGCTGATATTATTATAGGCAGAATTGGAAAGGAGTCTAGCCCTTCAGGAGATTACTCAGAGCAATGTGTAATAAGAGCCATAAAGTTCCATATACTCTTTAAATCTGTTTTTCCATTTGTGGGAAGAAATTTAAAGAGAAAAAATTACCTGTTTAGAGATGTTTATAGCAAGGCTAATTATGATCCTCAAAGCTTGGGAACAACCTAATGCCCAGAAATGGGGAAGAGTTAAGTAAACAAAGTACAATAATACAAGATACTAAGTACAAAAGGAATATACAAAAATCATAATTTTACTATGTATTAAGAACCATTTCAAAAATATAATGGAAAAATGACACATAATAATCACAACTCTAAAATACCTACAAATTGGGGCGCCTGGGTGGTTCAGTCAGTTAAGCGTCCGACTTCAACTCAGGTCATGATCTCACAGTTCGTGAGCTCCAGTTCCGTGTCGGGCTCTATGCTGACAGCTCAGAGCCTGGAGCCTGCTTTGGATTCTGTGTCTCCCTCTCAAGATCTCTACCCCTTCCCCACTCATGCTCTTTCTCTCATTCTCTCTCTCAAAAATGAATAACATTGAAAAAAAAATACCTAGAAATAAAATTAATAAAAAATATTCAAAACCCATTAAAATTATGTTTTACTGAAGGACATATCGTTTTTTGCAAATGGAGACTCATATATGGATAAGAAACCTCAGTATTTCTTAAGAGTCAATTCTCTCCATATTGATCTATAAATTAAATGTAATTTTTATCAAAATCCCAATGGAGTTTTTTTAATTTAAAAATTGATTCTCTAGTTTCTCTGGAAGAGTAAATGTTTAAAAATAGCTAAGAAGGTTTTGAAAAACAACTGTAACAAAATAAAAATTGGCTTATAAGACACTAAAAGAACTATAAAACTATATAGTAAATAGGGTAGTATGGTACTGATCAGAAAAAAGACAACTAGATCAATGGAATGGAACAGAGTCCAGAAAGTAATCCAGGTTCATACTTACAGGATTTCACATGTGCTCAAGGTGGCATTTCTTTACTTCTCTTTCCTTTTTTTTTTTTCTTTCTTTCTTTCTTTCTTTCTTTTTCTTTTTGATATCTTATTTTTAAGTAATCTCTACATGCAACATGGGGTTTGAACTCACAACCCCCAAGATCCAGAGTTGCATGCTCAACTGCCTGAGCCAGCCAGGTATTCCTCAGGGTGGCATTTCAAATCAGTGGGGGAAGACTAGATAATTCAACATAAACAGCAGAAGGATAATTGGCTTAATTACCCATAAACCATGGGTGATTTAAAAATCTAAATGTAAAAAAACAAAACAATAAAACTATTTGTAAAAAATATATATAGAAAAATGTCTTTACAAACTTTGGGTAGGAAAGAACTTCCTTAGTCTGACACAAAAACCTGGAAGCCATGATGGATTGATGAGATTGTATGATGATTAAACACTTGTAAAGAGTGATGCCTTTCCTTATGGTCATCCTTCTCTCCTTGGAATCCCCAGGGGAGCAATAGCATGGGGTGAGAGATGGGAGTTGGGAGGCAAGTGGAGGGAGTCCAGGAAGGCCACTCAGGAGTCTTTTACTATGCTTTGCTTTGATCCTGAGCATTGCTCCTTGCTCAGATAAGCACAGTATTTCTTTTTTTTTTTTTTTTTTTTTTTATTTTTTTTTTTCATCGTTTTTTTTTTAATTTATTTTTGGGACAGAGAGACAGAGCATGAACGGGGGAGGGGCAGAGAGAGAGGGAGACACAGAATCGGAAACAGGCTCCAGGCTCCGAGCCATCAGCCCAGAGCCCGACGCGGGGCTCGAACTCACGGACCGCGAGATCGTGACCTGGCTGAAGTCGGACGCTTAACCGACTGCGCCACCCAGGCGCCCAAGCACAGTATTTCTAATTTGAAATGGATTTAAATGAAATGAAAACTCTCTTGTATCTTCTGCCAAACACCAACATAACTTTCAAATAGCAAAATAGCAAAAGAGACTATAAAGTTATGAGTGACGCACAGAAAACATTCACAACCTGGGCAACAAGGGGTTATTATTCATCAAATATCAAGTGTTCTTTTAAAATAAGAAAAAGAAAATAAAAAATAAAACTGACCAAGAAAGTGAATAGGTAATTCAGTGAGAAAGGAATACAAGCTGTCAATAAACAAATAAGCATGTGTTCAACCTCACTGCTAATTAGAGAAATGCAAATAAAGCAAGATGGTTTTTTTACCTAGCAGCAGCAGCATATGGAGGGATGGATAGGTGGTGTGAGCAGTCAGCAGAAAGGAGGGTTCAAAATAATTATGAAACATATCATCATGCTAATTCTAAAATATGTCACTGGCAAAATATTCTTCCCTATGGAGACAGGCCACTCACACTGCCTGTGTGTCAGCAGGCCCGTATCAGAACAGCAAAAATGTATAAGAGTGATAGCATCCCATGTTAGTATATGCCCACACACTGTTGGTAGAAGCATACAGCTGTTTTGGATGGCAAATTGGAAGGACTTAATCAATATTTTATTTTATTTTATTTTATTTTATTTTATTTTATTTTAAATATATGAAATTTATTGTCAAATTGGTTTCCATACAACACCCAGTGCTCATCCCAAAAGATGCCCTCTTCAATACCCATCAACCACCCTCCCCTTTCTCCCACCCCCCATCAGCCCTCAGTTTGTTCTCAGTTTTTAAGAGTCTCTTATGCTTTGGCTCTCTCCCACTCTAACCTCTCTTTTTTTTTTTCCTTCCCCTCCCCCATGGGTTCCTGTTAAGTTTCTCAGGATCAATATTTTAAATGTGTATTTCCTTTGACCCAATAATTCCACTTTTTGAATCTAGAGTACTGAAATATCCCTAATATGTCTAAAGATATAAGTACAAAAATTCACATAAACTTTGTAAAGGGGACAATTTGGGACACAACCTAAGTACTAATCACTAGGGGGGTGGTAAATAAATTATGGTACATAGCAGAATTCTCCAGAATGGTTGGCAGACTGGACTAGATAACTCCTCAGATCTCTTACAATTTTCCAATTTTATGACCTTTAGGTTTTTGAGGACAGTTCCAAAAGAGGGGCTTCAAAAATAATTAAACCAATGACATCATTAACAGAATAATCATGCACTCCCTTAAGATAATCATTTAGAAGAGGAAATTAGTATTTTAAAATGTCTGACTGTGATATAATTGTATAGTTAGAGGAGTTGTAAAGATAGTACAGAGTTCCCACATACCCTTTATCCAGTTTTTCCTAATGTCAACATTTTACATAACAATGGTATTGTTGTCAATAACGTTCATGCACTCACAACCTGTTGAATCAACAAAGCCAAAAGAACTAGTGATCTAATTCTATTTACTGCAAGTAATAAGACTCTGCTCCATTGGCAACAGAGGCTAATTATAGCAAAGAAACCAAAGTCATCCTTCTCAGAGAGACTGACATTGAGGTGAAGAAAACATGTAGTTTGGTCACTGCTGCTTCTGTGCATCCTCAGAGTGGAACCAAACTTGGCTTTTATTAATGCTACCTCCAGTTCAACTATTTTTAATTTTCTAATTTCTGAAGTGAAAAAGGCTGAGGTTAGCAAACTGAAGCATTATCTTAATTGCTTTTAAAAACATCTGAGAAACTGCTATTTTCAGATTCTGTTAATTTAATAACATTAGGCAAATCACAGTGAGTAAGCAGGTCAAGAACCTGAGAAGACTGAATGATAAAATTAAAACCTTAAGCACAAGCACTCTTATTTAACAGCTTGGATTATGCGTGCCAAGTGTGGTGAGTGTTGATGGTTCACCAACTGTTTTGTATGCCAGACACTTCAAAGAACATTCCAGAGAGATGGTCTGACTTACTGGAAGTTTGAAGGCTCAAACCCCATATTTTATCCTGCTTTATAAAAATGGTTTTTATTATGAAATATTAGGCATTTTACAGGATTAACTAATCCAGTTTCTACAACAGGTCAATAATAGAAATTTTAAAAAAGGAAAAAAAGAAAAAGAAAAAAAAGAACAAAGCAGTGCCGTGGATGAAGAGACTTAAAAGATTTAACAACCAAATGCATTGTGCAGATCTTATTTAGATTCTGATTTGAACAAACCAACTATAAACAGACATTTTTTGAGACATCAGAGAAATTTTCTAATGGAATTGGCATTAGATGTTAGCAATAAATTGTTAATTTTGTGAATATGGCTTTGTGGTATGTAAGAAAATGTTCATATTTTGGAGGTGGTTCCTTAATATATGAAGGGACAAAATTATATATTTAGAATCTGCTTTTAAATAGTTCAGCAAAGGGGGGCACCTGGGTGTCTCAGTTGGTTAAGTGTCCGACTCTTGATTTCAGCTCAGGTCATGATCTCACGGTTCATGAGTTTGAGCCCCACGTGCGGCTCTGTGCTGACAGCACAGAGCCTGCCTGGGATTCTCTCTCTCCCTTTCTCTCTGCCCCTCCACCCCTACTCGCACACACTCATTTTTCTCTCAAAATAAACAAACAAACAAATAAACTTAAAAAAAAAAGTTCAGCAAAGGAAGAAAAAAAGTAACAGATGAAGTGAATGTCAGCAAACTTAACAATCATTAAGTAATTCCCAAGGTAATGGGATGGGAATTAATTGTATTTATTTATTTATTTATTTATTTATTTATTTATTTATTTTGAGAGAGAAAGAGAGAGAGAGAGCGTATGCACAAGTGGGGTAGGGGCAGAGAGAAAGGGAGAGAGAGAAAATTCCAAGCAGACTCCACACTGTCAGTGCAGAGTCCAGTGCGGGACTCGAACTCACAAATTGTGAGATCATGACCTGAGCAGAAATCAAGAGCCAGATGCTTAATAGACGGAGCCACCCAGGCACCCCTGTACTTTTTTAAATGAAAGTTTAAAATTTTCAAATCAAAAGTTCTCACAAGATACCCACAAAATTTAAATTGGGGGTGGAGTTACAGTTATAACTCTAGACCTTCCAGACCTGTGCAAAGTCTATGATGGTCATCACAAACTGCACAAATGATCTTTTACAAATGAAGTTAAAGTCTGTTTCATTTGCCATTGTGGTTTTAGCAAACTCTCTGACAAGAATGAAACACCCTTTGAGCTCCCCAAAAACCCCCATTTGCTAAAGTTGCTGTGAATGGGATCCCTCCTTCCTCTCTTGATCTCCTGTAGTCATTTCTACCTTCTGGCTAGAGTTACATTTAAAATCATAAATCTAGTCACCTCATTCTCTGCTTAAAACCCTTCAATGGATCCCAGTTTCTGGAATAAAATCAAAAGCTCTAACGTGGCTCATACAGCCTTATGTGAGCTAGCCTGTGTCTCTCCTAAGACCTCTGGGCTACTCACTGATCCCTCCTCACTGGCTTCTTTCAGCTCTTCACTACCAAGTTCTGTTCTGCCCCACGACCTTCCCAGACCCAGTCACCCCTCTTGGAACATCCTCCCCCAACACATCTTCACAGGACACGCCCCCACCATTTTCTCTCTTCTAGAAACAGTTCTTTTCTCCTTTAGCATTTTTCACAATTTATTTGGTTTTATTTATTTCATGTCTGTTTTCCCACTCTTCATGTGTATTCTGTTTATCATAATACAGCCAACAATATTCAATTTTTAGTGAATCAGTTAACAAACATTTCTTCCCAAGCTTCTAGTCCCAGAACTACAGGAATATGGAAATTTAGTTTTGAAATATTAGCGAGAGGGAATTTGGTGAATATTATCCAAAAAAATTGGCTTAAACTTCAGAGGAATTATGGTTGAGGGACTGGGGGAGGGGGTGGGGTAAGGTGAGAATGGTGGTGGGCATTAGAAAGGAGAAATATCAGAGTGTAGCAAGTATCAGAGTGTAGCAAATGATGATCAGGCTGCAGAGCAGCCTTACAAAAGGGAAATGTCAAGGTCACTGTGATTTTTGATGGGTTTGGATTCATAAACTTCCATTTCCCTGTGATGCTTTTTCTGTTCAGTCAGGGCCCTGATTTCCATCCCAGTTCTCTGCGATGAAACACTAACAAGGGTGGGATTAGAGGTGGGATGAAGACAACTGACCAGGGTCTCACTCCTATGCCAGGGAGCGAAAGTTGGTGGAATACACACAAACATGTACAGATCCACAATCACAAGATTTTAGCAAATTTCTTTAAAAATTGAGAGCTCAAGGGGGTACCTGGGTGGCTCAGTTAAACATCTTGATTTTGATTTTGACTCTTGATTTCGGCTGAGGTCATGACCTCATGATTTGTGAGTTCCAGCCCCATATCAGGCTCCGTGCTGACATTGAGGAGCCTGCTTGGGATTCTCTCTCTCTCCCTCTCTCTGTGCCCCTCCCCCACTCATGCTCACTCTCTCTCTCAAAATAAGTAAGTAAAAACAAAATTTTTAAACAAAAATTGAGAGTTCAAGCATACAAAATTTGAATAAGACAGTTAACAAATTTGAGCCAGTGGACTTCTATGTGACTGTACAGCATATGATTATTTAAAAAATGTTAACACTATTTAGTGCTGATAATGTGTCAGGCACGATTGCAAGGGGTTTACAGCTATTGGCTCATTTAAAAAGTACATATTCTTTCTCAGGTTCTATGGAAAAGTTGTAAAAGTGATCATGTACTGATCACAAAGCAAGCCTCAACAAATAATGAAAATTCAAGATCTTTACATCTAATCATATGTAGTAAAAGCACAGAAACATGTAAGACAGCAGGTTCCCTGACAAGGGTAAGGAGAGGCAGAGAGGGAGAGAAGGGGATGGGTGAAGCAGGGAAATATTAGCTCTAATGTTTTATTTGAGACGAAGAAAGGAAAGAAGGAAGGAGGGAAAGAAGAAATGATTGAAGGAAGAAGAAGGGAAATTTCTCTTAAGTGGTCCAAAAATAATCTGCATATGTAATACAGAGAGACAAGGATATGCAAGTGTGGCAAAATATTGACATCTGATAAACGGTGAAAGGTGTGTGGGAACACTTTGTAGTATTTTTTCTATTTTTCTAAAAGTCTGAAATTAAGTTATAATTTCAAAGATTTTATAACAATTATAGTAATGTCAATTTATGGGTAAAGGAGTATCACATTATCTTTTTTTAAGTTTATTTATTCATTTTGAGAGTGAGAGAGAGCGAGAGAGCAAGTGGGGAGGGGCAGAGAGAGAAAGAGAATCCTAAGCAGGCTCCGCACTGTCAGCACAGAGCCCTACATGGGGCTCAAGCCCACGAAACCACGAGATCATGACCTGAGCCAAAACCAAGAGTTGGACATTTAACCAACTGAGCCACCCAGGCATCCCCATGGAAAGACATTTTGATTAAATGTGATAGATGTTAGAAAATATTAGGCAGAGGGATGAAGTGGTAAATTGTACTTTTATAGAATCACTCCACTTTGGTTATTCTATGGAGAATAGAAACTAGTGGGGTGCCTGGGTGGCTCAGTTGCTTGGGCGTCTGACTTCGGCTCAGGTCATGATCTCATGGTTCATAGGTTCAGGCCCCACATCAGGCTCTCTGCTACCAGCACAGAGCCTGCTTGGGATCCTGTCACCCTCTCTCTCTCTCTCTCTCAAAATAAATAAATAAACTTGAAAAAAAATAGAAAATAGAGAACTAAATAAAAGCAGGAAAACCAATTAGGAGGCTATTGCAGTATTCCAGATAACAAATAATAATAATGGTAATGTGGTGAGAGCATTTGGGATTTTTTTGTTTTTGTTTTTGTTTTTTTTAGAGAGAGAGTGAGTGGGGAGGGACAGAGAGAGGGAGAGACAGAATCCCAAGAAGACTGTGCACTGTCAGCGCAGAGCCTGACTCAGGGCTTGAACTCACGAACCGTGAGTGACCTGAGCTGAAATCAAGAGTTGGAGGCGTAACCGACTGAGCCACCCAGGTGCTCTACATTATCTTTTTTACCTTTTAAGTATTTAATAATTAAAAGAGAAAAAGAAAACAATTAAAATCAAGCATAGCAAATTGTCTGTAAGAGGAACCCCTGATGTCAGAAGAGACAAGTCTGTTGTTCCCCCACAGAACACTGCCTTTGAGTGACCTGAAATAAGGAGTTGTCAGGGGGCTCTGCGAGCAGAAGGGGCTGAGGGCTTGGTCCCCACTCTCCTCTGCAGCTGCTGGCCCTATGCAGGGAACGACCTGCCTGACTCTTCAGCCCTGGCTCCACATCCTGTTTATCTACATCTGGCAGTTTTTTTCTATGACAGGATAAATAGATTAATAAACATTAAGACACACCTAAACTTGTTGACCCATCATTCAATTTCTGTGCATGTATGCCAATGATGTTGTTACTATTTATAGGATGCTCACTGTAAACAAAGCACGGCCCTGGATATAGTAGAAAAGTATAAAAATAAATACAAGATGTAGCCAAATGCTCACTCCAAACCCACAACGTGACAGAGAAAGGAAAGGCATGGGTGCCTACATGTGCCAGAGGTTATACCTTCATTTTTGCTGCCTCATTTAATTTCCATACCAATTCCGTGAAATAGATTTTATTATTCCTATTTTATGCATAAGAAAGTTGAGAGAAGTCATTAAATAGCCCAAATTACACAAGCACTAAGTAACAAAGTTTAGGCCTGTCCGATTCCAAAGTCCATGCTCTTTCCACATCACCATGTTTATAAAAGTCACAGAAACATACATACTGTAAAATTTCACTTACTCAACAGTCTTGGGGATGAGTCATGCTGGACGGATGAGTAAGTAAAAGGCCATTCTCTAGGCAACACTGTTCAAAGCCTTCTAAGGTTAGAGCAGAGAACACTGTAGAAGCCTCTGGGGAAGAGGATTTTCTTCCTTGCATTTCTTTTCTGTCTTGGGCTTCTGGCATTTGAAGCCCAGGACACCTGGTGTCTGACATGTAGCTCCTGCAGAAGATGCCCGAAAATTCTTTTTTCCTTTTTGCTCTCTCAAAGTACAAATGAGACAGACTGGCAATTCAGAAATAATTTTAGTACGTACAACAGGAGAACAAAACAAGAAATATTTACAGAAAATACAACTAGTGTAAAAACAGTTGAATTTCCAAAGCACAGTTTTCTGATACAGATTGGGTTGGGCACCCACCCAGTCCTGAAAATTACAACACTGTCCCTTGGTCCCGAAGGGTGGTGTGGCTCTACAGGTCTGTTTCTCATCTCCTTTCTCAGCGTTTTGCTATCTCCTGGTCAGGCACCTTTCAGTATTTATCTTGTCCTTAGTCCTAGAAATGGGTCTAATAATTCATTCTATTCCTTCCATATATAACCACCCTGAATTTTAAGTTCCTCACCTTTATAATAAAAGGGAATACAAATAAATATCTGAGATCAAATAGAGAGATCATGTAGGTATGTGGTACATAATGAACACTCCTAAGTTATTTTTCTTCTCTTCCCCATCTCTGCACATGTGCATCATCATCATCATCCTGACAATAATAGCTGATGGTTGAGCATTTACTATGTCACAGGCACTGTTCTAAGCATTTTTCATGTCAATTAGTTTAATCCTCACCACAATCTTATGAGGTAGCTACAATGACCACTTCATTTTAATGAAAACACTTTCATTGAAAAGCTGGGACTCAGTCTAACCAGTTGAGTTCCAGAACTAGTGCTTCTAACTACTGCACTACACCACACACACAAGGGACTCCTGTGTTGAAAGTTAGCCATATGGACCTTCAGATCCCTCCCCTCACTTTGCCTACAAGTTGACGCCAGAGCAAGAAGAAATAGAATACAGGGAACATAAAAAAGAGCCTACAAGTGTATCCACTCATATATAGTGATATAATTTACGATTAAAGGTGCAGCAACTTTATAATAAATATATAAATATAATGTTTGAATTCTTAGACCAGGCATTTAGGACTTCCAAAATCAACTTAAAAAACATGTGTAAAGGTAGATTCATTTGGGGAGAAACATTACCAAGCATAAGTAACTTTGGAAAGGAAGGAATTTCATGTTGGAGGAAGTTGTGGTTTTTTTTTTACGTTTTTATTTATTTATTTTGAGAGAGACAGAGAAAGAGTGAGTGGAGGAGGGGCAGAGAGAAAAGGAGAGAGAATCCCAAGCAGGCTCTGCCCTGTTCCTGTTTGGCCCAGAGCCCAACACAGGGTTTGAATTCACAAACCATGAGATCATGACCCTACCCGAAATCAAGAGTCAGGCGTCCAACCGACTGAGTCATCCAGGCACGCCAGGCGGAAGTTTTCTGCTTGTTGTTTATTTTAATGTCAGTTAAACTACATTAAAACAATTGCTTATCAGTAAATAGTGAATATTTTCCCGTATCATTAGGATAGTGATTAAGAATAAGGGTTAAGAGCAGACATGGGTTGAATTCCAACAATACTTCACTAGCTGTTTGAGCTGTTTTCTCTTCTATGAATGGGAGTGATACCTATCACCTAGGGATATTGTGAGACTTAAGACAATACAATTAAGGTGACTGGTACAGTGCCAGATTTGTAACAAGTACTCAATAAGGTAGTTTTCTTTTTATAACATCACTATAATGGCTAATGAGTATTCCATCTGATGGCTGTGCCAGGGTCCATTTAACCAGTCCCACACTGTTAAAAATCTGGAACATCTTCAATACTATTAATAAACAACAGCAAAACTTTCCCATACATTTCTGGTTATTTCTTTAGGGTTAAATCTTACAAGTGATTTAGTCAATCAAAGAATATCCACATTGTAAACTTGTGACACACATTATCATATTATCAACCAGTATATAGTTTTACTAAGTTATTCAGAAATAATTTTAGTTCAGGGGCGCCTGGGTGGCTCAGTCGGTTGAGCGACCGACTTCAGCTCAGGTCACGATCTCGCGGTCCGTGAGTTCGAGCCCCGCGTCGGGCTCTGGGCTGATGGCTCAGAGCCTGGAGCCTGCTTCCGATTCTGTGTCTCCCTCTCTCTCTGCCCCTCCCTCGTTCATGCTCTGTCTCTCTCTCTCTCAAAAATAAATAAACGTTAAAAAAAAATTTTAAAGAAATAATTTTAGTTCAAATATATATTGAAGGGACTTAATCAACTCTTGCCAACAACAGACATTTAAAAGAAATATCCTAATTTTATGGGTCTCCCCAAATCTCATGTTGTTATTTATTAGATGTTTCAATTTCTTTTGTTAAATTATAAAGGTCCTAGGCTCCATAAATTAAAGTATGAGACTGGCAGAAAAATAACTGAGATAGGCAAACGTTTTAATGTAGCATGTTACAGATGGGGTATTTCAAGCCATTCATGAGGGGGTGAGTTTTTCCAATGGTTTTCAAAGTACACCCTTTGGGGAGGGTGGAAAAGGGGGTAAGTACTGCTGGCAAGTTGGAATAATTCTCATTCATTCCCATTTCAATCACATTGGTCTGTTTTACATATTGAACTTATTGGTAAATTGATCTGGAGGATTCTGGACCTGAAAACAAAACCAAAAACATATTTAATGCAAGGTTTTGGGACAACCGGTATTTTGCAATATAAAATAAGTAAATAAAATCATTTGAATCTTTCCCTCACATCCTATGCAAAAATACATGTCAGCTGGATTAAAACACTAAATGGAAAACACCTCCATAATTACCAGAGAATATGGGAGAGCATTAACTCCTTTTTAAGCATACCGATGAAAGTGGAGGCCATAATGAGAGGCACTATTTCTCTGTGTTGGTTTTTCCTAAAAATATGTGCCTCTGACAGATTCAAATGTTTTTGTGGCTAACAAAGTGCAGAAATGCTACATATCGATAATACTGCCAGGGTGGCTTAGGGTATTAACATCCCTGTTATCTCTATCAGCACACCCAGATTACCCCAAAATGTACACTGTAAACAAAATAATGTTCAAAATGAAAAATGTAATACATTCTAGTATCTTAAGCTGCTAGCAGACTCTTGCCATTAAACCCTTCCTCTCCCTAGACATTTTGGAGGCATCACTGCTTTTTCTCTGGAGTCACAGTGTCATTAGCATAGAAAGGCTCTGAAAGTCCTCAGTAGAAAAACTAACTTTATTTACTCATTGTTTACTAAACTTACTTCACTGTAGAACCCTCCCCTCAACATGATACCCATTAATATCCATAGAATTTGTGGACACACTTAGCAAATGCCAGGCTGAAAATTAATATATGAATGGGAAAATGCTAGGCAAGAGGGGTCATGAAAGACACTCTGTCCATTTATTGCTATTTTACCAATGTCCAAATTGAGGCACTCTCCAATGTTGTGATCTGCTGACACCTAGTGCTGATGCTTTAATTTAGTACATGCATACATAATTTTCAATACTTTCCTGTCCACCTAAATAAAAACCCCTGCTTGCAGACTGCCTTGGATTTATATTCTTGTACATCATAACTTATAACACACTTATATATTGGAATATTATGCAAGGATTTATGTAAATAATCTAAAGGACTAAGAAAGTATGTCACCTTGTATTTTTGCTCTTCTCTTACCCATTCACATGTCTTATGAGACTATACATATAAAAAAATGTAATGCTTATTCTGACTCTTTATGTCATACCCACGAAAGGAACTGAATTAGACTGTGTTTAGGAGATAGAGCCAGAAGGTTCAGACAGAGAGATCAGGCCATTCTACAAAAACTCAAGATTGTTACCGGGATGAGGATAAAGTGTTTCTTTCAGTAAACCCTTGAACTTCACTTTCTTTTACCCCCAAAGTACCCTTTGAGTTCTAAGTAAAGGGAAAATAAAAGGAAGAAGGAAAAGTAATAAAACTGCAGTGATAAGTATTCTCCTGCTCCACAGACATTGGTTATTTGGTCCAGCCATTTAAAATTAATGTTAGTTTGAATTGCAAGCTGTTAGGCTTACGAAGATTAAGATGCAACTTCTGATCTATATTAAATGCGTCTCTATATGTTTACTTTAATAATGTCAATGCAAATGACACTTGTTTGTACAAATACACTGTATTAATATCTTCCAGGTTTCCTGATGCTAGTTTGAGAAGATTAGATCACATATTTCAATAAAAATTCTAGTGCTACAAAATCCTGGAATGCCAATTTTGAGGCTCACCTGATAACTGTAAAGTGGTCATTCATAAGATAGGGTTAGTATTTTTGAGTATTTGACATTCTTTTTTTTAAGTAAGCTCTATACCCAACACGGGGTGTGAACTCAGGACCTCAAGATCAAGAGTCACATGCTCTACCAGCTGAGCCAATCAGGCATCCCCCCTTTAAGTATGACATCTTAGTTAAGTAGTATCAAATCTGAGTATTGCTGGAAACCATAAAGCAATTCCTTACTGTGAGAGGGGCGCCTGGGTGGCTCAATTGGTTGGGTGTCCAACTTTGGCTTAGGTCAAGATCTCGCAGTCCATGGGGTTGAGCTCCATGTCATGGAGCTGTTAGCTCAGAGCCTGGAGAGCTGTTAGTCTGAGCTGTTAGCTCAGAGCCTGGAGCCTGCTTCAGATTGTCTCCCTCTCTCTCTGCCCCTCCCCCACTCTCACTCTGTCTCTCTCTCAAAAATAAAATAAAAACATAAAAAAAATTCCTTACAGTGTATTTACTAGTTCACTTATAACTACTAAGTTCAGAATATATGAGAGTGTGTGTGTTTGTGTGTGCACACATGCATGCATGCTTTGTGCAATTTCTGTTTCTAACTGAATGTAGCACTGGCAGTTAAAGGCCTAGTTCTTTTGAGTTTGGCAAGTCTAGGCTACTGTGTGACATGTGATGACCTAACTCTATCAAAATTACCGTGAAGTCTTTATCTATACATTTTGTCATGATGTTCTTTGGTTTTTACCTGATACAAACAAAATCCTAAACTCTACGTGAATTCAGGCATTCAAAACTTCATGTTTTAAGGTGCTCATTTAGGAAATCATAAATATTGTTTTAGATTAGTATCAAAATTACAACACAAAAATTTTAAAAAGTTTTTAGAGAATTTGTGGATTTTCAATGAATGCATGCTTCGATCTCAGGCTGAGAAACACTACCATAGATGACAGCCATTCATTCATTCAACAATATTTATTGAGGCTACTGTGTGCCTGGCACAGGGAATCTAACAATCAACAAACTGCCTGCCCTTATGAACAGCCTTACAGTCTAATGGGGAAGAAGGACAATAGACAAGTATTTATATAATTTCAGATAGTGATTAGTGCTATAAAGTGAGCAGGATAAGGAAATGGAGAGTGAAAAGGACAGAGGTTGGCAGGAATGGCATCTTGCTGGAGCTGACATTTGAGCAGACACCTAAAATGATTACCTGGGAAAAATTTTCCAATCAGAAGAAGAGCAAGTGCAAAGGCCCTGAGACAGGAATGTATTGGAGTGTTTGAGGACTAACAAGGTGGTCAGTGCGCCAAAGCATCCAGCCAAGGAAATGTCTGAAGTAGCCAGGCGCCAGATCACAAAGGGTCCTATGATGTTGTAGTAATGACTTTGGTGGTTCCTAAGGAAAAAATGGGATTGCAGAAGGCATGCTTTAGATAGACTAGAGGTGGAACTTCTGTCCCTGGAACTCAGCCCTTTTTTTTTCTTTTACTTTTTAAAATCAACTTTATTGAGGTATAATTTACACACACAAATGCACCCTTTTTAAGAATTCAGTTGGATGAGTTTTGGCAAATGTATATATCCATATCCTCATCACCATAATCAAAATAAAGAATATTTCCATCATCCTAAAAAAGCTCCCTTGTTCCCTTTTTCAGTCTGCATCCCTTGACCCAGCACCAGAACCAGGAACTCCCTGGAATCTGGGGAATCATTATTTTTAATGAAGACTTAGAGCTTTAAGGACCTAGATCTGTGCTGACAATTGAGAGCCACTAGCCACATGTGGCTACTTAAATTTAATTAAAATTAAATAAAGTTAACAATTCAGTTTCTGGGCGCCTGGGTGGCTCAGTCATTAAGCATCTGACTTCAGCTCAGGTCATGATCTCATGGTTCGTGAGCACAAGCCCCACATCTGGTGAGCATGTGCCCACGCTGCAGGTGAGCTTGAGCCCTACTTTGGGTGAGCCCAAGTTTTCTCTCTCTCTCTCTCTCTCTCTCTCTCTCTCTCTCTCTCTCTCCCTCTCCCTCTCCCTCTCCCTCTCTCCCCCCTCTCCTGGGATTTTCTCTTTCTCTGCCCCTTGCTCACTTGTGCATGCTCTCTCAAAAACAAAACAAAACAACAACAACAAAAACCCAATTCAGTTCCCAAGTTGTACTAGCCACATTTCAAGGGCTACGCTAGTGGCTGCCATATTGGACAGGACAGGCATAGGACTTTTCCATCACTGCAGATAGTTCTATTAGGCAACGCACAGTTGTTACCCAGATGGAATTTGACCTTTGCCACATGAAAGTAGGCTAAGCAGCCTGAAAACTGAGTAAACCATACAAGTCACATTACCTAGTTTTATGTTACTATCTGTGTTTAATACCTTTATCACCAAATAATTTTAAAAGCCCATGTATGGGCCAGAGTGTTGAAGGAGGAGGAGTGTTCACTGGGATGGCATGATAACAACAGTAATTACGGGGTTGTTTACTACATAGAAATTCTTCCTCCTTTATAAGTTTAAAGGATGTCCTATTTTTTTTTTTTTTACATTTATTTATTTATTTTGAGAGAGAGAGCAAGCGAGGTAGGGCAGAGAGAGGGGAGAGAAAGAATCTAAACCAGGCTCTGAGCCATCAGCACAGATCCATGGGCTCAGATCATGGCCCGAGCTGAAACCAAGCGTCAGACACTTAACCGACTGAGCTACCCAGGCACCCCAGGATCCTATTTTTATTAAGGGAAAGGGTGATTTCTTTTATAACTCATAAGGCACCATTTTAAGTAAAATTAAATCTTAAAATCATGGTCTTACTAAATTACATATTTTTTTTTTCTTTTTTGAAAGGGGGGGTTCAAAGCAAATATGCTGAAATATTAACATATGTTCAACCTGGTAGTCGGTGCATGAGTATTTTTATATAATGTTTCTGTACACTTAAAATGTTTGAAATATTTTAAAAGAAAAAAATGTAGGCTTTCATTTTAAATGTTGGACAAGAATATTTAATGTTATCAAAATTGTTCATGATTTGATTAAACAATTCAGGTTAAAAGTAGTTTAGCACACTAGTACAACATAATGGTCAGTATGACAGAAGACTCATTATAGTAAACATAATGATTAAGCATACAGGCTCTGGAGCCAGACTGCTTGGGTTTTAATCCTAAGTATGCCACTTACTAGCAATTAAACACTGAACAAATTAAATAACCTCTCTGTGCCTCAGTCCTCATCTGTAAAATAAAAATAATAATAATAGTACCTGGCTCAAAAAATATTATAAGGATTAAATAAATATATGTAAAGACCATGGCACATAATAGATTCCTAATTAGTGTTAATTTAATAGCTACTATTATGGTGATGATAATGATGATACAATTTTGGTTTCCTAATACTTTTAGAAAAAAGGAAATTGAACAGTCCATTAAAAATGGTAATTGTAACCTTCTAATTGATAAGACTAATTTTAATTTTTTTTCTTATTTTCTAAACATTCTATGTAAATTCCTGTTGTACTTAAAACAACAGAAACCAAAGTCTGGGTTTTAAGTCCTTCCCCAGATATGACCCACAGTCTGATAAACACTAATTTCCCATGTGTGATCCTTGGACCAGCAGTATCAGCAATACCAAAGAACTTGGTAGAAATGCAAATTCTCAGGCTCCATCCCAAATGCACACATTCTGGGGTGGAGCCCAGCAACCCACTGTTACATTCGATTCTGATGATCACTAAAGTTTGAAAACTATGGTGCTAAGGCATAACCTATAACTCTACTTGACCTCTTTCACCTTTATATAATAAGAAATACTGCCAATCATTCTTCTTCAAATACTCTCTGCAACTCTTGTTCACAAAGTCCTTCTTCCACCCTTTGAAATACCTTTCATGAGCCTTTTGAGAATATCTCCTCTCTGTCGCCAGTTACTGCCTGACACAGAAAACGCAAATGCTTTCTGGAGCCAAGCAGGTAATATGTCTCAAGGGACCTGGTATATGACCTTAGAGAGAGAACTGCTGGCCACTGCACAAAGATGTTCACATTAAAAAAAAAAAAAAAAAAAAAAAAAAAAAAAAGTTAAACTGCTGCTGGCCAAACAAAAACACATGTAAGCCAAGTTTGGCCACTGGCCACCAGTTTGCACTCACTTCTTGGCTAATTCTCTCTCAAATCACTAAGCAGCTGTGATGTAGTGGAAAGAGTGAGTACTAAACATGGAAGAAAACCTTGATTTGAAGCCCAGCTCTGCTACTTGCTAGCTGGGTGGTAATAATGATGATGATAATGTTAACCTTCCAGAGTTAAACCTATCTCACAGGACTGTTTTAAAGACTAAGATAATATTCTGAAAAACACTCCTCCTACAACAAGCCCTCAATTTTTCATAGCATTTGTGATATTTATTTTCTTTTTTTTTCAACGTTTTTTATTTATTTTTGGGACAGAGAGAGACAGAGCATGAACGGGGGAGGGGCAGAGAGAGAGAGACACACAGAATCGGAAGCAGGCTCCAGGCTCCGAGCCATCAGCCCAGAGCCCGACGCGGGGCTCGAACTCACGGACCGCGAGATCGTGACCTGGCTGAAGTCGGACGCTTAACCGACTGCGCCACCCAGGCGCCCCGTGTGATATTTATTTTCTTATACTGTTTTGATTGATTACATGCTTTATTCTACCTATATTTATGAACAATTTAGTTTAGCCTATTTCTACTATTAGACTTGGAGTTCCTCGGCATCAGGGATGGCATTCTGCATCCTTTCAAGTTCTCACGATACCTACTTCAGTAATTAAGTCCCTCACATATCCACCCTCAGCTTCAACAAAAGCTGATGACTCAAAGTCTGATTATCTGGTGTAGAGATCTGGAGGAACACAGTCAACTCTTAGTACAGGTGTATATTTTTCATATAAGAAAGCATGTGGCTGACTTATAACAATCCCCAAAGATATGATTCCCTTCCTTTTCCGATATAAAAGAAAAACAATAATGGTTATGCTCTTGTTAAGTGGATGCCTCTTGCTTTTACATTTACTAGGTTTATTAAAAGCAATATAGGAATTTTAGGGGCGCCTGGGTGGCTCAGTTGGTTAAGTGTCCAACGTTGGCTCAGGTCACGATCTCACGGTTTGTGAGTTCAAGCCCCGCATCAGGCTCTCTGTTGTCAGTGCAGGGCCCACTTTGAATCCTGTCTTCCTCTCTCTCCACCTCTCCTTCTCAAAAATAAATACACATTGAAAAAAAAAAAAAAGCAATACAGGAATTTTAGAAGTGCCATACTAGAAATTTATGGGGAAAAAGAGGGTTTCAGTTTTAACTGCATTTTGTCAATTCAGATAGAGGTGATGCTGGGGTAATGGTGATAGAAGAGGTATATATCAGAGCAGCTAACATTAGGGGCTCAGCTCATTTTCCCATAGGGAATACTGAGATGAGAATAAGAACTGTTAGTGGGGCTCCTGGGTGGCTCAGTCGGTTAAGCATCTGACTTTGGCTCAGGTCATGATCTCACGGTGTATGAATTTGAGCCCTGCATCAGGCTCTCTGCTGTCTGCTTCAGATTTTGTCTCCCTCTCCCTCTGCCCCTCCCCTGCCACATTCTCTCTCTCTCTATCAAAAATAAATAAACTTTAAAAAAAGAAAAACTATTAGAAATCTCATCAAGATCTTTTAAAAGTTATTAGGCAATTAAGATCATGGATTTGGGGAAGAAGAGGAAGGAAGCATGTATATCTCACATAAGCAAGTTAGAAGCTTTCTGCACTCCTATGGCCTTATAAGAAACAGCATGTCATATTTTGTCCTAACAAAACGTTCTTACTTTACAGGTACCCATGCCTTCTAAATGCCTGTAAAAAAATAATTCACATATTGAACGTGGCATGGTTAATGCCCCTTTGTTAGCCTTCTTACTTTCTGAACTTTGCATCTACAGACTCATTAAGTGACTTGAAGGTTAAATGACCCAATTTAATTCTAGAATTGATCGAAAACTTAACTCCTTTCCCTCCTCCTATGAACTGTGCTTTATATCAGGGTATTTTATTTTTTTTCCTTTCAAAAGTATCATTCTTAAAATTAGAACTATAGTAACAAATGGGTTTAAATGTCAGATTTAGTTTTGGAAGAGTATTTCTAACTAATCAAACTTCCACATGGGGAAATGAACATTGGATGAGTCAAATGGATTGTGCTTGACAAACCAGCAAAAGGCTACCCATTTTTTCAGTTAAGGTGGGAAGTGGTTATTTTGTCAAGTGTGATTTAGAATGACATATTCAAATGAGATTTAAAAAATCTATTTCACTATTCATATGTATTATCAGTAAAGAAAATTTAGCTTGGTGATGTCAAAACATAAAAGTGCATGCCCATGTGCACACTGCTGTCATTTTTCATGTGTTTTGAGGCTTTCATAATTCAATTCTTTGGATTCTGTATGATGAAAATAAAATTTCACTGAAGGTGTAACTTCTCAGTAACAGTAGACAACAATTTCCATCTACTAGGCATATTCAATTTCTCAACTTAAAAACACTCAATTAAAAACCAGTTCCAAGACCATGTATGTAGTTACCACCAAATTATTGTCAGAATAGAAATAAACAACTTTTCCTGCATGAATTAAGAAAAACTTTATTTAAAAAAATTATTTTTTCAATGTTTATTTAATTTTGAGAGACAGAGAGTGACAGAGTGTGAGTAGGGAAAGGGCAGAGAGAGAGGGAGACACAGAATTCAAAGCAGGCTCCAGGCTCTGAGCTGTCAGCACAGAGTCAGACGCAGGGCTTGAACCCAAGAACCATGAGATCATTACCAGAGACAAGGTCGGACACCCAACCGATTGAGCCACCCAGGCGCCCCAAAAAACTTTATTGAAAATTATCCCTTTCAAGATAAGTAACATTACCTATCTTGTATTACGGTAACATCATTTGTGCCGTGGGCCAGGAGAATTGGATAAGAGAATAACGTTTAAATAATTTCTCTTTCAAACATGTCACTTCTTTTGAAGAAAACTGTAGACAATAATTAAGGTGGAAGTCAGTACTAATACCTTTTAGGAGTGTCTCACAGATGGTTCATTTCAAAGCATCAAATTCTATTTACCCAAAAAACCTAGTAAGGTAAACAATTCCCTTGGCAGCTACAGAAGACTCAAATGGCCTCATGGACTGCACTGATGTATCTATTTTGTCCCAAACGTTTCAGAAATTTTGAGATAGTTCACTTATCTAAGGTTTCAGAAAGCAAGAATTTCCAGAATAAGTGAAAGGGGCTCACTGTACAATAATAATTAAAACAATACTAGCTTTCAATTAACATATCAATGTGTTGTGCATGAAGAGGCAATTTCCAAGCACACAATAAAATAAAGCTCTGTTGCCTCCTTAAGGGTAAACATCCTTATCACTCCTCCCCCTAAGAGATCCAGAGACCTAACAAAAGGTGTGAACTTAACAGCTCTTTTCTTTTGTAGAAAATAGTATTAAAAAACACTCTCTGGGTCTGAGATACACTGGTGGTTTGACCTTGGACAAGTCACTTAATTCCTAGTCTGTTTCCATAACTGTAAATGGAGTCGACAATACCTGGTATCGTATTACAGGATTGGTGCCAGAATGAAATGATGTATGTGAACGTATTATGTAAACTATAAAGCAACAGTAACCGGAAGTTAGTTATTATTTTATATAATACTGGCCTAAACTTTCCTGCTATGTCCCGTCTGCAATATGGGTACATATCTAGATCTGAATGCCTAACCATCGCTTGCTGGCTGTGTGAACCTAAGGAAGTCACTTCCTTTTGGGCATGTTTTCTAACAAGGTTTTTATGAAGAGCAAATGATAATGTGTACGTAAAGATTGAGGCAGAAATATATTAAGAACTTAATAAATAATAGCTATTATTAGTTTTGAAGAGAGGACCGTAAGTAAATTATATCTAGTTAAAAGCCTTTGCATGTATATACAACTCTACACGCATCCAAAGTACTGTTATTTGTACTGCAAACTGCAAAGACGTACAGGGAACTAGGAAACAAATGGCGCCTCAGTGACCCTCAATACAGAAGGGGAATAAGGCAGAGAAGGGGACTTAGGCGCCTCAGTAGCTTGGAATAGCGGCAGGAATGAGAGGAGAAGTATGGCAGAAAAAAAGACCTTAAGAAATACTCCGAGAATCAATTCATTGTTTACCCCCCGCCCCCCTCCCTTCTCTCTTACGACCTCCGGCCTAGATTAGGCCATTTCATTCAACTTCCCAGCCCGCTATGCCGCTGGACATTTATTTACTGTACCTTCTTCACTGAGAGCCTTTCAATTCCCCTCCCCTTCTATGAGTCGTGAACTTCAGACCCTCGGCTTCCGACACCCATTCCCTTTAATTCTGTTTTTTACCAAGCTTCCCTGTATCCTTCTCTCCGCCTAAGGGGGAAGTGAGGCTGAACGCACCGCAGGGCATCCTAGGAAATGTGGTCTCTCATTCTCTTTTGCTTGAGCCCCAGAGTGAGGAAGACGACAAAGAAGATCCAGTTAAAACTACAACTCCCGGCAAGCAACACGAATGACGATCTCCTTTCTGCCCCCCCTTCCTATTGCCTTCCTCTTCCTCCTCTCCGCGGGTGCTGAACCGCATGGCCTCACGGTATTGTAGTTCTTTGCGGATCCAAAATCCTAGCATTCAATGGCCCGGAGAGGGGCTGCAAGACTCTAATTCCCAGAGGGCAGAGCGGTAGCTGCGCCTGCGCACTCCCAGTGAGGGCGTGTATGTCTGTGTGTCTGAGGGAGAGAGAGAGCGAGAGCGAGTGAGTGTGAGTGTTGGGTAGGGTGGTGGCCGTTACGTTCCGGGCAACGGCTACGGCAGTGGAGAAGTAAGAAGAGAAACAACGTCCGGCGCTTCCGCCTTCGCTTAGGAGGAGGAGGAGCTGGTAGGGAAAGGAAAGTGATTCGTCCTGGGCCTGGACTAGACAGAGTCGGGCCGGTGGGTGTCTGGGCTATGAGCCTTTGAGGGTCGCTTGGGACGCGGAGCGAGACACGAGAGCCGAGAGGTATGTCTCAGCCGCCGCCGCCGCCTCCGCTGCCGCCGCCACCTCCTCCCCCTGAGGCTCCGCAGACTCCGCCGTCCCTGGCGGCGGCGGCGGCGGCGGCTCCTCCGGGGGGGCTCTCGAAACGGAGAGACCGGAGAATCCTCTCTGGGAGCTGCCCGGATCCGAAGTGCCAGGCGCGTCTGTTCTTCCCGGCCTCCGGTTCTGTCAGCATCGAGTGTACCGAGTGCGGACAGCGGCACGAGCAGCAACAGCTGCTGGGGGTGGAGGAGGTGACCGACCCGGACGTAGTGCTACACAACCTGCTGCGGAACGCGCTGCTCGGGGTGACAGGGGCACCCAAGAAGAACACGGAACTGGTAAAGGTGATGGGCCTTTCTAACTACCACTGCAAATTGTTGTCGCCCATATTAGCTCGCTATGGAATGGATAAACAGACAGGCAGGGCTAAGCTTCTCCGGGACATGAACCAGGGCGAACTGTTCGATTGCGCTTTGCTAGGTGACCGCGCCTTCCTCATCGAACCAGAGCATGTTAACACAGTGGGCTATGGCAAGGACCGCTCCGGAAGCCTCCTGTATTTGCATGACACACTTGAGGACATCAAGCGGGCCAATAAAAGCCAGGAATGCCTCATTCCCGTTCATGTGGACGGGGATGGACACTGCTTGGTGCATGCTGTGTCCCGTGCCCTAGTAGGCCGGGAGCTCTTCTGGCATGCCTTGAGAGAGAATCTTAAACAGCACTTTCAGCAGCACCTGGCCCAGTATCAAGCCCTGTTCCATGACTTCATTGATGCCGCTGAATGGGAGGATATTATCAATGAGTGTGACCCTCTGTTTGTACCACCTGAGGGTGTTCCCTTGGGCCTGAGGAACATCCACATATTTGGCCTTGCCAACGTATTACATCGCCCTATTATTCTGCTAGATTCTCTCAGTGGCATGAGAAGCTCTGGTGATTATTCAGCCACCTTTCTGCCTGGGCTCATCCCTGCAGAGAAGTGCACAGGGAGAGATGGTCATTTGAACAAACCAATCTGTATTGCATGGAGTAGCTCTGGTAGAAACCATTATATCCCCTTGGTAGGCATAAAAGGGGCTGCTTTGCCCAAATTGCCTATGAATTTGTTGCCTAAAGCATGGGGTGTGCCTCAGGACCTTATTAAAAAGTACATTAAACTTGAGGAGGATGGTGGTTGTGTTATTGGAGGAGACAGAAGTTTGCAGGATAAATACTTACTGAGGCTTGTGGCTGCTATGGAAGAAGTCTTTATGGACAAACACGGTATCCATCCAAGTTTGGTTGCTGATGTCCATCAGTATTTCTACAGGAGGACTGGGGTGATAGGAGTTCAGCCTGAAGAAGTTACAGCAGCTGCTAAAAAAGCAGTAATGGATAATCGCCTTCACAAATGTTTGCTCTGTGGTGCCCTTTCTGAACTTCATGTTCCTCCAGAGTGGTTGGCTCCAGGAGGGAAACTGTATAACCTGGCAAAAAGTACTCATGGACAGCTGAGGCCTGACAAAAATTATAGCTTTCCCTTGAACAATTTAGTTTGCTCATATGATTCAGTGAAAGATGTTCTGGTACCAGACTATGGATTGAGTAACCTGACAGCCTGTAATTGGTGCCATGGCACATCTGTGCGAAGGGTCAGAGGAGATGGGTCTATTGTGTATTTGGATGGGGACAGAACTAATTCTAGGTCCACTGGTGGCAAATGTGGTTGTGGATTCAAACATTTTTGGGATGGTAAAGAGTATGACAATCTACCAGAAGCTTTTCCTATTACTTTGGAATGGGGTGGAAGAGTGGTCAGAGAAACAGTATATTGGTTCCAGTATGAAAGTGATTCATCTTTGAATAGTAATGTTTATGATGTTGCAATGAAACTTGTTACCAAGCACTTTCCAGGTGAATTTGGGAGTGAAATCCTAGTTCAGAAAGTTGTCCATACTATACTGCATCAGACTGCCAAAAAGAATCCCGATGATTATACTCCTGTAAATATAGATGGTGCTCATGCCCAAAGAGTTGGAGATGTACAAGGACAAGAGTCAGAGTCTCAGCTCCCAACTAAAATTATTCTTACTGGACAGAAAACAAAAACTTTGCACAAGGAGGAGTTAAACATGAGTAAAACTGAAAGAACTATTCAACAGAATATTACGGAACAGGCTGCTGTAATGCAGAAACGGAAAACAGAGAAGTTAAAACAAGAACAAAAAGGGCAACCCAGGACTGTTTCTCCTAGTACCATTCGTGATGGTCCGTCCTCTGCACCTGCTACCCCTACCAAGGCTCCATATTCACCAACAACTTCAAAGGAAAAGAAGATCCGAATAACAACTAATGATGGACGACAGTCCATGGTTACACTTAAATCTTCAACAACCTTTTTTGAACTTCAGGAAAGCATAGCCAGAGAATTTAACATTCCTCCATATTTACAGTGTATTCGATATGGCTTTCCTCCTAAAGAGTTAATGCCACCCCAGGCAGGAATGGAAAAGGAGCCGGTTCCTTTACAGCATGGTGACAGAATTACAATAGAGATTCTAAAAAGTAAAGCGGAAGGTGGTCAGTCTGCTGCAGCACACTCTGCCCACACTGTGAAACAAGAAGAGATTGCTGTTACTGGTAAACTATCCAAGGAACTTCAGGAGCAAGCTGACAAAGAAATGTACTCCTTGTGTCTTTTAGCAACATTAATGGGTAAGATCATTTTAACTCAGATGGTATTTCTTAATTGTGAATATTTTTCTGTTGTCTTCATGAAAAACAATCTGTGATCATTATAAAAACGATTTGATTATATAAATATTTTAGGAAGAGATTATTTTCTTCCTCCTAAATAGATGGATGTTAGCATGATTCTCCATTGAGTAAACATTAGGACAACTAAGAAAGTGAAAGTAGTCCATTAACTGTAACCAGATTATTTAAATATAATTTATTCTCATATTTTTTTAATAGCTTATAATGTATCTATTTAAAGTCTTTTAAAATATTTTCCCCCTAGGGCTGTATTGAGCCTGGTCACTTTGTCCCTTTTCATTTATTTTAAAATTTTCTTTTCCTGCATGTCATGTGATTTCAGGACTTCCTGTTTGATGAATTGCAGTTTCTGGTGTTTATATTCTCACTGCACTCCCACCTAATAGTCTCTGTCCTCCATTTCCTGTTCTTCCTTTCCTAGTTCATCACATTTTTATTTGTACATTAGGATTTGTGTTTAAGTAATTTCCTTGCTCAGTGACTCTTTGCTTTCAAACATATTGTACTATTATCACTCATGAGAAATACAAGAAACAGAGGTGGATGTTAATGTGTTTCTTAAGAAGCATTTCTTTTTAATAATTCAGCATAAATTAAAAATATCAACCAAATATGTAAACTAAAGCTTTAGATGATTTGGGATATGATCCAATGGTGCACTTTTTACATTATTTTTATTTGCTTACTCTTTGTTTTTAAATCACTGTTAATATGCTTTACTAAGGCTGAAAGTAGAGTTAAAATTTATATTACATATTAGAAGAGCCTTATTTTTGCTGAGATTAGAGTTTTTAACTAGAAAAGTGATCTGGGTTTTGATTCTGTTTTCTAAGAGTACTAAGTATCAGTGAGTTGGGCCTTGACCTACCAAAATAAAGATTATTCCTGGCTTGTTAAATTTGGGGGCCTAGAAGTTAATAGGAGATCTAAAAGCCCTGTACACATTAATAACTTGATATTGATATTGTAGATTTTATTTTGGCAGACATAGCCATCAAATCGGGGATATGTCAAGAAATGTACTAGGCACTTTGTGTATTTCTATCTCTTAGAGTTTTTAGTTTCTTAGAGACTGCATGAAATATAGGAAAGATTGTGTGATCTTTGGAGTCAGAAAGACCTAGAATTTGAATCTTGGCTCCACTACTTATTAGTGATTCAGGCAAGCTGCTTAACTCCCCGATACTTCAGTTGCCTCTTTACAAAATGCCTTTTGTGGTTGATACACAGGGCAACAGTAAAATCCTCCTAGAACTGTGAAAATCAAGTAACATCAGCAAAGAATGGATAAAATTAGATACATGCAGAAGGTAGTTTAAAAACTGGCAATCTCCCAGGTCAAAAACAGGAAAAGAAAAGGTCTTCCTCAGTAGAAGATGAACTCTTGAGGATGTGGCTCATTTCTTATCTAACCTTGGATGCTCAGTACCTAGTATAGTGCCCAGCAGGTTGTAGGCACTCTGAATGTTTTTGATTGGATTAAATAGATGACATTAACATGTCTAAAGAAAGGCTATGTCAGCAGAAATGGAATGGATGGTCAGCATTGAACATTGAAAAAGAGTTGAAAAGCAGAATTTGGCACTGTTTATACACTACTGTACAAAGGGAAAAGATACATCATCTGGGGTTCATGAAAATTCTGGTAACTAGAAAGATAATCTCTAGGGGCTGGAATATTTGATCAGTCCTCACCATGACCTGGCTGAAAGAACTGTATCCGTTTAGGGATTCTGTATTCATCAAGTATTCTGATCATTCATTTAACTTCCTAAGTAGTGATGTACAGGTGAGAGCATACCTGTAGTCTTCACTTAGAAGACTGTGTTCTCCATTGTAGATAAATAAATTGGCAAGGGTGAGATTATGATCAGTACTGTAAAAGTCTGATTAGCATAATAATATATTTTATAATGCAAATTAGTAAAATGTAGTTCTGGTTTATAATTGGTCACTTTTTGAGTTTAGTTTGAGGTTTCTCAACCTGAATATCTGAGTACTACTAGACTGTTGACTGCAATGAGTTCAGTAAGGTAGTGTCTTCTTGTTATGATCCCTTTCCTCTTTACCTCCAACATTTATGTTGCTTCCCTTCTCAATACACAAATCTCTTTAAATCTTCTATTCCCAACACAAAATTTGAGCATAAAAAGAGTGTTTTGCTAATTTCATAGTGTAGCACTTGAGAGACTTTCTGCTGTAGTGTACTAAGACACTGCGTGGCCTGTATTAGTCCCTGTATTAAACATTAGTTTTTTTACCTCTAATTTTCTTATAATTGTATTTGAATTATGCAGAAGACATTCTTAATAAAAACTGATGTGTTGGTAAAAATGTCAGTTTGGGGATAGTTATATATACACACAACCTTATGTAAAGAGTGCTGGAGAACTATTGATGTTTAGTTTGGAGAGGACTGGAAAATGGAAAATGACAGGGCTTATTTATAAAATTGCAAATTTCAAAATGCAGAAATTACTTTGTGAATTACCAGATGTGAACTGAGCTGTTATGAAAATAGTTCATCAAGCATTATGCTGTTTGAATTGTTGGCTCCTTCTCATTTAGGTGTAGGCTTAAATACCACCTTAGAGAGGCTTTCTCCTGACTACCTTTTCTAAGGGTTTGAGAGACCTTTGCTAACCACTCTAAGTAGGCCCCCTCTCTCATGGTACCCAGTTCATTTCTCTTATAGCACCTATTACAGGTTTCCATTATCTTATTTGTTGGTTTACTTATTCATTTGCTTACCCCACCGTATTTATTATAAACTACTCAAAGGCAGAGATAGTAGTCTATACATGAATTTATACTGTCATACTTTGAAGATTAAGTTAAACATTGATTCTGTTCCTTTCTGTGCTTAGCTACTTTGATATTTTTTATTTTCCTTCATATTTTTCAGTTATAAGATAATATTTTTAAAAATTCAAAGAATTTAAGTGTGTATAAAGTAAAATATGATAGTTGCCTGTAACATTTTTACTCCCCAGAGACTGTGTGTGTGTGTGATAAATACATTATTTAATGCTAATGATGCTGCTAAAAGTTGTATGGGCAGGATATACTTTAGGGATTCAGTATAAGGAGAAAAACAGGCATGCCTTTCTTAGAAATGGTTTTGACTACTGATAAAGTAGATACATTTTTAGATGGGAGGATCTGCAAGAAGGGTGGAGTGATGGCAATGGTTCTTTCAGCTAATGAATACCTGTAGGAGTATTTCTAGTAGAAACAGTCCCATGTTCCTAGTTTAAATTTACATTTTGGCCAGTTTATTTTATGGTCATAGATACTGGAGTTCAGAGTTAATGTTTAGTACCTTTGGGCATCTTTAAAAATATAAAGGGGGGGGGCATTTAAAAATATATTTCATTTCATTACTCAGCCATAAAAAAAGAATGAGATCTTGCCATTTGCAACAATATGGATGGACCTAGAGGGTATTATGCTAAGTAAAATAAGACAGAGTAAGACAAATACCATATGATTTTACATGTATGCGGAATCTAAAAAACAAAACAAAAAAGCAAAAACAGACCCATAAATACAGAAAACAAACTGATGGTCGTGGGGATGGGAGGTGGGCCAAATGGGTGAAGGGGCATGGGAGGTACAGTCTTCTAGTTGCAGAATGAAAAAGTCATGGGGATGAAAGTTAAAGCCTAGGGACTATAGTCAGCGGTATTGTAATAGTGTATGGTGGTAGCTACACTTATGGTGAGTGTAGCATAACCTATAGAGTTGTCAAATCACCGTGTTATACACCTGAAACTAATGTAACATTGTGCGTCAATTATGCCTCAATAAAAACACATAAATAAATTTAATATAGGTGTTAGATTTTAAAATTTGCTCACTTTATAAATTGCAAAGTAGAAACTTCAAATTGCCTTTTTAAAAATCTAGTTAGAAAATTAGAATGACGAGGGTGCCTGTGTGGCTCAGTCTGTTGAGCGTCTGATTCTTTATTTCAACTCAGGTCATGATCCTGGGGTTGTAGGATTGAACCCCACATTGTTTAGTGTGGAGCCTGCTTGGGGTTCTCTCTGTCTGTCCCTCTGCCCCTCCTCCCCAAATAAAAAAAAGATTGGAATGATGAGCTTAAAGCCCACTTTTAACCCCATGATTTTATTAGTAGTAAAAGTTAGAAAAATGAAAATTTTAAAAATGTTTCATTTTAACATGCTTTTTAAAATTTAAATATTGCTTCTTAAAGAGGAAAAAAATCAGATAAACCAAAAGAAAAACCATCTGTAATATCACTGCCATATATAACTTAGATAGGAGAACTGAAGATTTTTAGGAGGAAGGATTTGAGGAAGACAAAGTTTGGACAGAGATTATTGATGGTGATACAGACTTTTTTCTACATTTATACATACACACAATATGTTGAATATAAATATTTTACTGTTCACTCTGGAGAAACAAATGAATTATAAAGTAAAATTGGGACACCTGGGTGGCTCAGTTGGTTAAGCATCCGGCTCTTCGGACTTCAGCTAAGGTCATGATCTCACGGTTTGTGAGTTCGAGCCCCACATTGGGCTCTGCACTGACAGCATGGAGCCTGCTTGGGATTCTCTCTCTGTCCCTCTTTCTCTGCCCCTCCCTTGCTTGTGTGCTCTGCTTCTCTTTCTCTCAAAATAAATACATTTAAAAAATTTTTTTAATAAAATAAAAGTAAAATTAATTGAGGACTAACAAGAATATGAATTAATACAATATTTGTTCAATGTTTTACCAAGCTTTTCCTATTCTCCAAAAGTTTGCTTTCTAATGAAATGGTAGAAAAATAATTCTTTCCCTTTTTTGTAAGATAACTCTTAGTAACTTTCAAATAGACAATACAGTATTAACTATAGTCACCATGCTGTACTTTAAATTCCCATGACTTATTTATTTGATAACTGGAAGTTTGTACCTAAAAGTCTTTTCCTTTGTTTTTGCTGTGATTTTTTTTTTATTAGATTCATGAAGAGGTATAGATGGTTCCATTAGTTATATTTTATCAGTATTGACACTGAAGAACAGTTATCATGGTGCTGCTTCAGTTAAGTTTTTCTGAACTTATTTGAGGCACTGTTAAAAGGAAAAACGTCATTTATACTATTCATTCATGTACATTCATTCAATGAATGTTAAGAATGATACTGTCTACCTACCACTGTGCCAGGCCCTGGAAATAGAAAGTCAGATAGACCAGTGACCTTTTCCTGACTTTGAAAGGCTAGTTTAGAAGGGGAAACAGAAAAATACACTAAATTACCATGTAGTGTGATGAGGGCTGTGGTACTCATATGCATAGGAGTAGCAAGGAAGGTACCTACCTATCCACCACTCTGAAGAATGCTAGAGAAAGTGACACCTAAATTGAGTTTTAAAGAATATATAGCAATTATTGGCCATTGGGAACCAGAGAGCATTTTGGTGGTGTTGCTTTGTAAAACTCAAGTTAGGGTATGATGTGAGATGTGGGATAGGAGAGAATGCAAGGATTAGTCTATCTGCCATGAAAAAGGAGCTTGGACTTCACCTTATGTTTTTTGGGGAACCATTAAAGGTGCAACTCTGAAGGTATTATGGAGGAGGGATTTGAGAACAAGATTGGAGGGAAAACCAGTTAAGGAGATGGTGGCAGTAATTCGAATAGGAGACAGGCCTGAACCAGGGCAACTGTAGAATTGATGGAGACAAATGCAGTGGAGAGCCATATGATGCTAATGGGGCTCTTGTGCAGAATGTCACAATCCATTTTTCCTGACCTCTAATTTTTTTTTTTGGTTCTATTGCCAACAAATGGAAGTATCTGTATACCAAAGGAAATAATTTGCCTACTTTTTCCTCCTAACCAGTTGTTGATGCCATGGATTTCTGTAAGAAAAGACTGCGGATAGTTCTGTCAAATTTGTAGTAACGCAATTTGACCTCTGGTAGAGGTTTAATATCAATGGAAAGGGTAGGTCTAAGCTTTGGAATGATACACAGGATTCAAATCCTGGGTCTGCCACTTACTAGCTGTTTGATCTTGGGAGAATTGCTTAAACTCTGAGCTTGTTTCTTTTTCTGTAAAATAGGACTTAGTTGTGATGAGAAAATGAAACTAAAGTTCCAGCTCAAAGCTGGGTAGATAATAGAGGTTTTGATTTATTTATCCTTCCCTTAAGCAACAGAGCATGCATACTCAGTGGGACCACATATTGCTCTCAAAGGGGGTGAATTTGGTTCTTGGGAGATGGAGAGAGTAAAAAAAAACTTTAATGAATAAAATTCTGATGTAGTACATAGACAAACAGTATATCTGTATATCTGTAGTATTCAAATGTAATGAAGGAGGCAGCATAGGAATATAGTGTCTTAAAAGGGTCCTTAGGAACAATTAAAAAAAAGAAAGATCCTTAGAGGGACAGAATGAAAACAAGATTAATAACCACGACAACAGAGTTCTAATTGGTTAGAGTTCTGGAATAGTTAAGGAATAGGAATAGTTAAGTTATGTAAAGCACTAAGAAATGTCATTTTTTTTTTTTTACTAGTATTTAATGGTGGTCAATTCTGAAGATTTCCCTAATTTGAGACCTGTTCAGACTTTTACCAAAAAAACTTAAGTGCTACCATTATAATTTTTTATGTTTTCCAAATAAATTGTATTCTGATATTTTATAAAATAGTACAAAGTAATATTGATAAGTAAATGAAAGGTTATCATAGAAATAATTCATCCAAATGAAGTCTAATGATAAATTCAGCAACCAGAACTTCTACTAGAAGTTATTAACATTCTGTATTTGGGGATTTTATTAATATTAAAATTTTAAATTTGTATGCCCACCCTTAAATTTAGCCATTTTCTGGTAATACTGTATCATTAATGAATGAAGTGTTTGTGTGTAAGTAAATGTTCTATTCAACTGAAACTTTAAGTGCCTGGCCTTTTAAAATTTGCATACTTTAAACTGATGTACTGAATAACTTTTGCCAACTGCCATGCAAATTCCTATTCTTGTTTATAAATGTGGGAAGGGGTTAGAGCTCTGAGAGATTACATGTACATAGTGATTAAGCCTCATCATCAGTAACCTCCATTCAAAACTCAGACACAGTATAATCTTCTAGTAGGAAAAATAAAAACCTTTCTTTGTTAAGATTAACTTAAAAAATTCTGATCGTACATGTACATTATCAGATGAGAAAATAGTGAAAGTATAAGGAAACAAAAACAACCATTCCTGTAGTTACCAGAAGTAACTATTACGTTCTTTCCATTCTTTATTACCTTTTTGAACAGTGATTATCATTCTTAACTTTTTATTTGAAACTTCTTATTGAATAGTCACTGTCAAAGGATGTTCT
The DNA here is from genome assembly GCF_046562875.1 of Panthera onca. Lineage (NCBI taxonomy): Eukaryota > Metazoa > Chordata > Mammalia > Carnivora > Felidae > Panthera > Panthera onca. The sequence goes on along the minus strand of NC_138356.1, from coordinate 17,487,610 downwards.
TGAAAAAATATTTTTGTGAAATGGTGATTTGCTTGGGGACATTTTGTGGACTTCTAAAGGTTATTCTAAATCTCTTCAACAAGTCATTTCCCCTCTAAATTTCTATTTAAAAAAGTCAACTTTGGAACAACACAATACAACATCAATTACTTATCTTCAGTCTACCTATAGACTTTTCTCCCTAGCCTCTTCCATCTATTTTTGTTTAGTTTTAACATAAATATAGAATGTTCTGTATTCTACTTGTTAAAAATAAATATCTTCCTATCACTCTCTCTGTTGGTTTAGTTCAGTGTTGAGAAATACTTTCCTTTGAGTTGGATTGAGTCTTCAGGTATATTTTGTTTCATATGCCCAGTATTGACTCATGCAATTTTAAAGACATTTTTGAATTAGTTTCTACATTTAAAAATAGGGAGAATTCACATGAAAAACCTAGCTTTCTGGCTTCTAAAAAGCCAGATGGTCTTAAAACATTGGGCTTACACTCTGCTATGATAGCACTTGGCAGTCAGTGGCTGCCACCTTTAGATAGGTCATGGGTTTTCTAGTTTACCGCAGTCCCATCACTCCATATCATCTCCTTATGTTATACCAAGCTGCATCACTTATTTAGGAGATCTACCTTGCAATCTCTGTTCAAGGTTAATCATTAAGCAACCCTGGGTGGAATTCTTTTGTTTGTTGCTAATACTGTTTGTTTTTATTTTACAGGAGAAGATGTATGGTCTTATGCAAAGGGGCTTCCTCACATGTTCCAGCAGGGTGGAGTGTTCTACAATATTATGAAGAAAACCATGGGTATAGTTAATATATGATTTTATTCTTAGATAATATCTCCATTTAAGCTATTATAAGATTAAGAAAGATCAGATAGTATTCTTCTAAAAGCTATTTCCAGGGCACCTGGGTGGCTCAGTTGGTTGAGCATCCGACTCTTGATTTTGGCTCAGGTCATGATCCCAGGGTCATGGGATCAAGCCTTTTGTTGAGCTATGTGACAGATGCTGAGCCTACTTAAGATTCTCTCTCTTTCTCTCTTCTCTGCCCCTCTCCCCTGCTCATGCTTGCTTTCTCTCTGAAACAAAAAAATTAAATAAAAATAAGGCTATTTCCAACATTTATTTTAGGTATATATTCTTCAGCAGTCTGCCTAATTAAAGTGGATTATTCTCTTGATATGGTCAGCTGTATTTTCTGCTATAATATTACAAAAAGTCTCCTATCACTTTCTTGCTCCTATTTTCTCATTAAATTATGTATATGATTCTAAGGACAAATTGTGAAATTAGAAGCAGAATTGATTGTAATGCTAGTGACTTCGAGAACCAGATAATAATACAGTATTTTTGTTGTTGTTGTTGTTGTTGTTGTTGTTGTTGTTGTTGTGTTTTGGCTATTCTTATATACCTCAGTGTTTTCTGGATTTTAAGAAATAGTTCATTTTATATATTTAACTTCTCATATTGTGTATGCATTGTTTGTAAAGATATATGCAAGTATGCAACTTCAGAGTTTTAAGGTCTTAAGAGAAATGTTGGCAATGTGTGTGTGTGTGTGTTTGGATCTCACATGTTTTTTCAAAGATTTGATGTGAATAATTTTGGCCCCAGACTTTATCACTCTGGCTTTTCTCATTTTTTCACCTACCGGACCTCTGTAGACATTAAGTGCACAGTCACTATTTATGGATTTTATCTCTTACATACTTTTTTTCCTTCTTACAAAAACATCCCAACTTGGCTGTTGTAGAAATGTTCAAACATATGTAAAAGTAGCAAGAATAATACAATGAACCCCTGTTAACCCACCACTTGTCTTCAGCAATTCTCAGTACATTTCTATTTACATCAACTGGACTATTTTAAAATAAATCCAGACATAATATAATTTCATCTGTAAGAACTTTAGTATGTATCTCTAAAAGTAAGAACTTTCCTTAAAAAAATACAATACCATTATCACATATTAAAAATATGAAAAATAATTTTTAAAACATCACCAAATATCCAGTGAGTGTTTAAATTTCCTTGATTTTTGATTGTCTCCATTTTTTTTTTTCTTTTATTTTATTTGAATCAGGGACCAAAGAATGGCTGGCTTCCTTCCTTTCTCCCTTGATCTTACTTCTTTCATTCCTTTCTTTCTAAGACAGGATTGTTGAAGCATATTTGCATATAGTAAAATTCACCCTTTGTAGGTATTCAGTGTAATATGAATTTTGACAAACATATACAGTCCAGTAGCCACCACCACAGTCAAGATACAGAACATTTCCATCATTCCAAAAAGTTGCCTTGTGCTCCGTTCTAATGAATCCCTTACCCCTACCCCTAGGCCCTGACAACCACTGATTTTATTTCTGTCTCTTTATGTTTGCTTTTTTCATTATTGCCATATAAATGGATTAATATAATACAACCCTTTGTGTCTGGCTTCTTTGATTTAGCACAGGGGTTGGCAAACTACTGCTTGTGGGCCATATCAGGCCTGCTGCCCGTTGTGTATAAAGTTTTATCAGAACACAGCCAAAAAGAACACAGCCATACTCACATTGTCTAAGGCTGCTTTCACACTACAATGGCAGAGTTGAATAGTTGTAACAGAGACTATATAGTCTGAAAACATAAAGTATTTACTGTGTTGTTCCATTACAGGAAAAATTTGCCAATTTCTGTTTTAGCTTAATGCTTTTGAGATTCATCTATCTGGTTGCATATATTAGTAGTTCATTGTTTTTTATGCTGAGTAATACTCCATTGGACATGGATATGTCACATTTTTAAAAATCCATAACCAATTGAAGGACATTTGGATTATTTTCAGTTTTGGTCTACTATGGATAAGGCCACCATAAACATTTGTGAACAGGTCTTTGTGTGTGGACATATGTTTCACTTCCCTTTTGTAAATACCTATGAATGGGATTGCTGAGTCATATGGTAAGTGTATGTTTATCTTCATAAGAAGCTTCCAAACCATTTTCCAAAGTAGCGGGATCATTTTTTATTCTTACTAGCACTGCATTGGAGTTCCAGTTGCTCTGTATCTTTCTTTACCAACACTTGGTAGTATCAGTTTTTGTTTTTAAAACGATTTTAATAGGTTTATAGTACTATCTCATAGTGGTTTTATTTTTTTAATTTTTTTTTTTTAACGTTTATTTATTTTTGAGACAGAGAGACACAGAGCATGAACAGGGGGAGGGGCAGAGAGAGAGGGAGACACAGAATCTGAAACGGGCTCCAGGCTCTGAGCGGTCAGCACAGAGCCCCAAGCGGGGCTCGAACTCACGGACCGCGAGATCATGACCTGAGCCTAAGTCGGACGCTCAACCGACTGAGCCACCCAGGCGCCCCTCTCATAGCGGTTTTAATTTGCATTTCCCTAATACCCAATGATGTTGACCATCTTCTCATATGCTTATTTGCTTCCTACTTCTTCCTTTGCTCATTTGTTTAAAATGTTTTATTTATTTTTGAGAGATTGTGATTAGGGTAGGGGCAGAGAGAGTGGGACAGAGGATCGGAAGTGAGCTCTGCGCTGACACCAGTGGGCCCTATGTGGGGCTCAAACTCATGAAATGTGAGATCATGACCTGAACCAAAGCCGGACGCTCAACTGACAGCCATCCAGGCACCCCATCCTTTGCTCATCTTTAAATTGGCTTGAATCTTTTTTTTAAGTTGAGTTTTGAGAGTTCTTTATATATTCTGGGCACACATCATTTATCAGGTAAGTGTTCTGCAAATATTTTCTCCCAGTTTGTAATTGGTGTTTTCATTCTGTTAACAGTATCTTTTGAAGATCAGAGATTTCAATTTTGATAACCAATTTAACAATTTTTTTTCTTTCATGATTTATACTTTTTGTGCCCTATCCAAACAATCCTTACCTAATCAAAGGTCACAAAATTTTTCTTCTATGTTTTCTTCTAGGGGTTTTTATAGTTTTAGGTTTTATATTTAGGTTTATGATCTATTTCAAGTTGATTTTTTTATATGTCACAAGGTATGAGTTGAGGTTCATTTTTTTATGTATGGACATCCAATTGTGCCAGCACTTGTTTGTTGAAAACAGTATGCCTTGTCCATTGAATTACTTTGGTAGCTTCATCAAAAATCAACTGACCATGGGTTATACACTTGAAAAGTGTATATGCAAAATATAGCATCAGTAAAATTATTTTTAAAAATCAATTGACCATGTATATGTGGGTCTGTTTTTAGATACTATTTTCTGATTTGTTGATCTATATGTCTCTCCTTTAACAAATACTGTAGTCTTGATTACAGTATCATTATAGTAATTCTTGAAATCAGTTGGTATGAGTCTTCCATTTTTATTCTTTTTTTTTCTATTTTCTAAAAGTTTTAATTTAAATTCCAGTTGACATACAGTGTAATAATTAGTTTCAGGTATACAATATAGTGATTCAACACTTCCATACAACACTTAGTGCTCATCACAACAAGTGCACTCCTTAATGCCCAAACCTATTTAACTCATCCCCCACCCACCTCCCCTCTGGTAACCATTAGTTTGTTCTCTGTAGTTAAGAGTCTGTTTCTTGATTTGCCTCTCCCTCACCCCCCTTTTTTTCCCTTTGCTCATTTGTTTCTTAAATTCCACATGAGTGAAATCACATGGTATTTGTCTTTCTCTGACTTATTTTACTTAGCATAATACTTTTTAGCTCTGTGTATGTCATTGCAAACATCTTTATTCTTTACCAAAAAAATTTTTTGGATATTTTAGGTGCTTTGCTTATCCATATAAATTTTAGAATCAACCTCTCAGTTTCTATAAAAAAAATCTGGGATTTTTACTGTGATTTGTTGACTATATAGATCAAATTGAAGATAATTGATATTTTTACATCGATTCTTCTGATTTCATGAAAACTTTGTATTTCTCCATTTATTTAAGCGTTCTTTAATTTCTGTCATCAAAATTTTGTAATTTTCAGTATACAATTCTTGGAAATCCTAAATATTTCGTGTTTTGGGAATGCTTGTAAAAGATGCTTTTTAAAAATTCCAATTTCCTTTTGTTCTTTGCTAGTGCATAGAAAATTGATTTTTATGCATTGACCTTGTATCCTGTGACTTGCTAAATTCACATATTCTGGTAGCTTTTGATCAGATTCTATGGGATTGTCTATGTAGGTTATCATATCTTTTGCAAGTAAAAAAGTTATTTTTTTCCTTTTCAGTTAGTATGCCTTGTATTTCTTTCTCTTGCCTTATTGCACTGGCTATAAGTTCATTGTGGAATAGGAGTGGTGACAGCAGACATCCTTGCCTTGTTCCTGATCTTTGGGGGCAGGCATTAGCATTCAGCCTCTAGGTTTTTCAGCTTGAAGACATTCCTTTCAATTGGTAGTTTACTGAGAATTTATATTTTGAATGGATGTTGAATTTTATTAGGTGCTCTCTTCCTGCATCTATTGAGATGATCTTATGGTTTTTCTCTTTAGTTTATCGATAGGGTGAATTATATTGATTTTTGGATGTTGAGTCAACTTTGCGGCTGGATTCAAATCACTTATTTTGTTGAGTGTTTTGTGACTTATGTGGGTATGATGGCATGTAATTTTTTTTTAATGTTTATTTATTTTGAGAGAGAGAGAGAAAGAGACAGAGAGAGCATAAGTTGGGGAGAGGCAGAGAGAATGGGAGAGAGATTCCCAAGCAGGCTCCACACTATCAGAGCAGAGCCCAACACAGGGCTCGATCCCATAAACCGAGAGATCGTGACCTGAGCCAAAATCAAGAGAGACATTTGACCAACTGAGCCACCCAGATACCCCAGAATGTAGTTGTCTTGTAATGACTGTTTAATAAGGGTAATATTGGCTTCATAAAGTAGAGTTGAGAAGTGTTTGTTTCTCTTTTGTTTTCAGGTAGATTTTGTAATAACTGATATTATTTCTTTTTTTTTCCCCTTCAAATTTTTATTTAAATTCTAGTCAGTTTACGTACAGTGCAGTATTGCTTTCAGGAGTAGAATTCAGTGACTTATCACTTATGTACAACACCCAGTGCTTATCATAACAAGTGCCCTCCTTAATACCCATCACCCATCTCTTTCATTCCTCCCCCACCTTCCTCCATCAGCCCTCAGTTCTTTATCATTAGGAGTCTCTTACAGTTTGTTTCCCTCTCTCTTTTTTTCTCTCCCTCCCATCCTTTCATCTCTTTTGTTCCTTAAATTCCATGTATGAGTTAAATCATAATGGTATTTGTCTTTCTCTCCCTGACTTACTTCACACTCTGGCTCCATCCATGTCATTGCAAATGGCAAGATTTCATTCTTTTTTATGACGGATAATATTCCAGTGTGTGTGTGTGTGTGTGTGTGTGTGTGTGTGTGTGTGTGTGTTCACCACATTTTCTTCATCCATTCATCAGTTGATGGACATTTGGGCTCTTTCCATAGTTTGGCTGTTGTTGATAATGCTGGTATAAACATTGGGGTGCCTGTACCCCTTTGAGTCTGTTTTTTTGTATCCTATAGATAAATACCTAGTAGTGCAATTACTGGATTGTAGGGTAGTTCTGTTTTTAACTTTTTGAGGAATCTCCATACTATTTTCTAGAGGATATTATTTCTTTCTTAACTATTTGGTAGAATCCATCCAATGAAGCCATCTGTGCTTGGAGTTTTCTTTGCTGGACATTTTAAACTATGAATTTAATTTCTTTAATAGAGTCCTCTTAAGGTTATGTCTTTTTTCTTGAGTAAGCTTTGTTAGTTTTATTTTTCAATAAATCTATCCATTTTATCCAAGTTATCAATTTTATTGGCATAAAATTATTTATAATCTTCCCTTACTATCTATTTAATATCTGTAAAGTCTCTAGCTCTTTCATTTTGATAAAGGTAAATCTGTGCCTCTCTTGTTTTGCTGGCCAATCCAGCTAATGGTTTATCGGTTTTATTGATCTTTTCAAAGAAACAGGTTTTGGTTTCACAGGTTTTCTCTATTTTTATTTTCTAATAAAGGTAGAATTATTTAAATTTAAAGCTATAAATTTCTCTCTTAACATCCTCCCCTCTTTTTTTAATCCTTTTCTTTTTAACTTTCCATTTTCACTTTATTCTACATCCTGAACTATATTGATACCAGCTAATAGTTTTTTTTAAAGTTAGTATTTAATTAGGATTGATTATGATGTTTTCAGTAATTAGGGTAAGTATGCAGTGTCTTTCATGCAACTGAAAGTAACTTCCCTCAGTTTTTTGTGTGTGGGAGGGAGGAGGTGGGTGATTGTGGGGATGACTCTTGATTATTTTCTGAATACTTATATGTTTCTGGTTTGAAATTATTTTTAAACTGTTAGCTGTAATGCTAAGACAATTTAATAAAGAAAGAATAATTTTTTCAACAAATGGTGCTGGGATAACTGGATAGTTACACACAAAAGAATGAAATTTGACCTCTACCTCACACCAAATGTATCCACCACCAGAGTATAGGAAGTAAAACTAGAAAACTCTTAGAAAAAAACATAGGCCTAAAACTTTCTGACTTTGGATTTGGCAAAACCTTAGATATGACACCAAAAGTACAAGCAACGAAAGAAAAAAGTAGGAAAATAAAAAGCAAACTTTTGTGCTACAAAGGACACCATCAAGAAAGTGAAAAGACAGCCCACAGAATGGGAGAAAATTTTTGCAAATTATGTACCTGATAATAGATTTGCATCTAGAATATACAGAACTCATCAGTAAAAAAGCAAATAACTCAATTAAAAGATGGGCAAAATCTGAATAGATGTTTCTCCAAAGAAAATATATAAACAGCCAGTAAGTACATGAACTGATGTTCGGGTGCTCAGCATCATTAACCAGAGAAATGCAAATCAAAACCACAACGAGGTAGTACTTCACACTCACTAGTATGGCTATAATTAAAGAGGCAGATAATAAGAACTATTGGCAAGGAGATGTAGAGAAACTGGAACCCTCGTACTGCTGGTAGGAATGTAAAATGGTACAGTGAGTTGGGAAAACAGTCTGACAGTTCCTCAAAAGATTTAACATGGTTACAACCCAGCAATCCTACTCTTAGGTGTATAACCAAGAGAAATGAAACTTGTCCACACAAAACTTGTACACAGATGGTCATAATAGCACTATTCATAACTGTCAAAAGTGGAAACAACCCAGTATTTCCATCAACTGATGAATGGATAAGTGAGATTTAGTATATTCATACAATGGAATATTATTTAGAAAGAAAAAGGAATGAAGTACTGGTATGTACTATCTCATGGATGAACCTTGAGAATATTATGTTACATGAAACAAGCCAGTCACAGTAGACCACACATTCTGTTATTCCATTTATATGAAATGTCAAGAATAGGCACACCTAGAGAGACAGAAATCAGTGTTGCCTAGGGCTGGGAGTTAGGGAAAGGGGAGAAAATGAGAATGATTGCTAATGGGTTTGGGTTTCTTTTTAGTGTGATGAAAATGTTCTAAAAGTGATTGTGGTAACAGTTGCACAACTCTGTGAATATACAAAAAACCAATTGTACACTTAAAACGGGTGAATTGTATGTGAATTATTTCTCAATAGAGCCATTATAGTTTTTTAAATGTTACCGGTGTTACTTATCCTTATTAGGAAGTAGTTGAGAGCTCTGAAGTAAGAACATCTGATATCAAATTTTGGTTCTACCATTTACTCCCATTACTACTATTTTAAAAACGTTTTTTTAAACTTTTTTTCTTAACTTTATTTATTAAGAGAGACAGGGAGGGAGGGAGGGAGGGAGGGAGAGAGAGAGAGAGAGAGAGAGAGAGAGAGAGAGAGAAAGAGAGAAAGAGAGAGAGAGAGAGAAAGAGAAAGAAAATCAATCCCAAGCAGGCTTCGCGCTGTCAGTGCATAGGGCTGGAACTCACAAACCGTGAGATCATGATCGGAGCTGAAATCAAGAGTCTGAAACTTAATCTGCCGAGCCACCCAGGTTCCCCTACCTGTGTGACTTCTAAGTCTCAGTTTCTTCATTTGTAAGTGGATATTATAATCTAGAGATTGTTAGGATCAAATGAGATCCTGCACATGAAACAGTTAACAAAGGGCCTGGCACCTAATAAATAATTAGCTAATGTTTGTTATTGTTATTAGAATTTCAGCTGGCATTTGCAGAATAATTAAAATTCTTTTGACTACAACAGCCATTTGAAATGGGTCATTGTCAGAAAATTATTTTACTGTTCAAAATACAATTCTAATATTTGTGGCAAAGTTTTACCTCTTTTTTTTTTAAATTAATTTATTTAAGTTATCTCTACACCCCACATGGGGTTTGAACTCACGATCCTGAGATCAAGAGTCGCATGCTCCTCCAACCAAGCCAGCTAGGTGCCCCTGATCTCTCCTTTTTTTAGGACAGATTTATGTGGCAAATCATTGTTATTATCTGGTGGTCAAAGAATCAAAGTATATCAAGCCCTCCTCACCCCAAAATTTACAACCATATCCTCCAAAAATTGGAACATACTTCTCTTACTTTTTTCAAATTCACTCTAACAAATAGATGGTTATATCTACATTTGAACAGGAATATTTCCCAATTTAATTAACCAGACTGTTAATGTTCCTAGTCTTTATATTTGGATAGATATTTTAAAATTCATTTGTTTAAGGGGTGCCTGGATGGCTCAGTCGGTTGAACATCTGACTCTTGGTTTAAGTTCAGGTCATGATCTCACGGTTCGTGGGTTTGAACTCTCCATTGGGCTCCATGCTGACAGTGAGGAGACTACTTGGGATTCTTCTCTGCCTCTCTCAGCCCCTCCCTCTCTTTCTTTCTCCCTCTCTCAAAATAAATGAATTAAAAACAAATTAAAGTTAATTTGCTTAAAGTATAGTAATTTTCCATGCAGGTCTTTATATAGAGATAAATGCAGACATGAACGAAAAATTTAGTTTTAAAACTTGTACAGGTATCTTTATAATGTGTTTGAACTTTGTGAAAATGGACATTGAAAATTGTGCTGTATACATTCTCTGTGATTTGCTTCTTTTATGCAACACTTTTTCAGATTCATTCATGTTGATGGGTTCAACTACATTCATTTTCACTGCCACATAGTATTCTATTGTATCATTTTAATATTATTCATCTACTGTTCTGATGCATTTTGGGTTTTTTGATATAAGGTTTATGTAGCTATAAACATTAGTATACACATTTTTTGGTGTATCCAGTGTGATGGAATTGTTGATATGTGATATAGGAACTTTAATACACTTTGATTCTTAAAATTCAAAGGACTATATAAGTTATATAAAATGTAAATGATTATGCTTAAAGGAGTCACAACCCTTAACATATTTGCAGTGATTTTTTAATACACTTTAAATTTTTTTAATAATATAAAGGTTTAGAAAATATAGAAATGGGAAACATCACCTATAATTTTTAAATATTTATCTTATACATATATGTTTTGGCCAGATTGTAATTATAGTACTTAGATGTGTTTCCTGCTATTCATGCACATTTAACTATATATATGAAACGTCATAGGTTTCTTATTTATGTCAGTTATTAATAGCTGGATATTACTTCCATTAGGGAGATAGACCATAATTTTCTTAGCCATTCTCTTCTTGTTGAAAGCTTATTTAGATTGTTTCTGGTATTTTGTTATAAAAATACTGTGATGAACATGTGTGGGACTATGATTCTTTCCAGGGAGGGTCAAGGAAAAGCATCACAATAGCAGCCTGGAAACAATTACAAAACCTTTTTCGATCTAACAGAGGAATTAAAACTATTGACTGACTGATTATTAGGCAGTCTGTGGTATATGCTTTACATGTTTTTTCATTTAATCCTCAAATCAGTGAAATGAGTAGTATGCCCATCATATATTTACCTGATTGTATTATAATGATCTGTTTGTATCTGTCTCCTAAGAATTACATTTTATTTGTTTTTTTTTTTTTTTTAATTTTTTTTTTCAACGTTTATTTATTTTTGGGACAGAGAGAGACAGAGCATGAACGGGGGAGGGACAGAGAGAGAGGGAGACACAGAATCGGAAACAGGCTCCAGGCTCTGAGCCATCAGCCCAGAGCCCGACGCGGGGCTCGAACTCACGGACCGTGAGATGGTGACCTGGCTGAAGTCGGACGCTTAACCGACTGCGCCACCCAGGCGCCCCCATTTTATTTGAATCTTCAGGGTCTGTTTTAGTTCCTGGCACATAGTGAGACTCAATAGATATCATCTACTGAAATGAATGTTTGAAAAGTTTTGCCTAGGGTCATCCCTGGACTTAACCATTCAAAATTCTCTTCTCTGCTACCTTTGTTTCTTGTGCCAAGTTTTACAGATCTTTGAGGGAGGGGATTGGTAATAAACTGACTCCAGGATTGTGGCCTGAAAGGCACTTTTTAGACCACATCTCTGATTTTAAACTTTGTCTCTTTTTGTCAGTTATCTCTGCCAAAAATGTTCTGTCAAGAGGAAATTCTTGTTGGATTTGTATTAATGGATACTTTACTTCTGCTGAAATGAGTGTTTAAAATTACTATATGTTATTTATTCATTTGCAGTTTCGTTCTTTTCTCTGGTTATTTGGAATATTCAGTGAGATACATTAGAACCACTCTGTAGCTTTTTTTCAGTGGAGGGAGGAAGAACTATATATTTTTTTTAAACAACTTTTTTTTTTTTTTTTTTAATGTTTATTGATTTTTGACAGAGAGAGAGAGAGAGAGAGCATGAGCTGGGGAGGGGCAGAGAGAGAGGGAGACACAGAATCCGAAGCAGCTCTAGGCTCCGAGCTGTCAGCACACAGAGCCTGACGCTGGGCTCAAACTCACGGACTGTGAGATCATGACCTGAGCCGAAGTCGGATGCTCAACCGACTGAGCCACCCAGGCGCCCCAGGAAGAACTATTCTTAACAACCTACAAAACTGGAGACTACCTAAATGCCCACTAAGCATTCTTGAATTCATTTACCCTACACCTCTGTGTTTCTACAGCACTTACTAATAGTTTCATTCATTTTAAACTAGTTTGCTTTTGCCTTTATATTTTGCCATAAACATACCATTTTCATCACATGTTGTTGAGAGTTCTGTACTTCATCTTTCTTTTGTTGTTGCTAACATGGAAAATCTTTGGTTTTATACCCCTATTTTTGTATATTTGGAGTATACTCTGAGTAACAAATTTAAAATGTAGGAATATTGGATAGTTTAAAACACACACATATTTCTTACACGTACGCTGGAAAGAATATACAGTTTTGGAATGCCATATAGTGAGGTCAAGATCCTCAACTAGAAAAGAAAGAGAAGCTGCTTTCAAGTTCTTCTGTTGCTGTATTAGTTGACGATCAGAAGTAAATTGCAGGAGCATCTATCTATAAGTCAGGCTTATTTTGGTGATTGTGACTTACCAGAGAAGAATAAGAGAAGTAACATGAAATTTAATTCCTTTTTTAAAGGAATTGAATTAAGATCTTTTAGCTCTTTTTTAGCTTTCCTGAATGTGCTCTCATAATTAGTACTTTAACTAGGGGATATCTTATTTTGAAAGTACATATTTTTTTATATTTGTGAAAAGTATGTACCTTAGGTACCATACTCTCTTAGCTGAGAAAACCACTTTTATTCTGGTATTCTGTAATTCAGTAGAATTACTTACGATTTTTTAATTGTAATTCACAATGTGCAGCTTATTTGTGCAACACTTTGCCCTTGTAAGTATTTTTGCTAAGTTTTAAATTTGAGTTTTAGTAAATAAAAATATATTTTCTAACTGCTTTACTGTAAGCAGTTGTTTTACTAATTTTGCTAGTATTTTCCCATAACTCAGTTGTTTGTTGAAGCCCTTTTCCTAACTTTGTAATAGGTTAATGATGGTCTTTAAAAAAAAGAAAAAAAAAAGTCCCCTGGGGAACTACAGTAAGGTCTGTTATATTTCTTTTTGTTTAGTAGTATTAAATTCTATTAATAAATATAATGAGTTATTTTTAAATTAGTTTTGTTTTTCAAAACTGATCTGGCTATTATTGTTGCAGATTCACTATTTCAACTATAATGGTCTTTACTACACTTTTTAAGTAAGATTTTAATACGTTAAACACTTTTTCCCCCCCTTCTTTAGGTATGGCTGATGGCAAGCATTGTACTTTTCCACATCTGCCTGGCAAAACCTTTGTCTATAATGCTTCTGAAGATAGACTGGAGTTGTGTGTGGATGCTGCAGGACATTTCCCCATCGGTCCTGATGTTGAAGATTTAGTTAAAGAGGCTGTAAGTCAGGTTCGAGCAGAGGCTACTACAAGAAGTAGAGAATCCAGTCCCTCACATGGGCTATTAAAACTAGGTAGTGGTGGAGTAGTGAAAAAGAAATCTGAGCAGCTTCATAACGTAACTGCCTTTCAGGGAAAAGGGCATTCTCTAGGAACTGCACCCAGTAACCCACACCTTGATTCAAGAGCTAGGGAAGCCCCAGTTGTACGGAAGCATAACACAGGGACAGACTTTAGTACTAGTTCCATTAAAATAGAGCCTTCTGTATTCACAGCTGCTCCTAGTAATAGTGAGCTTATTCGAATAGCTCCTGGAGTAGTTACAATGAGAGACAGCAGGCAGCTTGATCCTGATTTGGTTGAGGCCCAGCGAAAAAAATTGCAGGAAATGGTTTCTTCTATCCAGGCTTCAATGGACAAGCACTTGCGGGATCAAAGTACAGAGCAGCCACCATCTGATCTTCCTCAAAGGAAAGCAGAAGTTGTGAGTTCTTCTGTGAAGTCTGGGAGTCTTCAGACTGGCTTACCTGAATCTTTTTCCTTAACTGGTGGCACTGAAAATTTGAATATAGAAACAACTGATAGCTGTGTGGCAGAGGCACTGGGAGCAGCATTTGCCACAAGGTCAAAAGCACAAAAGGGAAATTCAGTGGAGGAGCCTGAAGAGATGGATAGCCAAGATGCTGAAATGACAAACACAACTGAGCCAATGGATCACTCTTGATTTATTTAGAGGCTAATAATAAAGGCAGAATGTTTATTGTGAATATGTAACATTTGTTGGCTGGGCCACATAACTCAATTAGTCATAAAAAATCTTGTACGTATATAATTCAAAGATTATATCTTGTTATTCAGTGCATGACAGCAAGTGTGTGATTGGCAATAGCTTTTAATATACTGCTGCCCAGGCTGGCTCTGAATTCCTATAAATTAGTTATTAGATCTGCTGAGATGAGTTTCTTCCATACATGTGGTTCATTGGAAGTTTTTGTAACTTTAATTCCATGAAAGTCTTAATGTTTCAAACATGAAAATTCTCTTGCTAATGTTTGATTTCTGAAAAGGATAGAACTAGGGGAAAATGAGATTTTGCTAATGTTGATGTCATCAAGGTAACCATTCCACATATTTATTAGAGTGTCAAAAGATTTATGTAAACTTGAAGGTTATCTGAACTAAATTGTATCTTAAAATTCATAGAAGGATTTATTAGATACTGGGATCCTGACATTTCCGTGAACGTAAACACATTCATAGAGATATGTATTCTTGGTGAAAAATATCTTGAGAATAGAGTGTAATGATAAAACATTTTGCTGATTTAAGCAAGGCTAGGGGGAAAATATCTATTCTAGAATGATAAAGTCTATGTGATTCAGTAATGTTGCTGTCTGAGCCAACACAGCCAATTGTGTGCTCTGTTGTTGATAATATGTTACCATTATTTTTTTAATCCTGGCCTGGTCAAGTACCACTGAATTTTTTTCTTTAATCTTGCAGAAAAGTTGATTGCAAAGTGTGGTAGAAAATATGAAAATAATGGTAGCAGTAGTTAATCTCTAATTTTCAGAGTTTGTCAGATTCACAGAGAATTTATATATAAGAATTTATCTTTATGAATGAGTTACATTGTTCTACAATTTTGATCAATGGTATTTAAGCTTGTATATGCTAAATGTCTTTGAGCCCCTTTGAACCAAAAATGTTTCCTTTTTTCCCTTAGCATCCATAAAATTTTCTTTATTTGTTGGCTTCACTTGGATTTGGATGCAAATTTTACTGCATCATACCCTGATCAACTGGGCATTTGCTTAAATAGTGTATTCATCAAATCTTTAGTGCCAGTTTCCTCAAGAAGCAGCTTTCATGCTTATTATACCTTAAAGACAAAGAATGTTTATCCTGAGATTGGTATTGCACTATTTTATCCTATTCTGCAAAGCTGTATTCTGAAATGTACATTTCAATCCATCTTTTTCCTTTGTTCACTGAAATTAAGTTGAATTTGAATGGATGAAAGACAAAATGTATGTTAATACAATCTCTTATCTAGAGCATTCAAAGCCTGGCTGTCTCTGTTTGCACATGTAACAGATACAGAACTGTGTTTTCAGTCTAAGAAAATGTTCATCAGAAAGTATATTATCAGGTGTTTCAAAATTTCAACCTGTTGATTCATTAAGGAATATATATACAGTACTTTGACTTGTGTTTCCAAAGAAGGGAGGTTTTAGATTTCTTTCTATGAAAGTACTTCTGACTTAATCCACTTACTAAATGAACTACTCCATTTTGAATCAGGAAAGAATGGAGAATCTAGACATTTTGCAAGTGATATCTGAGCAAGATATATATTTGGGTTTTATCACATCACATTTTAAACCATATTTTACCTCTTTTCTTCTAAATTTAGTTTCAATTATCTTAATACCTAAAGAGCAGGAAAATTTAGGACTTTTATATTGTGCACTCGTTTTGCATAAAGAACTGCAGCTACCAAATAATTATTTAGTTAGTATAGGTGGCTTCTGGGTATAAAACTAAAAATTAGAACTACCACTAACCACTATAATTTTTTTGGGCTCTTTCACCCACTGAAACTGGCTTTTTCTTATTAGTTTAAATACAGGAAAACTGTTTAGCAAGCAGATGCACTGCTTCCAGGTAAATGATATAATCACCTTTTCTTTAACAAATATTTTCTTCACCTGTGGCTTGGCATGTTTATTAATAACTGAGAAGTACACTCTCATAGCATAAAGTAAAAGTGTCAGGAATAAATTTTATCTTCCTATTATATTAAGTATTTGCATTTAGTCAAATTAGAATGTACCTGTGAACATTAGAAGAAGGGCTTTAAACTCTGATAACACTATTAATTTCTCTTGCCACAGCAATGCTATTTAGAAGCCAGTTAAGTATGAATATTATAATAGTTTGGGTTCTCCCTTGATAAAGAATAAAAGGCTTGATTTTGAGAGTGGTCAGATTTTCTGAAATTATTTTAAATTTGCTGAAATTTGGGTGGAGTAACTAGTAGGTTTTGAGAAGTGGGCCAGGTATCATCTTCACAAGTTTTAGAAAGAATTTAAGTGCTGAATTTTCATCCTTTGTCCTTCCATATGGTTATCATAATCAAATACATGACCACAGACTTCTTATTTTTTAGTACTGCCATTTGTGGTCACCACAACTTTGAGTTCAAGCTAGAGATCATAAATCGTTAAAATATTTTTTTTAGCCCTAGATGTAACATAACCATAACTCAATCTTAAATTCTATTTGCGATGTTTCACTGAAACTTAAAGTAAAATTGTAAATTTTTCTCTTCAGTAATACATTTTATAAGTAGTCATACCAAGTTTGAATTGATGACCAAAAGTCCAAGTAGAGTTGAAGATGGTGTATGTTTAGAATAGTGGTAATGACAAACTGGTTGAAATTGAAGAAAACAAGACACTGCCATATATTATAAGCTAGAATATAATGAACTCCAAGAGAATGTTTACTCAGGAACTGGTTAAAAAGTAAGCCTAAGTTTCCCCTTTCACTATGTTTCAAGTATTTTATTGGAAAATGTTAGAATGAAGACCTGAGAGAAATTTAGCAAATGCTATTGACTGTGAAATTTGCTTTATATCTTCTGATGATTTTTAGTTTGGTTTTCACAATCAAGCCTACTGCTTGCAATTAAGACATCAATCTGAAATGCATCTGTGAATCCCAGCCACAGGTCCCTATTGCCATTCTTTTTAAGTATCTAACTTGATTTGAAATGAACAGACTTTTGTGTATGGTCTCTTACCTCAGGGAAGATCACTTGCTAGCAATTCATATATTACTAAAGACAGGTTTTTGAGAATTGTACTGACATCACATGTTAGCTACTAAATGCACAATTTATAACTATTACTTTATGGAGCTGCCTACTAATACTGACTGCTAGTGAACATTTTCTTAAAAATTTAGAACTCGCTAATTACTAATCTTTAGCTATGAAGTAAACTCGTAACTTCTGTCATTAATTATGCTTTGATCAATATAGTGACAATATCTAATACTGTGTTTATTTCAGAATATCAGTACAATTTTGTCTTCATTTTTCAATAGGAATTTCAGTTGGCCCACACTTAAAATACTGCAGAGTAGATATTGAGAGTTTCATGGTTCCCAAAACAAGATCTCCATATTAAGATTTTCCTAGAAGCCTTTGCAAAATTGAATTAAGCTGCATTTGATACGAATTTAAAATGACCTTTATCATAGCAGTAGTGAGATACATACTCTACATAAGTTGGGTAGATATATCCTACAGTTCAAGATTATATAATTTAACAAAATTGTACATTCTCAAGGCTCTTCACAATATAAGAAATTAATTTGCAAAAGAGAACTATTCACTTGAAAACATACCACAGTAGAATGTTTACTTAAGAAATAAAATAACAAAGAGGAGCTATTGTAAGATTTATAGTTAACTGTAAGTTCTGCCATTCTTAATAATTCTTTGAGATACTGTGTTTCAATTCATATTTAATGATAATTAAATTGTGGGAATTTTAACGTTTGTTCCAAAAGAGCAGAAATTGTAAAAAATTGTGAATTATTGGAGAAAATGCCATTACTTGTATATCTGACATTTAATTTTTTAAATTATGGAGTCTACATGCTTTTGTAGTATAATATTAATACAATGATTATTCTCTTGTAAAAGAAAAGGAAAATTAGTAAAAAAAAAAAGTTTTAGTTGATATTATCTGCTTGTGAGTATCAATTACTTAGTATTTAAAATTTGAAGGTATTGCATATTTTTCTTTAGAATGCACAAGTCCCTGAGCCTTTTATGCCTATGATAGGGCAATAAAAGAGTGAAAAGGTTATCAATATTTCAGGTTTATTTGACTTTAAGAATTAGTGCCAAGAGCTGGAGAGTCTACTTTTTGGAGAGAAATACTGTTTAGAATATGTAAAAATAAGTGGTAATGTAAATATTTAGAAAAATCACATAGCTAGTGCTTTAATTGCTCAATTAAATAGTATAAATGTTCTATCATCCCTAAGGCACTGGCTGTTACCCATTATTTTCTGATTTTGTGGTTGCTGTATATATTACATTTGAGTAATAAATAATGGTAATAGTGTATTATAACTATATAGTGTTCTACAGCACACCTCACACTGTACAGTATTTGAAGTTTTCTTTTATATTAATAAAACTATAAGTTAATACATACTGATTTTCCCCTCGACTTCTCCACAGTAGCTTTTTAAAATAATTTTTTATTCTTTAGTTTCCTGGAATTATACTTTAATAATATAATGCATGAAAATATAGTTCAGTTTTATAAAGGAATTCTTACTATAATAAAGTCTTTTCTAAACTTTTAGTGGGACATCATATAGGGACAGAAGTTTCCCCCTTAATGTGATCTCAATGGAAATGAAGTGGACTCAATTAGAAAAGAATGAGCAAAATTTCTTTAGGCATTTTACATAATTGGGTTATGGAACGCTTACTGAATATTTAAAGACAAAACAGACATGTTCCAATAAAGACAGAACTTAGTTTTGTGCTGTTTTTTTAAAAAATACTTGTTAGACATAATGAAATGAAGGGAAATAAAGAAAATAGTAACATTTGTATAGCTTAGCAATCAACATGACATATTTACTTTGAAGTTTTAATATGTATGTTTAATATCCAATTTGTTAGACCTGTTTAACTTAGAGCAGAGTCTCAGACACTAGACTTCTAGAACTGAGTCTGGGCACGCTGCTTATGGTATGATCGCTCTATGCTTCATTTTCCTCTCTAGGAGGATGATGAGGATATCTACTCCTGGGGTGGTTGTGAGGATTAAAAGAGTTAATACTTATCAGATGATTGGAATAGTGCCTGACATAAAGTAAACACTCAAATGTTTACTATTACTGTTATTTACATATCACAGTAATTCAGTAGAGTTCAGTTGCCATTTAAAAGGGATAAATCCTCATATACAGGACACATTATTTAAATAGTTCGTTTTGTTAGGTTAAAACCTGCTTTATTTGTGATATATGGTTAATGGGCTAAAAACTGAATGGTTTGTATGTTCAAATATTTATGCAAGAGCTTTATGACCACATGCAATACTGAAAATCTGGAGAACTGACAGTCTTGTGCTTCTCACTAACTTGTTCTGTGACCTAAGGCAAGTCATGGAGCCTCTCAAGGCCTCCATTTCTACTATAATCTTTTGGTTCTACAGTTGTTACCTTCTTGTTCTGCTGACCATGTCATCATGGGCTCACTTGCTGATGATCTAGTGCTTATGGGACAAGTGACATTGGTGTGGGCTCCAAGTAAACTAAACAATTAGCTTTGCTTTATGCTTTGGCTGGCTACACTTGTCCCAAACTTGGACTTGAGGTCTTATACATGCATCCCACTGGTCACATACTGTATAGTTTGAAGCTCTCAAAAACTTCAGTGAATAAAATGAGATAAACATCCTACTCATGACAGTTCAATATGGATTTTATTTTTATTGACTGGCTTTTTCAGACCCCAGTAACTGCAATTATGACTGCATAGTTGATTGTTTCTAATCATTAAAAATGTATACAGAAAAATGAAGTAAGTCTTTAATTGATTTCCTAAACTGTATATGGTATATTGAGATGAAAAACTTACAGGTTCTTTAAACCTGTACTGTTTCCTGGGGCACATGGGTGGCTGAGTCGGTTAAGCATCTGACTTCAGCTAAGGTCATGATCTCGTGTTCTGGGAGTTTGAGCCCTGCATCCAGCTCTGTGCTGACAGCTCAGAGCCTGGAGCCTGCTTCAGATTGTGTCTTCTCTCTGTCCCTCCCCTGTTCGTTCTCTCTCTCTCTCTCTCTCTCTCTCAAAATAATAAACATTAAATTTTTTTTTAAACCTGTACTCTTCCCTTGTTGGAACTAAACCTGTCTTTGGTCCATTTGTCAGACCACATAAATCTTCCATCTAAAAACAAACTGTGTGGGAATCTGGGGGGATTATTCCTGTTTGTCAGTTCCATGTATAGAAAGAAACACGTATAGTATGAGGTCTCCCTGTAAAATAATGACTTATTTTTATATTTGATTTATGGAATCAACATTATACTTGAAGCATTCATTCATTTAATCTGTTTAATAAGCACTGATCAAAAGCCAAGCTTCTGTTCTAGGAACTGGGGAAACAATTCTAAATGAGACAAAGCCCATGTAGAAACTTACATCCCAATGATGGAGACAAGCAATAAACACATTCATAACTATCATTTAGTGACCATTTCCCTATATCCAGACAATAGGTGAACCACAACATGTAAAATTAGTTAAACCCTCAAAACAACTCTTTGTGGTTGGGTAACGCCATTGTCTTCATCTTTCAGGACACAGACTCAAGTAGGTTAAGTAGTTAACCCAAGGTCCTGGACTTAATAGGTGGCCAAGTAAAATTTGGTGGTCACATAGGTCTATAAAAACGTCTATTGTTAAATCTAGCTCGTTTTCAGGCACGCCAACCTGGTTTGAAATTATTTCAATGTGTGTACCACCTGGCTTTAATTTCACTTCCTACAATTTCCCTTCCTGAACCTCAATCCTCTACCCCAAGTTCTTGGATTTTCCTTCTCCAAATTGGGAGGTGCTTTAGAGAAGGATTTCCACATTTCTTAGATAATTGATCTGGGTAAATTTGAGAATCATTGGTTAGATGAAAGTCCAGTTCCCTCATTGTTACTTGCATTTCCCCTAGAAAACATTTCTATGAAATCTATTATGTGCCAGGTACTTTGCTACACATAAGAAATAATAAAATGGTAAGAAAGACCTACTTCCTGCCATCATAATCTTTAGTGAAGGAGTCATTTAAACAAGCTCACTTGTCATCATGGGCATCCCTTGGTGGTGAGGGTTACACTACAGGAGGAACTAACCTGACCTACTAGTGGTTTAGAGAAGGCTTCCTTAGAAGTGATGTCATTCGAGATCAAAAGAATTTTAATATGATGTTTAAAAATCAAATTGGCAAGATTCAGTACTACCAAAAATATTTTTTAGGGCAGTGAATCAAGCAAAATTAAGTGTGATGTTTATGTTTGCCACCTTTTAGACCCCAAATCCTTCCTGTAAGAGGGTGGTGATCCAGTTGAATGGATAGGGACGAAAAAGTTTGAGAAAGCTCGTGCAAATAGGGTTGCTAAGGAAAAGGAAACACACTGTAACAGAATGAGATTCTAAATTCAGTGCATAAAACCAACTTGAGAATATGAGCCTATCCTTTGAGACTAAAAGGTATCTTTGCTACTGAATATGACCAGTATAAATAAGATGCATGGATGTATAACAAAAATTTTAGCAAAATAGTAAAGAAAGAATCAAATTAGGAGCTAGAAACCCTCAATTATTTGCTTTTTTCTCCAGCATTACCAGGATTATAGGAAGATTAGTTCCATTTCTTCCTCTAGCTTCTCATGGCCCTGTCAATGGTATTTGTCATTTCCTCTGTTTCCATGTAGCAGTAGGACTGCCTAAGTGACTAGTAACCAATGTAAAAGTTGCACTTGGAATATTTTTTTTTTTTAAGATTTTTAAAAGTGTTTTTTATTTATTTTGAGGGAGAGAGAGAGAGTTGGGGGAAGGGGCAGATAGGGAAGAGCCTGACGCAGGGCTCGAACTCACAAACTGTGAAATCATGACCTGGGCCAAAATCAAGAGTCTGATGCTTAACCAACTTAGCCACCAGGTGCCCCCAAGCTTGCTTTTCAAATTAAGACTATTTCATTTTGTGATCTTATGGCAAGTGATTTGGCTATGTCTTTAGTATAATAAATTTTACAATGTTATTAAATTTATTTTTTGGTACAGTGAAGTAATTAGAGAAATTAAATCAATAGCTGAAAAAGTATTCTGTAAAAGTTTTCATTGAAATGGGCCTTAATTGTATTCCTTTTTAAAAAGTTATTCTCAAAGCAATGAATGTATTTGGCTAAAAAAAAAAATTCAAAACTAGATAGAAAGACACCCAGTTCCTTCATCTCAATTGCTAAATCAACTATTTCTATTTTGGTGGTTACCTCCATAACAGGTCTAATCTCTTGATTTATCAACATTAGACAGTATTTGATTCCTCCATTATGAAAGATGAATTCCCTTGCCATTTTTAGGTCATCTTCTAACTTCATATAATATACTTAAGTCTTATTGAGCCATCAGTTTTATTTTCATTTTTATTTTATTTTTTTAAAGTTTATTTTGAGAGGAGAAAGAAAGTGGGGGAGGGGCAGAGAGAGAGAAAGAGAGAGAGAGAGAGAGAGAGAGAATCTCAGCAGGCTCCACACCATCAGCACAGAACCCCATGCAGAACTCGAACTCATAACTCGTGAGTTCCTCCCATGCTACTTCCTAACTTTTATGAGCTATACTATTACTGTTATGTTGCCAACTCCTAATGTTATTCAAAATATGTTTTGTAGCCATAATTGCTTTAAAAGTAAATATAGTTCGAAAATAGGCAAGGTGATCCCAAATATCAAAATGAGAAGGGTTTTTTGAGACTCCAGCTAGAAGTTGAAACTTTCCCAAGGCAGATATTAGAAGTTAAATAGATTTGTGTTTTAGGGGCACCTGGGTGGCTCAGTTGGTTAAGTATCTGACTTTGGCTCAGGTCATGATCTCATGGTTCGTGGGTTCTGGCCCTGAGTCTGGCTCTGTGCTGACAGCTCAGAGCCTGGAGCCTGCTTGGATTCTGTGTCTCCCTCTCCCTCCGCCCCTCCCCTGCTCGTGCTCATGCTCTGTCTTT
The DNA here is from genome assembly GCF_046562875.1 of Panthera onca. NCBI lineage: Eukaryota > Metazoa > Chordata > Mammalia > Carnivora > Felidae > Panthera > Panthera onca. The sequence goes on along the minus strand of NC_138356.1, from coordinate 17,464,502 downwards.
CCCAAAAATAAATAAACATTAGAAAAAAATTTTTTAACAGATTTGTGTTTTAAAAAATCCCTCAGGTGGCCAAGTAGAGAGGATACAGTGAATTGGACAAGCCTAGAGGATGAGAGATCAGTTAAAAGACTTGCTGTAATTGGGGTGCCTGGGTTAGTTAAGTGTCCAACTTCAACTCAGGTCATGATCTCGGGACTCATGAATGTGAGCCCTGAACTGGGCTCTGAGGTCTTAAAGTGCAGAGCTGGCTTCAGATCCTCTGTCTCCCTCTCTCTCTGCCCCTTCCCAGCTCACATTCTCTCCCTCAAAAATAAATAAACATTAAAAAAAAAAAAAAAGTCTTGCTATAATTGGTGAGAGATGGAAGCCTGAACTGACCCACTGGAAGTGGGCATGTAAAGGAGAGGATATTGCAGAGACAGTAAAAAGTGAGTCCAGACTCTCAGGTTATGAGTTGAGAGGCTGGATGGTAGTCCTACTAATTTGGAATAGGATACTGGAGTAATTCCAGATTGGTAGAAAGGGAGTGAATTCCATTTGGGGCAGTGTGAATTTGGGGTGTTTAGTGCTTCCAGAGGGAGAGAGATGGAGTTCAGGAGAAGGGTTGGGATTGGAAGTGAAGACCTGTAAATCATAGGATATGACTGAAGTCATAGAAGTGGATGAGATAGTCTAGGAAGAGAGTGTACAGTGAGAAGACAGCTAAATGCAATTTGGGAGAATGCCAACATTTAAGGAGCTGGCAGAAGAGAGACTTCCAAAACAGTCTGAGGTAAGGAAATCATGGAGGTGAGGTCACGGAAAACAAGGGTGAAAGTTTCAAATAAAAGGAAGTAATAAAGTCAAATGCTATAGTAAGTTCAAGTAAAATGAAATTGAATTTCTTTCTCCAAGTGTCCATTGGATTTAACAGGGTTTGGTGACTTTTACAGACACAATTCCACTGCATGGTGGTAAAGGTTAGATTACACTAGGACTGAAGACTGATGGGATAGCCACATCAAGACACCTTTGAAGTTTGCCTGAAAGGGAAGAAGGGAAGATAGCAGACACCGGGGTATGGGAGGGAGGGACAGATGGATGGATGAATCGATTTAGATCAATATTTTCAAAACTACCAGAGCCTGTGTCCCCTTTTTATAACCATATACTCTACTCCTTATACCCTACAAAAGTGATATTCATAGATAACTTACAAATTTTTAAAAAATCAATTTAATGTTCTCCCTATAATACGGAGGAGAAACAGAAGAGATTTATAATAAAATCCAGCTGATATATACGTAGAATCGCTATGAAAATAGCTAGAAACATAGATATTCGTGGGCTCCATTTCTGTCTTAAACCCTTAAGCTGAGTTACTCTCAGTGATGTGATTTTCTAAAATGGAGAAACAACTCTTTTAAGTCTGAACAAAATAAAACACAACCTTCCTCTGGCTTACATAGTAGTTGTACTTCTGAAAATATTCAGTGTATTTTAAAACTGCAAAAAGACCCAAACACGTGTGCACTTGTGTTTATAAGTAAAAACAGTTGATTCTGGGCTTAAATATAATCAGGTTTATCATTTAGTGTGGGTTGAATGTTGAATGGAAGTCAGGATAATTCTTCCTTGTGCAGAACTGTTTCAAACATGACAAGAGTTTTCTGTTAGTAGAACTGGCACACTAAATGCCAGTAATGATCTTCAATAACCACAAATTCCCTCCAAATCTTCCAAATTCATTGTTCCATTTGGGAGTTCCTGGATGTCCTAAGCCAGGAGAGTAGGGGAAGCTGAAAACAAAAACAAAAACAAAAACAAAAGAAAAACAAGATATTGTCCCTGATAAAGTGGAAGTTAATAAAATTAAAAAGGTAGAAAGCTTAGAATTAAAGAGGAGAAGCACATAACCTTCGTATCTTGGCACATGTCATGTTTCCTATAGATAAGCAATAGTCCTGCTTTAAGGATTTTGGGGTATCTGGTAAATTATTTCTCTTGTTTAATGCTCTGAGTACTCTCTTAATTTGGAGTTCCTATTCTTCATTTTGAACCCTCAGTTATTAGGCTCACTTGTAAATAAGTGCTAAATTTTGAATGCCATGAAAGATTACCTTTTGAAAAGAAAGCACTACTTTTATTACCACAGGCTAAAAATGTTGAAAATTTCAGAGGTGTAGTTTCCTATTGTTGCTATAACTAATTACCACAAACTCAGTGGCTTAAAACAGTAAAAACTTAATATCCTAAAATTCTGGAAGTCAGAAGTTCCAAAAGAATCTGCCTGGGCTAAAATCAAGGTGTCAGCATGGTTGTGTTCCTTTCTGGAGGCTCTAGAGGAGAATCCATTTCCTTGATTTATTTAATAGCTCCTACAGGCTGCTTACATTCCTTGGTTCATGACCCTGTTCTCCATTTTCAAAGCTAACACATAACATCTCCAAATCTCTTTCTCCTGCTTCTTTCTTCCTTTTTTTTTTTTTTTTTTGTTTGTTTGTTTGTTTATTTTTGAGAGAGAGCAAGCAGGGGAGGGGCAGAGAGAGAGGGAGACAAAGAATCTGAAGCAGGCTCCATGCTGTCAGCACAAAGCTGGACATGGCACTGGGCCACGAATTGTGAGGTCATCACCTGAGCTGAAGTCAGATGCTCAACTGACTGAGCCACCCAGGTGTCCCTCCTTCTTCTACTCTTAAGGACCCTTGTGATTACACTGGATCCACCTGGATAATCCAAACTGAATTCCCCAGGTCAAGACTCTTATTTTAATCACACCTGCAAAGTCCCTTTTGCCATGAAGGTATTATATTCACAGGTTCTAGGAATTAGGACATGGATACTTTGGGTGGCCATTTACCACAAAAGAGTAGAGCAAAGGATATTGGTTTGAAATAGGGACACTTATTTTTTGTTTAATTTTTGTTTAAATTCCAGTTAGTTAACATACAGTGTAATATTAGTTTCAGGAATACAATATGGTGATTCAACACTTCATACAACACCCGGTGCTCATCACAAATGCACTCCTTAATCTCCATCACCTATTTAATCCATCCCCCCTACCCATCTCCTGAAATAAGGACACTTTAAAACATTTTTTCTCTTAGTTTTTTTTTCTTGCAGATCAACGACTTTTATTTTTACCTTTAAAAGCCAAACTAAGAATTCTATAGCTGGTTATAACAGTATGATTTCTACTTATAATTTCCATCAAACTTAAAATAGCATCCTAAATGTAAAGTACAGATTACCAAAATATATTGGTAGTGGGGAGAGAGAGGTTGGAGCAAACAATTATATATTCAAGATGTAGGGTTTTTTTGTTTTGTTTTGTTTTGTTTTTTAGAGAGAGAGCATGTGAACAGGAGAGAGGGGCAAAGGGAGAGAGAGAGAATCTCAAGCAGGCTCCATGTTCAGTGCACAGCCCAACGCAAGGCTCAATCCCACAACCCTGGGATCATGACCTGAGCAGAAATCAAGAGTCCAACACTTAACTGACTGAACCACACAGGTGTCCCTACAAGATATCTGAATCTGAGTTTTGTTTTCAGATGGAGCACATAATATTTTGTTTCATCATTTCTGCCAAAGCATACTTATTTAGCATTATCAATATTGTTTTATATACCATAGTTACACTATTTCCTTCTATTGGCAGCTCATTTTTTAAAATTAAAAAATAAACAAGAATTTATGCTTTAAAAAGTCAGATAATATAAAAGTACATTTACTTTACATATAAAATGAAAAAGTTAAAGCCCATCCTGCTCCTATCTCATCCTTTTCTCTAAAGTGATACACTGTTAAACAGTTTGTGGTGTGTAGTCCATAGACCATTTTCTATAATGTTAGACACATACCCACATACACACATACCCTGAGTTCTTATGTATACGAATAAGATATTAATCATACAGTTCTGCTACTAGCTCTTTGCTCTACAGCATACTATGTCTATAGTATATACTATACTGATAGTTGGAATTCTCATGGATAGTAGGGTAGTAGAGTGACTGGAAGCTTGGTTTCTAATTCCAATCTTGGTTCTGCCATTAAATGCCCTTGGACAAGTTAATCTTTTGGTGCACTATTTTTCCCATTTATAAAGTGGATGAAAATAATAGTACCTACCTCAGAGGATTGTTACAATTATACAAGTTGTGAATATTGCCTAAGATGAATGTATGCTCAACACCTAGAAGGGCCCAGTAATGTAATAGTCATTTAATTGCATTGCCTTAATATTATACTATTTCTACTAGCTGTATAATTGTTCTTCTCTGATGATGAACCATTTAAACTAGTCTTAAAATCTGGGGCACTTGGGTGGCTCAGTCAGTTAAGTGTCTGACTTCAGCTCAGGTCATGATCTCACAGTTTGCGGGTTCAAGCCCCGTGTAGGGCTCTGTGCTGACAGCTCAGAGCCTGGAGCAAGCTTTGGATTCTGTGTCTCCCTCTCTCTTTACTCCTCCCTTGCTCATGCTCTCAAAAATAAATAAACATTAGACAAATGTCCCTTGCTGTCTCTCTCAAAAATAAACATTAGACAAATTTTTTAAAATTAGTCTCAAAATATGAAGACTTCCAAAGTGGGGTTTTAATGTAATATAATACTATAAGCACTAAATGACAACTTTTTTGCTTACATTGAATTACAGTATATTAAGATAAAATGTCTGTCATAGGCTATGCACATCTTTATGGCTTTTGCTCAGTATTGCTTTCCAAAAGGATTATACCAGCTTCAGTACTAATATCAAGGAATTATTCAAATTTAGTTGGCAGGATTTAGAAATATTTTGCAACCTTAGCACTCATGAAATGGTATTTCAAACTTAATTTGTACTTTTTATATTTATCCATGTGCTTATTATTTGCCTTTGTTTTGTTCATTGTATAGTGATTGTATTTGAGCATATTAACATATTACTACTATTCTAGGGACTGGGACTCTAGCAATAAATAAAACAGACAAAACTCTATGAGAATCACAGATACAACTCTATTAAAAGTATAGCCTCTCAGTATATTAAGCTAGCAAAAACTTTTCAAACTAACATAAGCAAAGCTTGGGAGTATTTGGCCTTTGTGGGAGGATAAGAAGTTGGTATAACCATGGGAAGGATGTGTATGGTGCATCATACTGCTGATTTAATATTAATGAAGCAATTTAGCAATGTATTTAAAGACTTGGAGTAAGAAAGTAAATTAGTACATGCTTGAAAAATCATTTTTATAATTGAAAACAGGAATATATTTGTCATGGAGTAGAAAGAAAACTTCATGTGAGGTTTTTTTTTTTTTTTTTTGAGAGAAAGAGGGAGGCAGAGGGAGAGGGAGAATCTTAAGCAGGCTCCAGGCCCAGCATGGAGCAGATGTGGGGCTCAATCTCATCACCATGAGATCATGACCTGAGGGGAAATCAAGAGTTGGACGCTTAACCGACTGAGCCACCCAGGCACCCTTATATGAGTTTTAAAAGATAAAATAGTTTTCAAAGAAATTTCCAACACTTGTTCCCAATCTATCTTCCCTTGGTATACAATTCCCTATATCTTAGTGGAACAACTTGAGAAGCTTTAACAGACTATTCAAAACCAACTCTTGGTATTGAGAAGTGTGACAATGAGAAGATCCCTTTGAGTGTTTGCAGTTTTTGGTGATTACAAATAAAGCCACTGTAAACATTTGTTTTCCAAAGTGGCTTTTCCATTTGCATTTCTACCAGCAATGCATGAAAGCTGTATTTGCTCAGCATCTTCACCTTCACCAACACTTGCACAGTCCTTTCCCTCCCTCATTCTAACTATGTGGTAGTATCTCACTGAGGTTTTAATTTGCATTTCTCTAATGATTAATGATGTGAAGCATCTTTTCAAGTGGTGTATTTCCCTTTCGTATATCTTTTTTGGTGAAGGGTCTGTTCTACTATTTTGCCCATTTTTCATTGCTTTTTCCCCTCCTAATTGTTTTGAAAACTCCTTATATACTCTGAATAAGAACACTTTTAAAATGTTTCGCTAAAAAACAAAACCAAACCAATTCTCAATTACATTTGAGTATATGTATTCAAATGACTGTGAACCACTTTAACTGTACACTTTGTCCTTCTCTAAGTGATTTAAATGAATTTGCAATGTGATCTTTCTGAGGAATTACCTTTTTCTCTATCTCTAAAATGAGGGGTATTTAGTTTATTGTCAAAATCTAAAATACCTGCCATCAAACTCTAAAAATGTATTCTGTATAAAAAACCTAAAATATAACAGAAATTCTGCTTCCTGTTAGAATATAAATAAACCGAGTAATGTATGACTCAGGAGTAAATCAGAAAACACTGTTTTCAAATGACATTACTTTCTAAATTAAGTTTTTAAAAAAGTGAAAGAACAACACAATAAGGAATGATTTAAAAGGTGTTTTACCTTCCCCAAATCCGTACCTTGAGAAAAAGGAGCTAATACATAAAAAGACGTTTTAAGTTTTGAAAGTAGTGCATGCAGGCTCTTCTTCAATTCACATTTGCACCTGCATCTCTGATTTGCAAAAATTGATGCGTAAAATTTCAAAATAGCAAAATGTAAGTTTGTTATAATATTAACATGTGGTTTAGTGCTCTATGCAGTAGAGCATGGTACCTTGCAAATCTGGATCTTTTACCATTTGTAGTGGTTACTGTAATCTACTTTAATGTTATTTGAACTATTTGAACCGAGCAGCTCCTAGTTTTCATACTTGAATCCTTTAGAATAGCTACAACTGCTGAAGCTCCTTCGGTGCAGTTCTTCCCTCTTCCGTCTCTCCTGGAAAGACCGTCACTTTCCACAGTTGACTACCATACTCATTTATCCGGGCAAAACTCCCAGTCCGCTCCTGTCTTCCTGCATTATTCTCCTGGATCAGGGCTTCTTCATCGCGCATCAATTACTTCCCGGAGAGCGAGCTAAGGGCAGGCACTGCCAAGACCAGACGCAGACCTGGATTATTTCCTTTTCTGTGCCAAGCATCTTTCCAGCTAAAACCTTTTTTCACCTGTCACTCCTGCTTATTCTTGATATTCAGTTTTCTGCCACAGCCTTCGCTACTCTAGTAGCTATGATGTCTGGGCAAAAATAGCTCACATTTTTGCTTAAGCAATAACGGCCGCGCAAATTTTATGGTTAGATTTGTCTCAAGTCCGAAGACCGCGCCTCCAAACTAATGAGGCGGGATACACCCGGAGGAGTTCGGAGTGGAGGAGCTGTGGCTGAGAGAAGGCTGTGGGGACTTGCCTAGGCGGGGCCACCCAACCCCCAGAGACACTGACAGCACACTCCGGGAAGTTTGGACTCTTACCGCAGCTTCCGGACCCGCCTCTCTGCGAGCACCGGAACTCGCTTTCCCAGAAGGCCCCGCGCGGTGCGGCGCTGGGCGCGCTCCGGGTCCTGTCAAAGCAGGACCGGAGAGCCCGGCCTGCGGCCCCACCCCCTGATCCCCAGCTCCTTCCCCGACTCCCGCGAGTTCCAGTCCCGACTTCCAGCTCCCCAGCCCCGCCCTCAGCCGCGCGCGCTCTCCCCACCACGCCCTCGTCCCCCCGCGTGCGGCCGCTACAGCCAATGAGGTTCGGGGCCGCGTGCGCAGATTCAAACGGCGGCTCTTGAGGGAGGCTGGGCGCGAGATTCGGCGGTGCGGACAAAACCCTGCAGGAGGCTGCGAGCCCTGCAGAGCTGCTCGCTGCGGGGTGAGGGTGGGGGTCGGCGCCAGCCGCGGAGCTGAGCTCGGACCGCAGCTAGGAGGCTGAGAGGCGGCGGGAGGGGTCGAGGGAGGGCGAGAGCGCGCCTGCTGACATGTTGGGGGCATCCCTGACCGGGCCGGGCCGGGGCTAGGAGTGGCGCTGCGGGCCGGGGGCGGGTCGCGGTCCGCCCCTCCGTCCCTCCGTCTTGCCCTGCCGGGGACGTGCGTTCCACTCTCGGTCGCCTCGGAGAGGGAGCGAGGGAAGCGGCTGGAGGGTCGGGGACAAGGAACATTCGCTTGAGGCTGGAGGAGGCTGAACTGCGTCCCCGCCCAGCCCGCGCCTATGCGGTACTTGAAGGATGGCGAAGAGGTCGCGCAGGTGGGTGACATCCCTTTTACGCAGGCCTGTTGGCACAGTCTCGGCTCAGATTCTCTTCCTTTACCCAGTGCGTCCCCATCAGGCCCTCCCCAGCTGGGGCAGAGGTTTTGCTTCCCGCTGCTCCGCAGCCGCTTCGGCCCGGCTGGCTGGATCCCAGCCGTGACTTGTGGAGAGTTGGGGACCACTATGTTTAAGGCGCAGAAAGTGAGTAACACATGGTCAGGTTGCTCTTTTGAGTTGATTCTCCCCACAGCGCACGTCCAGACTCCAATCTCGCACAGCCGCATCTTGGTCGGAGTTTCTTGCCAGGTAAGTCTGTGCGCTTTTAGGGAGTACCCTGCGCACGTAGAAGTGCTAGTGTACAGCCCGGACTTGAAAATGGTATTCGGAGAGACTTTTTTCTGAACTACTGTACCAATTAAAATAGGAACTATGTGATAAGCCTGTGCTGGGACGACTCTGCCATCTTTGCTGCCTTGACAGGTATGGAAAATCCCCTTAGGAATAGCTGATGAGAGAGGACCGTTTTGACGTGTTCTGTAGTTACCATTACCGTGTCTCAACTTTATGTTTATCTTTTTAATATCTTCTGTTGGGAAGATGCCACACTGTTACCACCAGTAGCTTCATCTTAAAACAATGTTTGATTCACTGAATATTTTTAGTGCCCGTGTTTGGCTCTGACTGTAACTAAGTGTTGCCCAGAGGTAGGGCATATTTTTTTGTTGGAAACTTGCTAGGAGGAGTTTACTCATCTAATTTTTATTTATATGTTGCTATAGTAGCTACACCTAAACTGTGTGTAGTAACCACTTAGGTGGCACAAAACTAGGGTGTCTTTTGTCACTATTATTAAATAAACCTTAAAAGATGTTTGGTAGGGTTTACAAATGGCTTTGTTTATCTAGGTCCACAACCTTAAAGTCTTAACGAGAGATGTATTTCCAAACTTGGAATTTAGTACTAGGATTCACTCATTGCAGATTTCTGTTAAAAACTGGCAATAGCGACACAATATTTGCTGCCTTGTTCATTTATTAAGTATCTGCTTATGTAGGGTATTTTCGCAGAAATCAGCATGAAATATATGATTAAGTCCTTGTTAGACTGTTATTTTGTGGCAAGTACAGTATAGGTCAAACTCTTGAGGTGGAACAAATATACACATACACATGCATAAACCCACCTCTAGAATAGGATTTTCAGCCTTGTCACTATTGATATATTGGATTAGATGATTCTTTGGGGGCGGGGGGGCTGTCCTGTGCTTTGTAGTATGTTTAACAGCATCCCTGGCCTCTACCCAGTAGATGCCAATAACACCCTGTTTCCCCCAGTTGTGACAATCATATGTCTCCAGAGATTATCAAATGCGTTTTGAAGGCTGGGGGGCGAAATCACCCAGGTGAGAATTGCTGCTCTAATTAACTTCCTAATCTTCAAAAACAATCAATATTAAAAGCTCCTATAATTATAATTACTGAGGAACTCGTTTAGGCCTTTTCTTTTGGATTTTTAAATATACAGAATTTTAAAAATAAAGTAACTTCATTAAGCAAGGTGACACTTGACTATGTCAACTCAGTAATGGAAGTTTGTTTATATTTATTGTGTGGCATTATCTACCTATCACTATTGATGTTAATCTTATTTGAAAGAATGTCTTAGCTAATGCTATCATCAGCATTTAGTTATGGTTAGACAGGGATGCTTGAATGTCAGAACCCTGCCCTCTCTGGTTGATTTTGTCTGTTCTTTTCATAGTTTTTGTATGCTTAATAATAATAGACTAAGAAAGGAGAAGTGATTTAATGACTAATTTGCCTGTGTAGGTTATTTTCTTTTATTGGCGGTACTGTGAGCCCTGAAATCTAAACATTAATTGTACTGTTGACTTTTGTTCCTTGTCAGCTGTATGAATTGAAAAGTATTGTAGAATGAGTTAAAAAGTCAAAAGGCTGGAGTAACTAAATGTGGTGGGGTGAAGCTGTGTTCCCTATGGGAGTGTAGAGGTAGAGGATGTGGTGAGAAATTATCATCTCTGTGTGGTGTATTTCTTAGGATCTTCATACTTGAATGTTTCATGCTCTAAATTATATTGCTTATTTATGAAAATATGTCTTATTTATCTTAGAAGAGAATAGAATGTGAAATGTTTTGAAGGAGAAATTATTTGTTGAGCAAAGTGTAGTCTCATGTCTCTTGGCTAAATATCTCAATAATAAATATGAACTTAATTTATAGTTGAATGAGAAAGGAAATAATTTAGTCAATTTAAGATCTCCACTATACAACTATTTAAGTATTTGAGCAAAAACTGTACTTTGCTGTATAAATGATTTACATAAGACTATGGGCATAAATTCTGTAGTATACTTTTTCTGTATGATATGGGGAAAAAAAGAGTAAAAAAACTGTTACCTCAGGTTGAAACAACTGAAGGATGTTGGCTCTTTTGCTTTTTGTTTAAGATTGCTGTAGTGTCTCTGAACTAGATTTACATAAAGGAAAAGGCTCATTTAATGTGACTTTAAATAGTTTTAGATCCCACTGGGGGGTTTAATGATATATTTTACAGGCAATACCAATTGGCATATCTGTTACTAACATGTATTTGATTAAAAAAATTGTTTTTAATGTTTATTTATTTTTGAGAGACAGAGACAGAGTGTGAGTGGGGTAGGGGAGAGAAAGAGAGAGACACAGAATCCGAAGCAGGCTCCAGGATCTGAGCTGTCCACACAGAGCCCTACGGGGGCTCAAACCCACTAACTGTGAGATCATGACCCGAACCGAAGTCGGAAGCTCAACAAACTGAGCCCCCACGCGCCTCAACACGTGTTTGATTTTTAAGCATCATTATGTATTAAGTAATTAATTTTAGTTTTTAAAAGCCAGGGCTACCCTTAAATAAGCTTTAAAAAATGTCATTTAGAACCTAGAAGACCTATTTAAGTAGTAACAGATTCAGATATATACACTTGATAAAGGTAAAAGCCAGATTTTGCATTGGAAAATGTTTTTCAGTGGTTATGTATGTGTGTGAGGGGAAGCAATTTTACTATGTTGTTTCCAGCAAAATGAGTATTATGGGTGAAAAGAATACTGAAGTATGAGAACTGATTTTTTAATCAGCTTTGTCATTAACTAGCAAATTGTTTTAGGAAAGCAAGTAAACTCTATATCCAGGTTTTTAAATCTGTTTTGTAGGGGGTTGGATTTTATGGTCTGTATGGTAATTTCTAGATTTAATATATATCCTGTTTTGAACCCTTTTGTAATCATCCTTGCTCATTTAAAAATATATACACTAATGGAATAAAATAGAAAAATTCTCTCATTATTTTCATTTATGAATAGCTAGGTAAAATTCCCTTCAGTATTTATTTCAGTATTGCTATTAGTAATGGTCAAATGAAGTCAATTTTGTCTTACTATAATGATGCTAGCTTGCAGCCTATGTTTGGAAATAAAATATTCATGTATGCAGTACATAATATTAACCACTGGGTGGCCTGATTTCACTTTATTAAATCAACCTGGTAAATTTTCATACCTTGAATTCAATTGGACTTTAAAAAATACAGAATTACCTTGTTAAGACAGTATAATAAAGATATAATTTTGGATTTTGATAAAAATTTCATATTTGATGCAGTTTATGACTTAAAATATGATCAAGTTGAAGTGATTTTATTAGAGCCAATTTTAAAGAACTTGATATATCTCTAATTTCAAACCAGTAGTTTCTTTTCATATAAAAGTAAATTTTAAAAAATTCTCAAGTTCTTCCTTTCAATACCTTATATTACTCTTTTTAGGTGAGATAATTAATGTCCTTTAAAATTGAACTTCTCCCTAATGTTTTATCTTAATATTGTCAAGTATTTTGTGTTAATATTGTCAAGAATAGTTTGTGTATTATTTCACAGGGTAAGTTATGACTGTAATATCCTATTAGCTCATGCCTAGTGTAGAGTTATTCTTAGCCATTTTCCTGGCCTAATGAGTCATAGTATTTATGTGTGTATGTGTGCATGCATTTCATTTTGCTGTTTAATACTCATCCTAATCACTGTTCATTCATAATTAAAAAAAAAAACCTTTTCATTTTAATGTAGTGCTTAGCTTATGTATTAGACAGTTATAGAATAAATATTTTCTTTGACTTAAAAAATAGAACTGGAAGAGTAATTTTGGAAACCCAAGTCCTGGATGAAGATTCAGAAACCAAATTCCTCTTCTATTTTTGCTTTGTGATGGGACCAATAATTTCACCCATTTTGCTGTCTTCTAGATCAGTCACTCTAGATTAAAAATGGCTTATTTGTTTATAAGGTAGGGAGTTGATTTTATTTAGTTATTATCATTATCGATTGCTATAATATAGAAATGCTAAAGGAAGACACTGAAAAGCAGAAAAATAGAACGGATTTGTTTTGATGGTATCTAACCATTATTAAGCAATGGAACCATTTTTACTGTTAAATGGTGAAAGTGGGATGTTGGTGAGATTATTTGTGGAGTTTTTCTTTTTTCTTGGCAAATTGTAGGCATTCTCAGGCATCATTCTGTTGTAGCTAGTGATATTGATAATTTTCTAGGATCTTATTCTGTCACACTTATTTAAAAGTTACATCATCCTTTAACAATTACTTAACTAATATAGAAATAACTTTATGCTAAAACTAAGAAGTAGCTGGGTGGATAGACTCTAGGAAAGTCCCAGTGGTAGAGAGATGATTCTAAGAATTCTACTTTAATCCTCCCTCACACTAACCCACTCAAAAAACCCAGCTTCCTGAACATTGGGCTGTATAACTCTGTCTGAAACTGATGACCATGCTGATGCAAAACAGAGAATGAAACCGCATGTAGAAATAGAAATTTCTCACAAATCAAGTATATGGTTAAAAAATAAGGCAGAATCTTAAAGTTGAACAAGTTTTTAGGAAAACTGCTGCTTGCACACTAGTCTTTTGACCCAAGTAACATCTTTAGACTCATATCCTTAACTTAAAATATTTTGATAAGAACCCATGGTGAATTTTGTACAGATGTGATGTAGATATTTTTTTGAATACTCAAGATTTATATAGGCAGGTCCCCAAATTAAATATTGTTTTGATCCAGAAATAACCCAATTAAAAAAAATTTTTTTTTAACGTTTATTTATTTTTGAGACAGGGAGAGACAGAGCATGAACAGGGGAGGGTCAGAGAGAGGGAGACACAGAATATGAAGCAGGCTGCAGGCTCTGAGCTGTCAGCACAGAGCCCGACGCGGGGCTAGAACTCACGGACTGCAAGATCATGACCTGAGCCGAAGTCGGACGCTTAACTGACTGAGCCACCCAGGCGCCTCCAGAAATAACCCAATTTTAAAAAGCAGTCTCAAATATGCTATTGTGGAAGTTGTTGGGATCTGAGGGGAGGGAAGAAAGAGGGGAAGCTGTGAAAAGCATGACTGAGGGCTCTTTGGGATGGCAGGAAGTGTCAGTGTTGGTAGGGACAGTTTTAGGAAAGGTTAGGCAATATTAGTAGATACCCTAAAGAACCCATTGTGTACTGAATATTTTGTTTCAGCAAACAAACAATTAAAATTCTACCACTTGGAGGTGCATTTGGATTTTGAAAGTCCTTTTTAATAAATGGGAATGCCTTTCACCTTCTCCTAAAGATATTTTCATTTGTTAAAAAAAGAAAAAAGTTCTTTCTCATATCCACTTGAGGTCAGTTGTACTGAGAGAGGTGGAAATTTTGATTGGATTGGAAGGGAGTGAGCTAATTTTGGGATACAGAGTACTTGGAGGAGGTAAAAGTAAGGAAGATCATTCAATAGTCATTAATTTTACAAATATTATAGGTACTGTGTTTGTGCAGAGAGGTCAATGTATTAGATACGGTCTTTGCACTCCTGAACTTATTATTTGGTTGGGAAGGTTGGCATATGTGATGAGCATTAAAAAGGAAGGGTAGATGCCATGAATATATACAAATGGGACAGAAAGCCTCAATATGGTGTTTATCTGATTTGGTAGCCTTAGAAATTTATGAAGTCATTGGATCCTGAACCATCTCCATTGTAACAATTTCATCTTGGCTAATCAGGTGATATTTCTGATAGCTTTAGATGGCAGCAAATAACAGGTATTTATTTTTTTAAACTTTTATTTTCAGATTAGTTAACAAAACAAGCATATATGAAAGTGGGACTGGCAGATTAATGTTACAAATAGACACTGGCCTTAGTGAGAGAGCATTGGAATGTTGAAAAGTATTGAACTGAAGCAGAGATAGATAGCTATATAGGTAGGGGACTTGGGGTTCTTGGAGTCTTGCTTGGTCAGATATGAAGAATTTTGGTCCTATAGAAGTGACAAATCAAGGGAAATCAAGTTCCTGCAAAGGATCTGTAGACAGTATATGTTAAATCTAGGCCTCCATTTTTCAGTTTTGTAAGAACTAAACTATGTGTAGATATTAGGAACTGCCCACATGTTCTTAAATATATTACATTGAGATTAAACAAATCATCAAACATTAACTGTTTGAAATCTGAGTGAATTTTTGGAAAAGAGTTGAAATAGCAGAAATAATCATGGATATTGCTGGTCATTCAGCCTATGCACATAATACTAATGTTGAACTACCTCTCTGTGCCACAATCCTATATGAGGTATTTTATGTGTTTTTTCATTTAATTTTATCCTTAAAGAAGCACTATCAGGTAGGTGCTCATTTCACAAACAGGTAAACTAAAGCCCTAAGAGGTTAGTATGTCCAAGGATGCAAAATAAGTAAAGTTGTAACTAGAACCTGGTTCTTCTGGTGTCTTTGGTGTCTTCCAGCTTCTTCCCTGTTTTTCTAGTATGTGGTAGTATAGTGGTTAAGTAGTGGATTTTGGAGTTCAGTCATGCTGTGTTTGGCATAACTATGGGCAAGAAGTTAATTTTCTAAGTCAAGGCTCCCTATTATGTAAAATGGGAATAATAATATTTTCTTCTTGGGGTTGTTGTGGGGTTTTAAGAGAGAAATTTCATAGACGACCGAATGTCTGGTACTTAGAAAGTTTAAACAAATATTAGCTCTTGTTATTATCAGATGCTCATGACTGTATTCAGTCCTCTAGCTACTCAAAGTCTTCTGATTCAGTTTATCATAAAGACCTGCCCTCTCTTCTGGGGATTTGTGCTCTCATGGCTTTAATTGTTCTCTGTATGCTGGTGACTGTCAAAACTATGTGTCTACCCTAGGCCTCCTACCTGAGCTGAAGATATTGGGCCTAGTTGCCTTCTAGATTTGCTCTGCCCATAGGATAGCCACTTCCCACATGTGGCTATTGAGCTGTTGACATGTGGTTAGTCTGAATTGCAATGTACTCTAAGTATAAAATACACACTAGATTTTCTTTAGTAAGAGAAAAGGAATGTAAAGTAGCGCATGATTATGTTGATTATGTGATAATTTTTAATGTATTAAATAACATAATTAACATTATTTTGACATGTTTTTATTTTTAAAATGTGGCTACTAGGAAATTACATATATGGCTGCATTATATTTCTATTGGACTGTGCTATTCTAGATATCTCCTCTTATATATTTCTCAAGTGCCTTGAAATTAGCTAGTCCAAAACTGCCTGAGACTCTCCCCATTCTCTTCTCCCTCCCAAAGTTCTGTTTTTCCTTCTATTCTTTATCTTGGTGGATAGCTCTGTTTATGCTCCCAAAGCCAGAAATTTTGGAGTCATTGATTCCTTGCAAAATCTTTTTCTACTTTTTTCATATTTGTCATTTTCATGCACTTCTTATTGTTGCCACTATTACTACCTTCATTGGTTTATTCTTTTATGGTTTCTTGATTTTGTTATATTTAGATCCGTTCTACTCAAGGATATAAAAAGATGGAATTCTACCCTATTTTTTTTTTAAGTTTATTTATTTATTTTGGGAGAGAGAATGTGTGTGTGTGCATTAGTGTACGTGTTCACACAGGGGAGGGAGAGGGGCAGAAAGCAAGGGAGAAAGAATCCCAAGCAGGCTCTGTGGTGTCAGCACAGAGCCCTGTGTGGAGCTCAATCCCACAAAATGAAATGAGATCATGACCTGAGCTGAAATCGAGTCCAATGCTTAACCAACGGAGTCACCCAGCCTCCCCTACGCTATTTTTTTTTTTTTAAATTTTATTTATTGAGGTAATCTTTACACTCAACATGGGACTAAAACTCATGACCCTGAGGTCAAGAGTCACACTCTTCTCTGACTGAGCCAGCCAGGTGCCCAGGCCTACCCTATTTTTTTTTTAAATAGTATTGTTACAGTTTCATTTTTTTTTTAAATATATTTGCTTCATCTAAAGTTTTTTATTTTAAAGTAGGACTCAAAGTTTGTTTATAAATTTTTTTTATTTTTAAATTTTATTTATTTATTTATTTATTTATTTATTTATTTATTTATTTATTTTTTGAGAGAGAGACAGAGCATGAGCTGGGAAGGGTCAGAGAGAGGGAGACACAGAATCCGAAGCAGGCTCCAGGCTCCAAGCTGTCAGCAAAGAGCCTGATGCAGGGCTTGAACTCATGAACCATGAGATCATGACCTGAGCCGAAGTCGGATGCTCAACCAACTGAGCCACCCAGGCGCCCCTCAAAGTTTGTTTTTAAAATTTGTTACCCTCTGTCTTACCATTTATTGAAAAATCCATCTTCACACCACTGATTTGATATGTTACTGTTAAAATTTACCGAATTCCCATTTGGATTTTGTTTTTTTCTGAATGTTCTAGTCTCTTCCATTGATCTGTGTATCTGTGTGCCGGTAGTATTCTGTTTTATTTATTGTTTCTCTGCAGTATGTCTTCATTGGGTAGTGCTATTTGTTTACTTTTCCATATGAACTATAGAATCAGCATGTTTAAATTCCTCTGAAAATATAATGGTATTTTAATTTAATTTAAATTTATGAATTATTTTAGGGAGAATGAACATCTGTAATTCTGTTCCTATCCAGGAATGTGGTCTGAATGTTTTTCCATTTGTTCAGATCCAATGTGTATTACAATAGTGTTTTGTTGTTTACTATATTTTGATCTTGTATATTCATATTATTTCTACATGTTTTAATGTTTTTGTTGTTTTTGTAACGTTAATGGATCATTTCTTCCATTGTTTCTTTTAACTGGATGTGACTGTGTTTTGTATTTTACCTTTACCAGTGTCAGGCCCTAATGATTTTTTACTTGGATTATTATAAAAAATTACTAATTGGTCTTTCTCCATTTCTCTACATCCTGCCAGTGATTTTTCTGAAACATGAGATATTTGTGTTTTACTTCCTTACTTAAAGTCCTTTGACCCTTTAGGATAAAGGTCAAATAAAGAATGAAAGTCAAACTCCTTAGCATGACATAAACTCTTTCCTTGTCTACAATTGACCCCTGATGGCATATCAACTCCTGGTGTCAGTAAGAACTATACCTACTCTACATTGTATAACTCTTACTTTTTTATATCTTGAATAATCTGTTGGGACGTATGTTTTTAGTCTGGGTGGCTTCTTCAGTCATACCTGTATACACAGATTCAATGATTGAATTTACAAAGTTGCATAAAATTCTTGATTTCACAATTTTTAAGTTTATATATTTATTTGGAGAGAGAGACACACATACACAGTGGAGAGAGAGGGAGAAAGAGAATCCCAAGCAGGCTCTATGCTGTCAGTGTGGATCCCAACAAGGGGCTTTATTTCATGAACCATGAGATCATGACCTGAGCCGAAATCAAGAGTCAAATGCTCAACCGACTGAGCCACCCAGGCGCCCCAACAATTGTGTGTGTTTTTTTGTTTTTGTTTTTGTTTTTGTTTTAGTGAGGATGAGGATGATGACCTCCAGTATGCTGATCATGATTATGAAGTACCACAACAAAAAGGATTGAAGAAACTCTGGAACAGAGTAAAATGGACAAGAGATGAGGTAATTACATGATAAGGTTTAGTAATTTCATACTTGTACTTATTGGTTAATAATATTTAATAAAGGAATTAAAGATCTTGAAAAGCAAAACATGAGAAAAGCTATTCATCAACTGATATGCACATATTTTTCTTCCACCAGAGGTGTGAATAGTGGTATGATGTTAAGACTGACAGAAACACTGTAGTAAATGGGAGAGCTTGTATTACAGTGGCTTATCCTTCTACAAATGGTCATCAGATATGACATGAAAGAATTAGTTATCTATATTTAGCGATAGAGGAATAGGCAAAAGAAAGAAAGCTTTCTAATTTTCACACCTGTTTTAATAGGATGATAAGTTAAAGAAGTTGGTTGAACAACACGGAACTGATGATTGGACTCTAATTGCTAGTCATCTTCAAGTGAGTGAAATATTTTCTTCTATTTATAACATGGATAACATAAGCTATTGGGTTAAATTTGCTGTTTTTCAAAAATGTGTCTTCATTACTTTAGACTTAGGTTTCCTTTCTAAAAACATCTCTGTTTTTCTGATCTTCCTATAGTGGCCAAAGGCTTAAAAAGTCTGATTTTTCTAGTAATTAGTTTATATAGGGGCCTAAAAAGATTACTAATCTAAAATGAAAATACTAGGTTTGGGTAGGGCTTTATAAATATTTGCTGATAAATGTTAAGACATTCTGACAGAAGTTAAATGTATGGAAATCTTTTGGCAGCTAATCAATAAAATCAGAAAAAGCTCTGTTGAAAGTTTGTCAACCTTTATTTGGATTTTAAGGGGTTATTGATCTTTAAAAGAATTCTACTTATTGTTCGTTCATCATACTATTCACAGGCTATTCATTAGTATGTATGTATGTAATTTTATATTACATACATACATATGTATGTAATTTTATAATTTACATACTATTCACATGCTATCCATTAGTATGTAAGTTTATAATTTACAAAATTTATAATTTACATATATTCCTTTTGTTCCTTACTACATTAAAGGTAGGGAGGCAAAATAGTCACATTTGAATTTGTTTTGACTACTGTGGATATCAGAAATCAGATTACCTATGTTCTTTCTAAATTGTTATGATGCTTTCCAACATAACCTGAAAATTGAGACCAGATAATGGAAAGTGCGTAAGTTTTGGAGTCAGTCTGATCTATATTCAAGTGCCAGCTCTACTAGCTGTTTGCTCTTAGAAAAATTACTAACTTCTTTGATGTTCAGCTTCCTTGTCTATAATATGTAAATAATAGTACTCGTTTTTGTAGTATTGTTGTGAGAATTAGAAATGACATATAGGATGTTGGGCATATTTCCTGACATTTAGCAGGTGTTAGATAAATGGAAACTAAATTAGAAAAGTTATTTATATTAGGTTTACCAGTTTAACTTGAGGGTATAGCAGCAAATGAAGTGAACAAAGAAATGCTACAAGCACATACAGGAGCAGTCTGATTATTTTGAAGAAAATGATAGCCTTAAAAATGGATCAGCATTGATGTTTTGAAGCCATAAATGAAGAAACTCAGTTTAAATAAAAATAACTTGAGACCCACTAGACACAAAGGCAGTGACTGGTAAACAAAGTATTTGTATTTATCCCTTTATATACTTCTAATATTTTTGTCATTCATGAAGTTAACTGTTTTATTATTATTATTATTATCATTATTTATTATACATAGGAGTTAATGTTTATTTTTGAGAGAGAGAGACACACACACACACACAGTGTGAGCAGGGAGGGGCAGAGAAAGGGAGACATAGAATCCAAAGCAGGCTCTAGGCTCTGAGCTGTCAGCACAGAACTCGATGTGGGGCTTGAACTCATGGACTGCGAGATCATGACCTGAGCCGAAGTCAGATGCCCCACCGACTGAATAACCCAGGTGCCTCTAGTTTTTTCTTGATAACTTGGAGGTCATCATGTATAAAAATCCTTTAAATACCATGCAGTGGCCTAGTAATGCCTTTGGGGGTTTTTAAATTGTATAGAGTTAAGTACTGCTGTACTGTATGAATCCAGACTGCTGTGCTATTTGAGTTCATTTGTGTATTTTGTATAGTTTTCTGTTTACTCTCTTTTATTTCTCAATCTTAGATACATTTTTTTTAATGTTTATTTATTTTTGAGAGAGAGAGACAGAATGCAGATGGGGAAGGGGCAGAGAGAGGGAGACACAGAATCCAAAGCAAGCTCCAGGCTCTGAGCTGTCAGCACAGAGCCCTACATGGGGCTCAAACCCACAAACTGTGATATCATGACCTGAGCTGAAGTCAGACACTTAACCGACTGAGCCACCCAAGTGCTCAGATACATTTCTTCATGGCAGTATCTGTGTTATAAGGCACAGTGTAGAGATATATACTTAAAAATATATAGTCTAAGCCCTTCCAGAGACTTTAATTTAAAAATGAATTGAGACACAGGCATATAAGATAAATATTACAGTTTAAAGAATGTTATTGAATGCATTATTCTTGAAGACTTTCTTCTTGAGTTTAGGTTGACTTGCTTTCTGGAAGACATTGTTCAATAACAAAATTATCAATTCTTTCAGAATCGTTCAGATTTTCAGTGCCAGCATCGATGGCAGAAAGTTTTAAATCCAGAATTGATAAAGGGTCCCTGGACTAAAGAAGAAGATCAGAGGGTAACATGTTCATATATTTTATTCTCACTGTGTAGGTGGATTGGTTTTTTTTTTCTTCCTAATATATTGTTTTGTCACAAAGGTTATGTTTAAATCACTTTGATTTGGTTGCTGCTTGTAGAAGAATTGAAAGTTGAATGTCTTGAAATATAGTTTTTCTGAATTGAGTCAAACCAAGTATAATATATATAGCTTTTCTTTGTGAGTTTAGTTTACAGAAGGAAAAGTGTTATTAGCTTATTTATCTTATTTAGAGCTTAGGTTAGTAACATTTAGGGTATAGCTTGTTGAAAATTGAGTTAACATTTTAAAAAACAGAATTTAATTTAATTTTAATTTTAATTTTATCTGATAACATGATATGTGAGGAAGTCATTCTTAACTTTCCCTCTTGACCTATAATGTGCCCCAAAATAAGATAGATACCAGAGCACTGTATTTCTAAAAGGTTTGGTGATTTCGATATTAAGGTAATTGTTTGTTTTATAAAAGACTGAGAAGAATGGGAAAGTTGCTGCCCTCCGCTAGGAATTGGCTTTAGTTCATGCTCTTTATGGCAGAAATGTTGTTAATAGGGTTGAGGAATTAGAGCATTTTTTCCTGCCACTCAAGGGGAAAAAAAAAGTTCACTAGGCTCAGAACTGGTAAGATTTACTTGATGGTCAGTGATAGGTTTTATAATGTGTGTTCTGTATCCTTTTAGTATGAGAAAGGAAGAAATGAGAAGACAATAACTTTGTAGATCCTTCTTGCTTCCAAACTGATTTATTTGGCCTCCAACTGAAGCTTTTTTTTTTTTTTTAATTTTTTTTTTCAACGTTTTTTATTTATTTTTGGGACAGAAAGAGACAGAGCATGAACGGGGGAGGGGCAGAGAGAGAGGGAGACACAGAATCGGAAACAGGCTCCAGGCTCTGAGCCATCAGCCCAGAGCCTGACGCGGGGCTCGAACTCACGGACCGGGAGATCGTGACCTGGCTGAAGTCGGACGCTTAACCGACTGCGCCACCCAGGCGCCCCCAACTGAAGCTTTTTTTAAAGAAAGAGTAGAAAATCTATAAGTCTCAACATTTTTACCGTTAAATTGATTTTCAGTAATAACATTTTAACTTACAAGTCACTTTAATTAGCACATTGTATTTTAGATAAGTTTGAGGTAAACTTTTGTACTTGGCCAATGCTGAATTAGTATTTATTAGTATTTATTAGTTAACTTATTAGTAACTTAAATAAACTTAACAATTAGTAGTTGTGGTTTGGATTTAATGCATTTAAAAGAAATAGTATTCTTGAGTTATGTTTTGAAATTCTATCAAGGTAATGCTTTTTCAAATTGAGATGTATTCTCACTGTGTCATGTTAAATTGACATGTAACACTATAGTAGTTTCAAGTGTACCACATAACGATTTGCTCTTGGTTTGTATTGCTAAATAATCACAATAAGGATTCTAGTTAACATCTGTCATCATATATAGTTAAAAATTTTTTTTTCTTGTGATGAGAGTTTTTAAGATCTAACAACTTTCAGATGTGCATTACAGTATAGTTTTTATTTATTTTTAATTTTTTTTTAATGTTTATTTATTTTTGAGAGAGACACATAGCATGAGCAGGGGAGGGACAGAGGGAGAGGGAGACACAGAATCTGAAGCAGGCTCCAGGCTCTGAGCTGTCAGTGAAGAGCCTGATGTGGGGCTTGAACTCACGAACTGTGAGATCATGACCTAAGCTGAAGTCAGATGCTTAACCCCCTGAGCCACCCAGGCGCCCCTGCATTACGGTATTAACTATAGTCACTGTGCTGTACATTGCATCCCCATGAATAAACTTTTAAAAAGGTATTTCTTTTTTAAACTTTGTTTTTTCTGTTTCTTAGGTTATTGAATTAGTTCAGAAATATGGGCCAAAAAGATGGTCTTTAATTGCAAAACATTTGAAAGGAAGAATAGGCAAGCAGTGTAGAGAAAGATGGCATAATCATCTGAATCCTGAGGTAAAGAAATCTTCCTGGACAGAAGAGGAGGACAGGATCATCTATGAAGCACATAAGCGGCTGGGAAATCGTTGGGCAGAAATTGCCAAACTGCTTCCTGGAAGGTGCTTATATAAATGTATATACATTTTCCTGTACTTAAACTTGATCTTTATTATGTTACTATTAAATATATTTGCAAGTACCCCATGACTTTTATTGTTTTTTTAGACAAGCAATTTTCGGGGGCCTATTTGTAATAAATTCTGTGTAAGGGATAGAATTACTTTTATAATTGAAATTTAGACAAGCATCCTTTTGGGCCTATATGTAATAAATTTAGACAAGCAACTTTTTGGGCCTATTTGTAATAAATTCTGTATGAGGGATAGAATTACTTTTATAATTGAAATTTAGACAAGCAACGTTTTGGGCCTATTTGTAATAAATTCTGTGTAAGCAATAGAATTACTTTCTTAATGAAATATTTTATAGCAGTAATTTGTGCAGTAAAATGATAGACCTTCAGATTATGTGAACATTTAATAACTTCCTAGATTGTTTACTTATCAGTGCGAGTCAGACAGACCTTCTGTGTACAAACCTGGTTGGAATAGAATGTAAATTGAAGAGATTTCTTTCATACTAGATTCTATGCACAAGACCAGGGAATAGCAAATACATTGCCTAAAATAAACTATGAAAGTTCATTAGACAAAATTTAATTCTTAATTAATTATGGTATGATTCAAATCATGAGAGTAGTGTATATATCCCTGTGGCTAAAATACAGAATTTCCTTCTGGGAGAGTGATATACCGCTGTATACTATACATTGTAAGTATTACTATACATTGCACTGGTTGAAATTTTTCCCTATTGTAGTACAGTAGACCATCAACCTTGGGAAAATCCATACCTCACTCAGAAGGTATGCATGTTTTGTTTTGTTTTTTAATTGCTGTATGTAGTCTCTATATTATACTTCATAGTTTATAAAATGCTTTTACCTATATTTTTAATTAATCTTTATATGTAAGTGAAATATGCAGAGCAAACAATGCTGTCCTTTTTTTTTTTAATAGATAAGGAAATTAAAGCATAGTGTTAAGTGTTTTATTCAGGTTACTCAACTTGGTTTAGAAAATTCTGATGTTTTCAGTCTTACATATATTTTTACTCAGCTAGCTTAGTGCTTTAACATAAAGTAGGTTCTCAGTAAATGTATATTTTATGAAGGATAGAATTATTAAGTGATCACCATCTAAATCTAGCTACTATCTGCCACCATCACAAAATTGTTACCTATTATTAACTGTATTCCCTATGCTATACATTGTATCCCCATGTCCTGTTTATTTTATAAGTGGAAGTTTGTACTTTTAATCTCCTTCCCCTATTTTGCCCACCCCCTCTGGCAACCGTCACATAGTTCTTTGTTTCAATGAGTCTGTTTCTGTTCTGTTTTGTCTGTTTGTTTTGTTTTTTAGATTCCATAGATAAGTGAAATTGTATGGTATTTATCTTTACCTGACTGTTTTCACTTAGCATAATACCCTCTTGCTCCATCTATGTTGTAGCAAATGACAAGATTTCGTTCTTTTTTATGACTGAGTGATATTCCATTGTATGTATATGCCATATCTTTTTCCATTCATCTGTCAGTGGCCACTTGGGTTAATTCCATATCTTGGCTGTATATAATGCTGCAATGATCATGGGGTGTGTATATCTTTTTGAATTAGTGTTTTTGCTTTTTTCAGATAGATTTCCAGAAGTGGAACTACTGGATCTTATGGTAGTTTTGCTTTTAATTTTTTTGAGGAAACTTCATACTATTTTCCATAGTGGCTGCACCTTTTTGCATTCCCAACAGTGCAGGAGGATTCTTTTTTCTCCACATCCCTGCCAACACTTGTTATTTCTTGTCTTTTTTTTTTTTTTTTTTTTTTTTTTTAGTTAGAGAGAGAGAGAGAAAGAAAGAATGTCTTAGGCTCCATGCTTAGCACAGAGCCTGATATGGGAGCTCGATCATATGACCCTGGGATCATGACCTGAGCAACAGTCAGATGCTCAGCCAACTGAGCTACCCAGGTGCCCTGTTGTCTTTTTGATAGTAGCCATTCTGATCTGTGTGAAGTGATATCTCATTGTGGTTTTGACTTGCATTTCCCTGATGATTAGTGATGTTGAGCATCTTTTCATGTGTCTATTAGCCATCTGCATATCTTCTTTTTTTTTTTTCAATTAAAAAAAATTTTTTTTTCTTTTAAGTAGGCTCCACATCCAGCGTGGGGCTCGAACTTAGGACCCTGACTGAGATCAAGAGTCGCATCATCCACTGAGCCAGCCAGGTGCCCCCATCTGCATATCTTCTTTGGAGAAATGTTCATATTCTCTCCTCATTTTTTAATTGGGTTGTTTTTTGATACTGAGTTGTGTGAGTTCTTTATATATTTTGGATATTAATCCTTACTGATTATATCATTTGTAAATATCTCCTCCCATTCAGTAGGCTTTTTGTTTTGTTGATGGTCTCCTTCACTGTGCAAAAGCTTTTTAGTTTGATGTAGTCCCATTTGTTTGTTTTTGTTGTCCTTGCCTGAGGAGACAAATGAAAAAAATACTGCTTAGGCCAATGTCCAAGGGCTAACAGCCTGTTTCCTTCGAGTAGTTTTATGGTTTCTGATCTTACATTTAGGTCTTTGATCTATTTTGAGTTTATTTTTGTATATGGTATAAGAAAGTGGTCCATTTTCATTCTTTTGCATGTACTTGTCCAGTTTTCCCAGCACAATTTATTGATAAGACTGTCTTTTTCCCATTTGGATGTTCTTGCCTCATTTGTTGAAAATTAATTGACTGTGGGTTTATTTCTGGACTATTTGGTTCCTTTGATCTGTGTTTCTGTTTTTTGTCATTACCATACTGTTTTGATTACTGTCACTTTGTAGTATAGTTTGAAACCAGGGAGAATGATACTTCTAGCTTTGTTCTCTCTCAAGATTGCTTTGGCTATTGGGGGTGTTTTGTGGCTCTATACATGTTTTAGGATTATTTGTTCCAGCTCTATGAAAAATGCCATTGGTATTTTGGTAGGGATTGCATTGAATCTGTGGATTGCTTTTTGTAGTATGTGCATTTTAATGATCCTTCCAGTCCATGAGCATAGTATATCTTTCCATTTATCTGTGCCATTTTTGGTTTCTTTTATCAGTGTCTTAACAGTTTTCAGAGTACAGGTCTTTCACCTACTTGGTAAAATTTATTCCTAAGTATTCTGTTTGATGTAGTTGTGAATGGTATTATTTTCTTAATTTCTTTTTGATAGTTTGTTATTACTGCGCTAGAAACAACAGATTTCTATATACTAATTTAGTATATTGCAATTCTACTGAATTCACTTATTAGTGAAAACATTAGTACTAATGTTTTTTTTTTTTTTGGTTGACTCTTTAGGGTTTTCTGTATACAGTCATCCATCTGAAATGGTGACAGTTTTAGTTTTTTTCAAATTTGGATGCCTTTTATTTCTTTTTCTTGCTATGGCTAGGGCTTCCAAAACTACTTTGAATAAAAGTGACAAGAGCGAGCATTCTTGTCTTAGAGGAAGAGCTTTCCTTTTTTTACTATTGACTATGATGTTCGTTGTGGATTTGTCATATAGGGCCTTTATTATGGTGAGCTATGTTTCCTCTGTACCTACTTTGTTGAGAGTTTTTATCATAAATGGATGTTGAATTTTATCAAATACTTTTTCTGCATGCATTAAGATAATCACATGGTTTTTATCCTTTATTTTGTTACTGTGGTGTTGATTGGTTTTGCAGATATTGAATCATCTTTGCATCTTTAGAATAAATCCCACCTGATCATGGTATATGATCTTTTTTTTGTTAAATGTTTATTCATTTTTGAGAGAGTGCGTGAGCAGGGGTGGGTAGGGCTGGGACAGAGGATCCAAAGCAGGCTTTGTGCTGACTGCCGTAAGCCTGAAGTGGTACTTGAATTCACAAACTGTGAGATCATGATCTGAGCTGAAGTTTGACACTTAACTAGCTGAGCCACCCAGGCACCCCTGATCTTTTTATATATAGCTGAATATAGTTTGCATTGATGGTTTCCTTCTTATTTTTTTTGTTTTTCTATTCTTCCCTCCTTCCATGCTGCCACACTTTCAATGAGAATATAAGCCCCATGAAAGCAGGGACTTTCTTTCTTTTTTTTTTTTAAGTGGTTTAAAACAACTAATTTATTTAGTTCATGATTCTTTGGATGGCAGGTGATTGTTCTAGTCTGGGCTGACTGCTGATTTCCACAGAGTTTTTTGTGCATACATGGGCAGCTAGTGAGTTGTCTGATGGCTGTAATTCAGGATGGCCTCATTCCCATGTCCATTGATTTTACACTGTCAGCCAAAGTTTTCCTCCATCATGCTAGCTCAGTCTCATTTAACATGGTGAGCTCAAGGTTCCCACTGCAACAAGAGTGGACAAGCCCTAATGCAAAACCACTTTTCAAGTCTCTGCTTGAGTCATGTTTGCCGTTGTCCCATTGGTCAAGTCTAGTCACAAGACAAACTGGAGAAATAGATGACACATTTTGACTGAAGGAATTACAAATTCACTTTGCAAAGCAGTATTCATGTTAGGATGGGGAAAGTCTATGGCCTCTTTTTCAATATACCACAGTATATATAGCATTTAACAAAGATGTAACTTCAGTGGAGTAGAGTTAATGTTAAAAAGAAGTGAAGAAACATAGTTGTTTCCCCTTGAATGAGCCACTGCAGGGCTATTGCCAGGAGAAAGAAAAGATGACTAAGTTAACATTTTATGAATATTAATCTGAAAGTTGGGTAGAGGATAGTCTGGAAGAGAGAGAATATAAGGAAGGATTCAATGTTTATGAAAGCAGCTAGCAGTATCTGGCACCTATCAGTTGCTTACTACATGATCCCTACATCTTAATTTGAATCCAGATGTGAAGTAATAAGGACATGGACTCTGGTAATGGTATGAATGTAATGAAAGTGCCAGATGTGAGAAGCAATTTTGAATGAATTCTTAGCATGCCTTGATTACTAGTGGATTTGGAGGTTAGGGGAGAGAAGTAGAAGGGAATTAAAAAGAAAAAGATAGCTTCAAAGCTTCAATCCTTGATGAAAGATTGATTATATATTAACAGGTACAGGGAAGGAAAGGAGAACTCACTGGAGTAAATTTTTGTTCAGATACATTATATGTTAGTATAGGGTAGCATCTCCCACTGATCATGTTCAGTGGGGCGTTGGAAATATGAGTGCAAAGCTTGAGGAAGGGTCAGGAATATAGGAATAAATAGATATTATTGTCCATTTTCCACATAGGGATGATTAGAAAATGTAAAAATTGGATGAAGTGCCCGAGACAGAATACAGAGAGAAAAACAGTGTGGAGATGATCACTGGAGGAGAAAAACAGAAAAGAAATCAGAAAAGGATTATTAAAAAAAAAAAAAAGCAAGAGGGAGGAGTGGTCAAAGGTTTAGGGAATAGGGGTGGAGAAAAATGTCATAAAATGTCAGAACTGCCAAAATAGGAAAGAGTTCAAAACAATTTCCTGAGTTCTTATCAGGAGTATTAGAAAAGAAAAATTTTGTTGCTTCAATAGGAACAACAATAACAAGTTGGGATGAGGTTGTCAGCAATACAAAGGAGCAGTCTAGAAAGATAGCTGATGGCAGATTCCCACTTGCAAGATACCTCTTTTGGATCAAGGGGAAGATCAAATCACTAAACTGTGTTTTAGCTCATCAACTTAGATTACAACTGTACCGTTGGAAACAAAGAAGTTTGACAGGATAAGAAAAATTTCTGACCTGGGCAGATGCATGGGCAGAGTGAATATTTTCTTCATTCATTTTGTTCTAATTTCTAACTTTTTAAAATGATTCCAGTGTGTTATTTCCTAGTTTTGCATGCAGGTCCATTGTTTGCTTAGCCACTTTTTTTTTTTTAGTTTTATTTTTTTAAATTTACATCCAAATTAGTTAGCATATAGGGCAACAATGATTTCAGGAGTAGATTCCTTAATGCCCCTTCCCCATTTAGCTCATCCCCCCTCCCACAACCCCTCCAGTAACCCTCTGTTTGTTCTCCATATTTAAAAGTCTCTTACGTTTTGTCCCCCTCCCTGTTTTTGTATTATTTTTGTTTCCCTTCCCTTTACGTTCATCTGTTTTGTCTCTTAAAGTCCTCATATGAGTGAAGTCATATGATATTTGTCTTTCTCTAACTGACTAATTTCACTTAGCATAATACCCTCCAGTTCCATCCATGTAGTTGCAAATGGCAAGATTTCATTGTTTTTTGACTGCCAAGCAATACTCCATTGTATATATATACCACATCTTCTTTATCCATTCATCCACTGATGGACATTTGGGCTCTTTCCATACTTCGGCTCTTGTTGCTAGTGCTGCTATCAACATGGGGGTGCATGTGTCCCTTCAAAACAGCACACCTGTATCCCTTGGATAAATACCTAGTAGTGCAATTGCTGGGTCGTATGGTAGTTCTATTTTTAGTTTTTTGAGGAACCTCCATACTGTTTTCCAGAGTGGCTGCACCAGCTTGCATTCCCAAAAGCAGGGACTTTCTTATTCACTGCTATATCTCCACTATTTAGAACTGTGCCTGATCTATAGATGGACAGTTTATCTTTTGAATTAAAAAAGTATTGGGGCTCCTGGGTGGCTCAGCCAGTTGAGCATCCGACTCTTGATTTCAGCTCAGGTCATGGTTTATGGGATCGAGCCCTGTGGAGAGTCTTGGGATTCTCTTTCTCCCTCTTCAGCTGCCCCTCTCCCTCCCTCCCTCCCTCCCTCCCTCCCTCCCTCTCTCTCTCTCTCTTTCTCTCTCTCTCTCTCAAAATAAATAAGTAAACATGAAAAAATGTATCTAGTTTCATTGTTTGTAAAAAATTTTTTTAAGCACTTACATTTTATACAGTGTTAAAATTTGTGGAATCCCTTTTTTCTTTTTAAATTATACACTTTCATTTCTTAGGACTGATAATTCTATCAAAAATCATTGGAATTCTACCATGCGAAGAAAAGTGGAACAGGAGGGCTACTTACAAGATGGAATAAAATCAGAACGATCTTCATCCAAACTTCAACACAAACCTTGTGCGACTATGGACCATTTGCAAACCCAGAATCAGTTTTACATACCTGTTCAGGCACATATTTTTAATACCTTTATTATTTAAAAAAATTTCTTTAGTTGCTATATGGGAGGATATTTGGTTTCTTAATAAAACAAATACAACATATATTAAGGGGAATAGATATTTAAATTTCCAGACTGAAAAAAAATTGCCTTATCTAGCTGTTAAACCATTAGTGGTGGTTTATCCTACTTGTTTGATTGATAAATATTTTGGAAACAAACTCATTAAAATGTTTCCTTTTATATGTAATTTTTATATTATCTAATTAAGAACCTTAGTATGTACACTTACTAATGCTATCATTCTTTGAATCTTCATTTATGATTCAGTGCTTATAGTCATCTGTGCTTTAACATCCATTGCAGTTTCCTTTTTAAAAATATTTTATGTAATTGTAGTTTTACTTATCTCTAAGAGATAAGTGTGTATAAAATGATCTTAAGAAGAAAATAGTCAAAATTCATTCATCATTTTGGGAGGTGTGGTAAATAATTAATTGGTTCTTTGATGACACTCAACTTTGCCTTTCTCCCTAGTAACCAGTCAACTAAGTGATGTCATTCTTTGTTTAGACAGGTTTATTAGAGTAGAGATTGCCCAAGTTCATAATAGGGCAAGCTCTATTTTCTTTACAGTGCATTTTATTATCTGCAAGACATTAGTTTAGAAGTTTTCATAAGGTTTGTTTTACATTTCTCTGCCTGTCATACAATTTTTTATGTTGAACAATTCTTGGTTTTCGTCACATAAAAGGTAAAGATTAAATCAGGACTTAATAGTGTCTACCAAAAGATAAAATTTTGGTGTTAAAAGTCTGCTTAGTATGCACAGATTTCATTTGAATGTACTTCATTAAATGTGCATGCTTTTGGACATAATTTTAAAAGAATTAATTGAAAAAAGTATCACATCTTAATTTACAAATAGGAAAACATATGAAGACAGTACAGTTATCTGCTGATATTCACAGTACCTTAAGGTTTTTATTGTTTGTTTCTTTACATTTTTCTTTAGAGTCCTAGATTTCAGCAGCATAAACTGAAACATTCTGCTCTGTCTTAGAAAGGTTATCATTTACATTTATTGCTTTAACTCATAGAAACAGTTTTAAAAATTATCTGGGGCCAGGAGAGTATTTAACAGTCTCCATCAAAATATATTGGAAAATAAGAGTATTTCTTGTGCTTTAAGAATGGCTTATTGTACTTTTAATAATTCTTGGAAGATTTATGTATTCATAATTCAACTCAAACACTAAAAAGATGATTCTAATTTGGATTTGAAAGAAAAAAATGGATTGGTTTGAAATGCTGTTACAGATTTAAATGAAAAGTTTGAGAAAGATAAGTTTCTAATTCATTGGAAATTTAGTGATAACTGATACAAACCAGGTATTATGAAAATTAAATTCTTTGTTAGAAGTTATTTTTGTGATTTTGCAGCAGATAGTGATTTAGGTAGGCCATTATAGAAGATGAACAATTTTATGTTTATATTCATTACATATTTAGGTTTTTAAAAATACCTTCTCTTATATTTCATTCCACCATTGCACACTAAATTTGCATGAAACTTCGAAATTCTTATTACAGATGCTTTAGAAAAGAAAAAATAATTCTTAGTCTGTTGTCAGAGTATTAAAAAGCACAGGAGTGATTATGACGTTCTCTGAGACAAGTAGTAGAAGCAGCTTCATATCTTTCACACAGAGATTGGCATGGGGAGTAGGAGTAGGAGATAAGAATATTGAAAAACCTGCTTTAATGTCTGTTCTTGTGAGTGCTTTGTATGGACTAACCCCTTCCTCTGAAAGATAAGAAAGAACGCAATTACTTTGTTTTCTCCAGGAGATAGAGCAATCCTTCTAAGAGGAGATTAAAAAAAATAATAATTTGGAGGATAGTGTAGATAATAGATGGACTGATTGGCTGATAAATACAGGCCAAGTAATTCTCATATTTCATCCAGGAGAAGATACAGCTTTCCTAAGAGTTACGACTTTTCGTTAGTAGATTCTAAGAACAAAAATGTAGCTGTTAGAAACTATTATATGAATGAATATTCAACGTTAACAGAGATACTTCATGAGTTTCTATTGTCGATATTTGTCAAGAGTTTTTATGCTCTGCCTCAGATTTAAAAAATTTATATGGTATTCTATGTATGATACTAATGTTTTAATTCCATTTTAGATCCCAGGCTATCAGTATGTGTCACCTGAAGGCAATTGCGTAGAACATGTTCAGACTTCTTCTGCCTTTATTCAGGTAATTTTTTATTTGTAACAAAAAAAAAAAGAGAGAAAGGAAAAAAAAACCCCACACTTTCAAACATATATTTGAAAGTTCTGGGGCGCCTGGGTGGCTCAGTTGGTTAAGTTTCCAACTTTGGCTCAGGTCATGATCTCACGGTTTGTGGGTTCGAGCCCCGTGTTGGGTTCTGTGCTGACAGCTCAGAGCCTGGAGCCTGCTTTGGATTCTGTGTCTCATCCTCTCTCTGACCCTCCCCCACTTGGGCTCTGTCTCTCTCTGTCTCTCAAAAATAAATAAATGTAAAAAAAAAAAAATTTTGTTTTTAAAGTTCTAATAGTGCCTATTTCCTCATCCATAAAATTAGGATGAAAACAATACTATCTGTTCTATTTACTTTGAGTATTATTACACTAGAGGAGAAACTTTTGTGAGTTTGAAAAATATAAGCTGTACAAATGTAAGGTGGTTGACAGCACCAGTAAGGTATTCCTTTCATTCTTCCAACGTAAAGCATTAGGTTGTGAATGGACATATTTTTTGTTTGTTTCTTTTGTTTTTCAAATTTTGTTGTTTTTTTTTTAATTTACATCCAAATTAGTTAACATATAGTGC
The DNA here is from genome assembly GCF_046562875.1 of Panthera onca. Taxonomy (NCBI): domain Eukaryota; kingdom Metazoa; phylum Chordata; class Mammalia; order Carnivora; family Felidae; genus Panthera; species Panthera onca. The sequence continues at coordinate 17,431,737 of NC_138356.1, read as the reverse complement.
AACAATGATTTCAGGAGTAGATTCCTTAATGCCCCTTACCCATTTAGCCAATTCCCCTTCCCACAACCCCTCCAGCAACCCTGTTTGTTCTCCATATTTATGAGTCTCTTCTGTTTTGTCCCCCTCCCTGTTTTTATATTATTTTTGTTTCCCTTCCCTTATGTTCATCTGTTTTGTCTCTTAAAGTCCTCATATAAGTGAAGTCATATGATTTTTGTCTTTCTCCAACTGACTAATTTCACTTAGCATAATACCCTCCAGTTCCATCCACGTAGTGGCAAATAGCAAGATTTCATTCTTTTTGATTGCCGAGTAATACTCCATATACTCCATGGTGTGTGTGTGTGTGTGTGTATACACACACACACACACAGCCCATATCTTCTTTATCCATTCATCCATCAATAGACATTTGGACTCTTTCCATACTTTGGCCATTGTTGATAGTGCTGCTATAAATTTGGGGGTGCATGTGTCCCTTCGAAACAGCACACCTGTATCCTTTGGATAAATGCCTAGTAGTGCAATTGCTGGGTCATAGGGTAGTTCTATTTTTAGTTTTTCGAGGAACCTCCATACTGTTTTCCAGAGTGGCTGCACCAGCTTACATTCCCATGGATATATGTTTTGATAAACTGGGTAGAATATAGATGATATAATATAAGTTTTTTAATGACCTTTTTTTTTTTTAAATTTCCCAATTCTGGGGGCTCCTGGCTGGTTCAGTCAGTAAAGCATGTGACTCATGATCCCAGGGTAGAGATTACTTAAAATAAAATAATAAATTTCCCAAATCATTTCTGTTAAATTGAAAATATTTGCTAGCATTTCTGATTTTTTATTTCTTATTGTATTATTTTTTAATATGAAATTTATTGTCAAATTGGTTTCCATGCAACATCCAGTGCCTATCCCAACAGATTCCCTCCTCAAAACCCCTCACCCACCCTCCCCTCCCTCCCACCCCCATCAACCCTCAGTTTGTTCTCAGTTTTTAAGAGTCTCTTATGTTTTGGCTCCCTCCCTATCGGACAAAGGGCCAGTATCCAAAATCTGTAAAGAACTCACCAAACTCCACACCTGAAAAACAATCCAGTGAAGAAATGGGCAGAAAACATGAATAGACACTGCTCTAAAGAAGACATCCGATGGCCAATAGGCACATGAAAAGATGTTCAATGTCACTCCTCATCAGGGAAATACAAATCAAAACTACACTCAGATATACCTCACGCCAGTCAGAGTGGCCAAAATGAACAAATCAGGAGACTATAGATGCTGGCAAGGATGTGGAGAAACGGGAACCCTCTTGCACTGTTGGTGGGAAGGCAAACTGGTGCAGCCACTCTGGAAAACAGTGTGGAGGTTCCTCAAAAAATTAAAAATAGACCTACCCTATAACCCAGCAATAGCACTGCTAGGAATTTACCCAAGGGATACAGGAGTGCTGATGCATAGGGGCACTTGTACCCCAATGTTTATAGCAGCACTTTCAACAATAGCCAAATTATGGAAAGAGCCTCAGTGTCCATCAACTGATGAATGGATAAAGAAATTGTGGTTTATATACACAATGGAATACTACGTGGCAATGAGAAAGAATGAAATATGGCCTTTTGTAGCAACGTGGGTGAAACTGGAGAGTGTTATGCTAAGTGAAATGAGTCATACAGAGAAAGATACCATATGTTTTCACTCGTGTGGATCTTGCGAAACTTAACAGAAGACCATGGGGGAGGGGAAGGAAAAAAAAAGCATCTCTTTAGATACCAGAGGGATTGTGATATTGAGCATTTGGGATTTACTTGAATTAAGCTTTATTAGAGAAAATAGATTTTATGTTGCATAAAAGAAAATAAAAATTAGAACAACAATAATAATAATAAAGGCATTATTTAAAAAATAGTCTTTCTATTTTACTTATTTTAGCCACCCTTCATTGATGAAGATCCAGATAAGGAAAAAAAAATAAAGGAACTTGAGTTGCTTCTTATGTCAGCTGAGAATGAAGTTAGAAGAAAGCGAGTTTCATCGGTAAGAAATAAGCTTAAGTGTTTAGACCTTGTTAGAAGTCTTTTTGTGCTCTTGTAGTTTTCATCAGCATTGACTTTCATATACTAACACAGAAAGCCTATTCAGTATGACTTCAGATTTTAATACAGACTAAAAGTAGTTTTTCTAATTTGCAACTTTGAGGTTGCCTGATTTTGATATACAGATCTTTGAATGTATTTTACAGTGTTCTGTACTAAGATGCTTTTTGAGTCATAAATGTCAAGTAGACTTAAGGTATGATTATATATCTATACATATGTGTATATGTATATATATAAAAATATATGTCTATATATTTGTAAAATGTGTGGTTTAGATTAGTCTTTGCTTTTATTTTAGACATTCCTTGTAATGATGGCTTTAATAGAAAAAAGTTTAAAAAATAAAGAACTTAATAGACATGTAGAGATTTATGTGCTCAAAATTACTTTTATTCTGTCCTTGAACATTTTTTCCTATTTACTATATTAAGAATACAAATTCGGTAATTTGGAAAAAAAATAATAACTTAAAAAATATAGGGAAAGGGAATATTTAAATTTTATGTTCTTTAAAGAAATTTTTATATGGCTGTTGGGTTTTGGTTACTACATGTGCAAACTCTTGTCTGGGATTTGGTTGGTGAGAACAATTAGGAGTATTAAATTAGGATAAATGGTAATCATCCTAGCTAAACTAGGCTATGCTTGATGGACTAAAAGAAAAAAAAAGTTTATACTTAAATGACAGTTTTAAAAGTTTAATATCCTGAGACTTTTTACATTTAGGAAAAGGTTATTCTTGGTTTGGGGCTTAATGAGGGGACTATCCGTTTAAGGTGACTAGGAACTAATACAAAATTGCTAAATAGAATTACCTGAGATCTTGAAATAGTGTTAGGAGGCACCTGGTGATGTCTTTATACCATTTAAAACAGTATTAATAAAAATGACACTTGTTAACTAATGGACAAGATATATGCCATAGGAAGCATAGTTTTTGTTTTGAAACTGCAAAAACCATGGGCAAATAGGAAGACCTAAAGTGCACTTATTTTAAAGCTAATTTTGTTTTTTTTTTTAAGAGAGTCCACGTTTCTAGATAATTATATCATGTTTAAACCATTTTTGATTTTTTTTGAGTCTACCATTATTACTATTATTATTATTTTTTTATTTTATTTTATTTTTTTGAGAGAGAGAGAAAGAAAGCATGTGGGTGGGAAAGGGGCAAAGGGAGAGGAGAGAGAGAATCTCAAACAAGTTCCACTCTCAGCGTGGAGCTGGACACAGGCTTGATCCCACGACTGTGAGATCATTAACCTGAGCTGAAATCAAAAGTCGGATGTTCAACCAACTAAGCCACCCAGGAACGCCCATTTTTAATTTAACAGGAAGATATAACTAGCTAAAAGAAATGGCATTTAAAATGAAGAAAGATATTAATTTTTTAGAACTTGTTTATTTAAATATCACTCTTATAAAGATCTGGTTGGAGATTCTAGATTCTAGAGGGAAGTTGTTACACCCAGTGAATTAGTCTATACACATAAAGTATGTGTGTAAAAGTATTTATTATTAAAAATTATGTGATAGTAATTATTGTCATTTACTGGGTATCCATTATGTTGGAGCATTGTTAAATATGTTTTATGTATTCTTGGTAATCCTTATTATTAACTCTGAAGTTTGTGGTTTGTTGTTAGAAATTCATTGTTCAGGTATGTCTGAAGGTAGCCCTGTGGTTTTTCCACTGGGCCTAGTCACCTTTGGAATCTTTTTCCCACCTCCAAACTTAATTGAAATGCTTATGGTTTGGAAGCTATCTCCAGAAAGTGACCATAAACTCAGAAGTTGGCTGTGCTAATAAAATAAGATTGCTTTAATTTCTTTTATTTTGGAGAAACTTTAAAACAGGTGGAACTTACTTTGTAACAATGTTGAAAACTTTTTTCACCTTACTTAACTTGAAACTTAACATTTTGTTATTATGAATATCTAGCACAGTCTAGTAATTTTTTTTTTAAAGTAATAGGTACCATTTTTTTAGTACTTCCTATGGACAGGGCAATGTACTCTCTAAAATATGGTAGCTACTAGCCCCATTTAATTTTAAATAAAATTTAATAATTGAGTTCCTCAGTTGCACTAGTCACATTTGATTCCTCATATGGCTAGTGGCTCTCATATTGAGCAGTTTCAGATGCAAAAACATTGTCATCACCTCTGAGAGTTCTGTTGGACAGAGCTATTATTTTACATATTTTTTCCCTAGTTTTGTTAAGATATAATTGACATACAACACTGTATGTCTAAGATGTGCAGCATAATGATTTGATGTATATTGTGGAAGGATTACCACAATAAGTGTAGTTAACATCTGTTATCCGATACAGGTACAAAACTATATTGAAAAAGAAAAAGGGAAAAATATTTTTTTCTTGTAATGAGAACTCTTAGGATCCACTCTTTTTGTTTGTTTGTTTGTTTGTTTATGTATTTTGAGAGAGAAAGACAGCATGCATAGGGGAGAGGCAGAGAGAGGGGGAGATAGAGAATCCCAATGCGGGCCTCGATCCCATGAACCATGGGATCATGACCTGAGCCAAAATCAAGAGTCAGACACTTAACCAACTGAGCCACCAGGTGCCCCTTAGGATCCACTCTTAACAACTTTCAAATTACATATTGTTTCTTAACCATGACTGTTCAAGGTCTCTTTTCATTTTTTATTATGAGATACTAGGAAACTAAGCTCAAAAGATTGCCCAGTGTACCTCTTTAGAGAGATAAATAGGACACAGTCTCTGACTTCAAAAGATTTACCCCGCAATGAGGACACAGACAAGAAATAGGATATAGTGTGATAAGTCACAAAGTTTTATGGGAACACATAAGAGAGGTATCTAAGGATTGGGTAGTCAGAGAAGGGTTCCTAGAAGAAATTCTATTTGAGTGCAGTGTTGAAAGACAATGATTATATTCTAGCAAAGTAGGTGAACTGGAACATTATTATAAGTGAAACAGGTAAAAGTGGATGATCAGATGGAGTGCTTTCCAGTATTTGAGGTGTATCTTAAATGAAGAATACAAGTTTTCCTTGGTCTGTGTTGGAGAGCATTCTAGATAAAGGGAGCAGCAGTATGTGCAAAGACACTCTAGGGTAAAAGACTAACTCATGAGGGAATTGCAACAACTGTAGTTGGGTATTTGATATTTCATAAAAGGAGGACTTGTGAGTGGAAATGTTGGGAGATGAAGTGTGAAAGGTAGAGAGAGGACAGATTCTGGGAGTTTGAACTTTATGTTGTATACACATGCTAATTTTATCCTACCATGACATTATACATTTAAAAAAAATAGAGAAAAGAAATAGAGTCAAGAGGTTTAATGAAAAAAATGTTTACATCCATTTTGAGGAAAGACAGTATATTTGCTGCTATATTTTTAGCTGAAATGTTGTGAAGTGTGTTATTCTAGAAAAAACTCATACTTAAAATCCAAATTTATGCTTAGGTTGAGAATGACAAATAATATTCACATTTCTTTTGTACTTTTAGCAACCTGGAAGCTTTTCTAGCTGGTCTGGTAGTTTCCTCATGGATGATAGCATGTCTAATACTCTAAATAGCCTCGAGGAGCACACTAGTGAGTTTTACAGTATGGATGAAAATCAAACTCTGTCTGCTCAGCAGAATTCACCCACAAAGTTCCTGGCCGTAGAGGCAAATGCTGTGCTGTCCTCTCTACAGACCATCCCAGAATTTGCAGAGACTCTAGAACTTATTGAATCTGTAAGTTTGAAATTGTGAGATTATAAAAAGCTCAATTTTAGCTACATGGTTTCATGTTCAGAAACTTAGTTTAAGGGACACTGACCAGTTTCATTTTAAGCATTCCTTTATATGTCATGCTTAATTTTGTTTTGATTTTTTGCAGTGGCTTTTGGCATAAAAAATTGTATCTATATCTCAAGTATGTAGTTTGTCTAAAATTTTTAGAAGTTTTTTGTTTTTTATTGTACAAGTTGTACAAGTATATTAGAGTTGGAAACTAGAGGAAACTGTAAAGAAGAAAAATCCTCATAAGCCCAGAGTTAATAATTTCAAGTATTTTCTTTCAGGCTGTGTTCTATACATATAAAACATACATATATGCATATATTTTTAAACTGAAATGTACTCTTATGTATTATGTTTGTGGATTTTTTTGACATTATATCATGAGCATGTCTTTGTTTTCTTAACTGTTTTCTAAACTTCAATTTTATCCTTTCAATTGAATGTAACAAAATTTATTTACTCAGTGTACTGTTATTGAACATTTAGGTGGTATCCAATTTTTTAGTATTGAAAATTGCAGAGCATCTTACGTAAATTTTTGTATAAAATCATGATTATTTCCTTAGGTTAGATTGAATTTCTGGATCAAAGTGTATGGCCATTTTGAAGATGTTCTATACACATTTCCAAATGACTTTATAGAATTTGATAGTATTTTTCTGATACAGAGTAGAGTGCACAGTTTTATGAAGAATTGTACTCTTTGATAGTAACTTAAAATAATTTATTCTTTTTATTTAAAATACTTTGGCAGTATTCCTCAGCTACTGAATTGGATGAAATATTATTTTAGGATGTTCCAAACTGGAGTGTAGTGAAACCATAATCTGTTCCTTTCAAATGGTCTTAAAAAAAAAAAAAAAAAAAAAAAAAAAAAAGAACAAGGAAAGCCTGTTTCTCCTAATACAAATGAATAACTTTGTGAAAGTCATCTTTCTGTGTTCAATGTCAGATTTAGCTAGTTTATAACATTAACTTAAGGATTTATTTTATTGCAGGATCCTGTAGCATGGAGTGATGTTACCAGTTTTGATCTTTCTGATGCTGCTGCTTCTCCTGTCAAGTCTACCCCCGTCAAACTAATGCGAATTCAACACAATGAAGGAGCCATGGGATGTCAGTTTAATGTCAGTCTTGTACTTGAAGGGAAAAAAAACAGTTGTAACAGTACAGACAGTGAGGCTGTGCCTGTAACATCCCCAAATGTGGCCAAGTTTAGCACTCCACCAACCATCCTCAGAAAGAAGAGAAGAATGCGAGTGGGTCAGTCCCCAGGCAGCGAACATAGCGATGGCTCCTTCAATGATGGTGGTAATACAGCACTAAAACACACACCGGTGAAAACACTACCATTTTCTCCTTCACAGGTAGTAGTGTTGTGTTTGTTTATGTTTCCAAATGTTGATGAGCTCGATTACATTAGATGTTTAATATTCTTACTAGCAGTTTGTTGCTTTGATAAAAATGGATAAGGTATTTAAATGTATACATGAGAGTGCTGAGCTCTGGTACATCAGAATATATCTCATAAAGTATAGTAGTTACATTACAGTATCTTAAAATTTTTAGAGCTAAAAGGGATGTTTTAGGTAAGTAGTTGCACATCTTTATAGGATTCATCAGGAAATAGGCCCAGAAAGGTAAAATGGTTTGCCCAAAGTTATCTGATGGCAGAGCTGAGACTGAGATTGTTTCCTGATTAACTGTTCAACAGGTATCAAGTGTATATTCATAGATGACTGCTGCCTGGAAGAATTTCATGTGTCTGAAGGTTTTCTAGGCATGTCAGGAACTATCTGCTTTCTCCTGTAGTTATGTCCCTGGGCAGCAGCTATTTATAAGAGATACAGGGCAAACTGTATCTCTTATTTTATAATACTATCTTTCTTAATGAATACTGTGTTCGAGGCTGTGTGCTAAACACTTTTCTTACAGCATCTCAGTTAATCCTCTTGCAAAAAACCTTAGAAGGGAGGTGGAATGAAATTCAGAAGTTAAGCAGTTTGTCCACAGTCAGTTAGTAAGAGGATGGAGCTGATGTTTGCTGAAAGTGTCTTTTTGATAGAGGTTAAAAAGTTTTACAGGAAAAGAAGTAAGTTTAATGGTCAAATAAACTTGGAGGATGCTGAGATATTATTGAAAGTGTATTTTGATGCTGGGAAGATTAGGAGGATCTGGCTGTATACAAGCACTGTGTTCTCTGAAAATTAAACCCCCTGTGCTTCAGGGGATGCAACTGACATGGACTACAGTTTGAAGAGTTGCATTTCCCAACATCACCCCAGCTCTTAGAGTCACAAAGCATCCTGAGGAAGGTGAAATGGGGTTGGGCACACCAGCAATTTTCTATTTTTGGAGTTTTGAACACTAGCAATTTTTGTTGAAGTTTAAATTCTAAGGTGGAAAGTAGCTGAGAAGGTTGAGTAATGATAAGAAAGACCTAGTATCCCATACGAAAGAGCTTGAATTTTATCCCATAACTCATGGGCATCATTGCAGGGTTTTGAGAGGGTGTGACTGCTAATCTCAGGGTTAAGTATTATAAATATTAGGAGCCAGAAGTGATAGAGCTAGAATTCATTTCAGTTATAAGTAGCCTTAATTTCCACTTCTTCCTACCACTGCTTCTATTCTGTTGGCTACAAAAATAGTATTTCATGGTTGTATGTAAGTTAAGATTCAGTGAGTAAATTGTGTCATTTGGAAAATGAATTCTTGATACCGATTCTGGCTACTCCAAAGTTCTGAGAGCTGTATTTTAGGTAAGAAAATTTTTTAGACAGCTGTATTATCAGCAGAGCATGATTATTATTTTCTGAATTCAAAGTATTCTCATGGAAAAGGACACTTAAGATTAATAAAGACACTTATTAATAAAATAATAAAATTTTTCCAGTTACACTGTTGTATGAATCTGTTTTACTTAACAGTTTCTGTAGATTCCTATTTAATAATACACTGTTTTTAAATTGTTGTATGGTGTTTTGTAACTTTTGAATATTTTTTAAACAACTATTTTGAATGCCTATTATGTGCTAAACACTTAAAAGAGCTGAGGAGGCAGTGATGAACAAAATAAAAATTCCTGCCCTCATGGAGCTTAATTTTCATGGAGTGGAATGTAGATGAAATATTATTGATAATTCTATTCTAAAAGGAATGGAGAAATATCTTACATTTGAAAATATCTTTGAAAATCCTATCAGTGTAATATTTGTGTAGGGAAATTAATGTTCTAGAAATTGTCTTTAAACTCTCTTCCTTTTTTAGTTTTTCAACACATGCCCAGGAAATGAACAAATTAATATAGAAAATCCTTCATTTACATCAACCCCTATTTGTGGGCAGAAAGTTCTCATTACTACTCCTCTTCATAAAGAAACAACCCCCAAAGATCAAAAGGAAAATGTAGGGTAAGTAGTATTAAATAATTGTGTTAAAGAAAATGGGAAGCACAATTTTAAGAGTAGATTAGTGGGGTTTCGGGCTGGATCAATTGGTGAAGCATGTGACTCTTGATCTTGGAGTCATCAGTTCAAACCCTATGTTGGGCACAGAGCTTACTTAAAAATGTGTAATAAAAATGATCCTGTTTTTAAAAAAATAGGTTAACTTTTTGTCCACTTATACAAATATCCTAATCCCTATTCATATAGGACTTAGAATTGAAAAAAAAGATCATAACCTCATATTTTATCCCTCGTGAAACAAGGTAAACATAGTGGAAAACTTTGATATGAAGCAAACAACATTTTTAGTACTTTTTTTACATTTGTTCTTTTTCTATTTTAAGATGATTGATTGCAGTAAGAATTAGTTTAGGCAAGCATACTTTAGAATACTCCTGGAATGTTTAAATAAAGCATGTGTATATGCAAGAAAAATTTAGTGTAATGCTTTTATCATGGCTTTGCTTTCCTTAACTCTTCTAAAATCAAATTTTGACTATAATACAAATATCTAAATGATTGGCTAGGTTTAGAACACCTACTATTAGAAGATCTATATTGGGTACCACACCAAGAACTCCTACTCCTTTTAAGAATGCACTTGCTGCTCAAGAGAAAAAATATGGACCTCTTAAAATTGTGGTATGTATACTCTTTTTAATCTTAAGAATTTTCCTAATTTTAATAAAACACAAATTTTAGTATTTATCTTTGAATCTTTACATTTTAAAAAAGATGTGCACAGAAATTGATAAAATGTGATTTATTGATTTATAAGTTAGAATTTGTTACGTTAATCTTTTTCCTTAACTTGTAACTAAACCTTTGCTTGGCTTGTTTTGAATTTATACTTTTTTTTTTTTTTTACTATTATATCATCTAGAGAAAGCAAATCAAGTGTCAGTTGAACCCTTAATATTAAAACCCACATTTTAGTAGTTTCTGTGGTGGTTACCTGCAGTAGAATAAAATAATTTTAATATTTTGATATACATAAGCACTTTGCTGATAATACTTATGACTCTGATAAGGCTCAGTTTTCTATTCAACCCACATCTCAGAGGTTATTTCTGAAGATAAAAAAGATAGTAGAAATAAAGAGGTTGGTGCTAAGTTTCAAGTAGTATTTACTTAGTTGCTATTATTATTTTAATAATAGTGGTAACAATAGTAGTTCATAAATGGAGGTGGGAAGTATAATCTGTGCTTTTGCATATATATTATCAACTGGAAAGTATGTTAGATGAGTTATGGGCATTTTAATTCCAGACAGATAACAGATTTCTGACAAATTAGGTTCATTAGAAATAAACTATTTTTAAAATATTGGTCACTTCTAGGAAACTTTAGTTATGTTTTTCTATTTATTTTTTTTAATTTTTTTTTTAACGTTTATTTATTTTTGAGACAGAGAGAGAGACAGAGCATGAACGGGGGAGGGTCAGAGAGAGAGGGAGACACAGAATCTGAGACAGGCTCCAGGCTCTGAGCTGTCAGCACAGAGCCTGACGTGGGGCTTGAACTCACGAACCGCGAGATCATGACCTGAGCCGAAGTTGGCCGCTTAACTGACTGAGCCACCCAGGCGCCCCTATTCATTTTAAAATTCATCATTAATTCAACAAATAATTGAGTCCCTAATAAATAGGTGCCAGGCACTGGACTAGGCTCTGGGGATGTAATGTTGAACCTGTCAGGTATGGTGTCTGCCTTCATAGGAGTGTGTAGCCTAATTGGAAGTTAGACAAATAAATAATGATCTGAAGGCATAAGAATTCTACAGTGCTTCAGGGCCATTTGGTCAACATATAAATTGAATAAAATTGTTATTTTAGTAATAGTACATGAGAGAGCGCCTGGATGGCCCAGTTGGTTAAATGTCAGGCTCTTGATTTCAGCTCAGATCATGATCTTAGTTTCCCGGGTTTGAGCCCCGCATTGGGCTCTGCGCTGACAGTATGGACCTGCTTGGATTTCTTTCTCTCTCCTCTCTCTCTGCCCCTCTCCCACTTGCGTGTGTGCTGTCTGTCTCTCTCTCTTTCTCAAAATAAATAAATAAACATTAAAAAAAGTAATAGTGCATGAGTAATTAGGTTTTAAGTGACCTAAAGTCCCTGTCAGTTTGTTCTCGTTTGGGAAGAATTTATCCATTGGCAAAACAGATGATTTTTGTCAACAATTTAAGATGAAAAGAAAGTAATGATTTAGTAATTACAATTTCTAAAATATCCATATGCTCATACATTTGTTTACAGCAAGTTGACTTTTCATTCTTCCTCCTCCTTCTCCAGTTGTTATTTACTGAGTACGTACTATATGCTAACCATTTATTTTTCTAATGTATCTTATGAGTCATATGCACTTCTTCGAGATGGCTCTGGAATTTTAATCAGGTACACCTTAAGTATCTGTTGCTTTCTTAATAAACATTGATTCTTCTAGTGTTCATTGAAAATCACTCAAAAGACTAAAAACTCTGGAAGTCCTTTAAATATAAATCTAAATTTTGGTAGTATCAAACCTAGGAAATATTAAATACAGTAATTCTTTTCTTTGTCACATTAGGACAATTAAGAGAATAATTCATGGTAGCGAATGAATTCACCTGTGTCTTAGTCACTTCTCTAGGACATTTGTATTCTTATGAGGGAAAAAGAAATTATAGATTTTTTTTAAGAGCACCTAATCTATATTATTTGTGAAATGTAATCCTTAAAACAAAAACTCGTAGAGCAATGCATAGGAACACTGACATAATTCTTTCATATCTCAGGGTGTAGGTGAGAGCACTTTAAAAATTCTATTTCTGGGGGCGCCTGGGTGGCTCAGCTGGTTAAGCGGTTAAGCATCTGACTTTGGCTCAGGTCATGATCTCTTGGTTTGAGTTTAAGCCCCACCTCAGGCTCTGTGCTGACAGCTCAAAATCTGGAGCGTGCTTCGGATCCTGTGTCTCCCTCTCTCTCTGCCCCTCCTCTGCTCTCGCTGTGTGTGTGTCTCTCTCTCAAAAATAAAATAAACATTAAAAAAAATTCTATTTCCATTTTTAAAGTTTTTGTAAGTGCTTTGAAATATCATTTATATATGAATGTTATTCTCCCTAGCTTTGTTGACTGCTGGTCATTCTGTGCTGTCAGTTTGTTCTTTATTTGGTGGCACTTTGATTACTTATTTTTTTTAAAGCAGATCTTGGTTATGGAAGGTGTTTGATATAATTAAACAAATTTTTGCTTAGCTATTTGATAGAAAGCTAGATAAATAATATTTTGAGACTATTTCACTATTCAGCCCACACTCAGGTTTCTTTCCAAAATACGCATAGACATACATATCCACACTGCTTCTTGAACACTGTCTCAGCTCTAAGCTTAAGGCTAGGGGTACAAAAGTATATACAAAGATGAAAAAGATGTGCTCACTGCTCTTAAGTAGCTTACACATTTAGTGGTAAGAAAAATGTGTTAACTAGTAATTACATGCTATATAATAATTACAACGAAAGTAGAGTAAGAGCTAGTGTGGTCCCTCCCAATTTGTTCTGTATTTCTTATTTTTATATAAAAATATTTGGGAAATTATCTCTCATCGGTTTAATTCTGAGGATCCTGACTGAAGCAGGAGCTACAGTAGATTCCCCAAGAAGATTTTTGTTTAGTAGCCTGGAATAAAGAAAGTGCCACACTTCATTCAGTGCTTGCAATGTGCAGTATTAGTTTTGCCATAAAACTGATTAAATTCATTCAGCTTATGTATCTATAGGCACTGGGTGAAAATAATGCCAATAATTAAAAAGTATAAAAGATTGGTTTCTATATATGGGGAAAAAAGGGAATTGCTATAAAAGACTTTTTAACCCTTTTAAAAACAATTTAGTCACAGCCACTTGCCTTCTTGGAAGAAGATATTCGGGAAGTTTTAAAAGAAGAAACTGGAACAGACATATTCCTCAAAGAGGAAGATGAACCTGCTTACAAAAGCTGCAAACAGGAGGTAATCTTTTAGTATTATTGTTAATAAAAGTCTTGATTTTAAAAACAAAAGTGACTTTACCATAATGTTTCTATTGTAAATTATTCATTCTAGCATACAGCTTCTGTAAAGAAAGTCAGAAAATCACTGGTCTTAGATAATTGGGAAAAAGAAGAACCAGGGACTCAACTATTGACTGAAGACATTTCAGACATGCAGGTTTGTAAAGAATTTTTTTTTGTTAACATGGTGGCTTGAAGTCCTAGTGGTTCTTGTTTCTTAGAGATTCATAGAGAGTTTCTTTTAGTATTTATTATTTTGCTTAATTCAGAGAGAAACTATTAACTATAGAGAATATTTTATTTACTTCCTTGTCTTTTATATTTGTTTTGAGAAGAGTTCACTCACTTGTGTATAATGTCAAAAAATGGTAGTTCTGAAAACTTTAAATTTCAGTATTTTTCTTGGGCTAATTTCTGAAATATTTAATTTTACTACATTACTAGAAATTTTATTGGAGCCAAAAGCTTTCTTGGAGGGAAATGAGCAGGGCTTCCACTACCACTTACTCAGTAGTCCCTCTATTTGTCTCCATTTTTGAATTATTTTCCTTTTTCTTTTTTCTCTCTTAGTCAGAAAATATATTTACAACATCTTTATTAATGATACCATTATTGGAAATACATGACAATAGGTGCAACTTGACTCCTGAAAAACAAGATCTAAATTCAACCAACAAAACATATACACTTAATAAAAAGAAACCAAACCCTAACACTTCTAAAGTTGTCACATTGGAAAAGAATCTTCAGGTATGAATTTATAAGTTTCTCTTAGTGATTTTTGTTGTTGTTTATTCAATTATCACTTTGGACTTATCACAAATTATACTTTTTCTTTTTAAATTCAAAATTTACTATAGTAGTAACTAAACATTCACCATTATTTTGTCACTCAAACTAGATTTGCGTTTTTGAGAGACTCCATCAGGACACATATAAACTAAACAATTGGAGTTGTAGCCAGAGTCTCTTCTGTTGATTTCTTAAGTACTATTTAATTTTAATTTTGATTTTTTTTATTAAAAAAATTTTTTTTAATGTTTATTCATTTTTTGAGAAGGAGAGACAGAGCGTGAGTGGGGGAGGAGCAGAGAGAGAGGGAGACACAGAATCTGAAGTAGGCTCCAGGCTCTGAGCTGTCAGCACAGAGCCCGACGCAGGGCTTGAACTCACGAACCATGAGATCATGACCTGGCCGAAACTGGACGCTTAACCAACTGAGCCACCCACGCACCCCAGCACTATTTAATTTTTAAAATAAAGATATCTAAGTTTCCTTCTGGCATTTCTTCTTCTGTAACAAATATGTATATCCCTAATTGTTATCTTGAAAGGGTAAGTGGTTGGAAGCAGTTTCAGCTTGATTTTGTTGGTATAATTGTTTCCAGTCAACTTTTTGGCTCAGAAGTTGTAAAACAAAATTCTTTTTTCTATTGCTGTGCAGCCATTATGTTGCTGTAAATGAAGCCTGGAAAGTTTTTTTACTACGTTATTGTAAGAATTCAACCCAGATAATTTGAGAGTTCGTTGAGGAGGAAGTTCTCTTCTTTATACCACAGTGACTGCAGCCCTAGCATTCTGACATTTAAGCAGTCCTTGAAAACATATTTGGCAATCAAATGTGGCCACCTCGTCTCAGTCCTTAGCTGCCACTCTTCAAAGAGCCATGAAGCACATTCTCTCAATCCATTTAAAATGATTTGATTTCCCAGTGTGTAACGTAGAACTTTTCAGGAAAAAATATATATAGCAGGCCATACCTATAACGTAGTAATCTTTATAATAGAAGAAAACCAATGAAACAAACACAAACTTGATCTTCTGTTATGAATATATTTCCTAATTTGCAAAACAAAGCGTTCTCAGCTCATTTTTTGACATTGCATCCTCTCTTTGAATCTTTTGCAAAATTTTGAAGCAATAAAGACTGACATTTCTTTCCATGTTAAGACTGATTTGATTTGGGGGGAGTCATGGGTAGAAACCTTTCAAACTGCCTCCACAGGTCTATAAACAATATAGATAGCTAAAAAACATGGACTTAAAAAAATAAAAATATGGACTTAAAAAAATTGGCCATAAATATTTCGGTATGTATTTTTAAAACATTGTTTAATGAAAAGAATCACAATGCCATTGTCAAAACATGTTTACAGTGATTACTTATCATTAAATCCAGTCAGTTGAAATAATTGACTTTTAAAAGTGTAATTGTGAAGTGGAATAGTTATTTTAGTAATTTTCACATCGCTATTAATATTTCCTTCACAGTCAAATTGTGAATGGGAAACAGTGGTTTATGGGAAGACAGAAGACCAACTTATCATGACTGAACAAGCAAGAAGATATTTGAGTACTTATACAGCTGCCAGCAGCACTTCAAGAGCTCTCATACTGTAATTGTTATTAAAATTGATGAAATGCCCCACTCTCTTACTATATTCTTTACTAAATTAGGTTGCAATGAAATTTTTGTCAAGTAATTGTTTTTAAAGTTTTAATACAGCACTAAAACGGTTTACATCATTTTTCATATTGGGCAGTCAGAAAGCCCAGCCACTTAAGTAAGGGGTAGGTAATTTCATAGTTTATTTTTTAAGAGATGAGATTTTTTAAAATTGTTTTTAAAGAACGAGATGGGTAAACCATATTAGAATGTTACAGATATCCTAAAATTCTCACATATTTTCTTCACAAGATACATGTTGTTACTCTCTTGATGCTGCAGTTTTTTACAGATAGGTTTATGAGTATGTATGACTTCTGCATTAGTCTGTGTATGAGAAGCACACATGGTTTTATGAAGTACTTTTGCCTATGTGCCAATTTCCTTAGGCTATCATTTACAAAGAAATACAATGGAAAAAAAAAATTGAAAAGGAGAGAAAGTTGCACTACTAATTTTTGGTATTTTTCAAAAACAATAAAATTAACTACAGTGTTAAATGTATTTATTTGAGCATAGTACTAAAAACAAAAAGCATTGAAAAGGGTTTTTTTCCTTATTAGTAAAGAGTCAGTATTTTCTTCATAAATCTCAGAAGAGTTTTGTTGAATGTATTGTACAGTATGTAGGCGCAAGAAGACTTTGTAAATTGGAAAGAAGTCTTTTTATAATTTATTTTCATTTTTAAAGCTTAAATGTAGATATTTATACCTATACAGGGTGTCCAGAAGCCAATGTTGTTTCCTGTTATTTACAGCTAACATAGTAAAAAACAATTTTGACTTTTAAGTATGAAATAGTAGTAAGTTATAGCTGCAAAGAATACAGTATCTTTACTGTATGTCACATCTACCTAAATATTGCACTATGCCCTTTAAATCATGTTGGTTATAAAATAGTTCTAAAAATTTACTAAATAATAATTTAATATTTTCTTTTTAAATTATATGGGGGGGGGTCATATAAATTAATCTGGTGATTTGTATATGTGTTTGAAAATTTTGCATTTTGTTTAAACAAATAATATGGTACTTTGGTCCCTAAAAACAGTCTGCACTTAGAAGTTTATTACATTTACTCAGTGTTTCAGAAGTAGAGAACATTACCTTTTATTTATAAAAATATTTTGTCCTTTTATAAATGTTTTGTGTTTCTCTACAGGTTACAACAGTTGCTTCAGTTGCCTGTTTTAGGTGTTTGCACTTATTTCTTTTTTGAAAGAATGTCTTTATTTGCTTTTGTGTAGAGATTTTATGTACTTTTTTTGAGACATATAATGGTGTGCTGTCAACTTAAACACTGACGGGCAAATAGAATTGTACACTGTAGTTGTAATTATTTATAATTGACACACTCTCTCCCTCTCCACTCCTGAAGTATGCTGCTATAGAAAATAGCAGAATCGGCTTGCTGCTATGAGAGAAGGAAAGAGCCACCACCACTTGCACTGTGTGAAAAGGTAAAAAGCAAATGATGGCAAGTTCTCAAGTTAACTTAGTGGAATCAACCATTACCAGGCAAATTCTTGCAAATGCCAAAATACTATGCCTTAAAACAAAGACAGCTTAAGATTTTCTGATGTTTTTATGTTAATAGAAATGGTAATACTAAGTATTTGAATTCCTAGCTCTTGAACAGTAGACCTAAAAGGGTTTTAAGCTATTTAAATCCACTTGCTCATTTTTGCATATTATATGTAGTGAGAAGTGAAGAAAATGTATGGTACTAAGATTATGCCTTGTTGATAACAAATAGATGAACCAATTTGAATCTTCTTAGTGTGTTTGTTAAGTATGTTGATTGCTTCCTAATTAGTGAACTTCTCACAGAAATATCACTTTATAAAAACCAATGATTGTAGCAAAATCATACTGGATCATTTCTATTTCAGTTACTTTGAACTAATAGCACATAATGGTTTTTGTTTGTTTGTTTGTTTTAATGTAGCCCATAGCCCTTAGCTGGTTTGGATGTACATAGTCTCCAATCACCAAAGTATAATATCTTGGAAGAGCTATATTTTTTTAAAGCATAATTTTTCTTGAGCATTAAAGTATCCCAAGTGTAATATATTGCAGATAAGCCTGGGCTTATTGGATGGACATAGAACGTATTTGGGTTGGTATTGGTTGAATCCTTTAGTTAACTGCTTTGTTGCTTTTTGCAAGAAGATTTTTAATCTTAAACGTGTCAGGCATCTTACATCACCTTATACTGTTGTGTTCATTTGAATTTCTTTCAGTATTTATAAAAATGCCAGACATACATGTAGCAGCCATACTTGCATGGAAACTGACTACACATATATAATATTGCATTTTGTTGTAAGGTTTTCACATTAATACAGCAATTACCCTGACTAAATTGAGTTTTTTGATGTATGGGAAAACTTTCCATTGTAAGAGAATCTTGCATACAATATTGACTATTAACATCCATAATAAAGCATCTGTGTACAAGCTGACTTGGCATTTCTCATTTCACTTTGGTTTTGTTTTATGATGTTCATTGCATCCTTAAGGAGTTGACCCAACATTCTGTTCTTAGACTTTTTCCCCCTCCTTTAGAACTACCTATACAGGTGATTTTATCTGTTAACACAACTTGACATCTTTACTCAGGAAGTGGAAATACTTACACAGTCTCTTGCAGAGCCATATTTTCATCTGCTTTTAGGTATTTCCATAGGACTCTTCTGTCAGTACCTTAAATGCATCTTCTCGTTTTCCGAACTTGGACCTACCTTTCAATTTTTTTTTTTTCCTTAGTGGAACACCACTTTTCTTCCATCACCCAGTGAAAAATCTCCTGCCTCCCTCACTCCCCGCATTGAAATCTGCAGTAAATTTCTCAGCCTGCATAAGGCTGTTGCTCTAATTCCATTCCTTCATCTCTTACTTGGATTATTTCCATTCTATAGAAATATCAAGAAATTGTGCTAGTGACATCAGGGTGTCACCTGCAAGGCCAAATGGTCACCCAGTCAGGTCTGTGGAGTATTACATTGCTTCAGTGTATTCATCACCATTTAGATTTTACCTTTAGCTTTCTAGGCTTAGAAATCTGATGGATTAACCCACCAAAAATGAGTTTACCCTTCAGTACAATGCTGATCTCAAATGTTCAAGACTGACACATGAAAGTAGAATGCCAATCTATTAATTTACAGTGTGAAATACAACTGCTAAGAGGATGAAGCACATTCTCTTCTTCTGTGTAAGCATAAAGAAACAAATACAAAAATCACAAAGAGGGGCACCTGGGTGGCTCAGTCAGTTAAGCGCCTGAGTCGATTTCAGCTCAGGTCATGATCTCACAGTTTGTGAGTTTTAGCCCGGCATCAGGATTCTTGGGATTTTCTATCTCCCTCTCTCTCTGTCCCTACCCCCCTTCAAATAAACTTAAAAATCACATAGATCTGATCACATATCTTCTGTTCAAAGACCTTCCATGATTGTCTGTTGTCTCCTGCACTTCCTAACATAGACCTGGTGACTTGGATCTTCCAAGAACATGTATGTGCATGCCTCTGCTTCCATGCCTGTGTTTGTAATGTTTTCTCTGTATGATTGCTTTGCTTTGTCTCCTTATCCTGTTAAAATTTTACTCATCCTTGAAGACACAGATCTGTGAATCATTTCCTGATTATCCTAGTGCTTCCATAAAACTTTCCCACTAGACTTTGTTTTCAAGAGTGGGGACTGCTATTTATAGCTCCTTGTCTAGCATGGTGCTTAGAAAAATCTCAGTAAGTGTTAAATTGAAAGAATTTTTAAAAATTAGTCATGACTATCAGGGAATATTAACCATACTTTATACAACAGAATATAAATGGCTTTGGTTTCTTAGTTATCTACATGGAACTAGTTTTACTTTATAGTCAATAAGCTATCATTTTGTTAGAATCTTTTAGCTCATTTTATAACCATGTAATTTCCTACTTAGTTTATGCAGCTATAGAGTGATAGGCTTGCCAGCTAATCAGACTTTTAATTATAATGTAAAACAGATGGTAGTTTTCTCAGAGGTACTTCCCACTCTGCGAAAAGTGAAAATTTATTTTTAATTAAGTAGTGGAGGGTAAAATGAACCAAGTGAAATTCAGTAAAAATTTATTTTTAATTAAGTAGTGGAGGGTAAAGTGAGCCAAGTGAAATTCCATCATAACTTTACATTTTCCCCTTCCCTGGCATTTTTTTTTTTTAATGAATAGATATGGTCAAGAATCTGAAATATATCAGTAGAAAACCAAAATAAAGTATATCAGAAAAAAATTATTCATGGCTGACATGTATCAAAAAGAGAATGTTTTGAAAACTTTTTAGTGTCTTGGCATTAGTACATTAAAAGCTGTTGCATTTGAGCAAACTCAGTATTGAAAACAGTGTACTCTAATGCCCTTATTTCTGCAGGTCTCAGATCTGGTGTGCTTTTTCAAGTTCCAAGTACAGAATGTGCTAGGTTTGAGTGGATTTTCCTGGCCAGCACAGGGAAAGAGGGAAGGAGATTGACTTTGCTGTGATTTTACTACTGTAATTTTGTAACCATAGCTCAAAAGATTGGATCAAATTCTGACACAATTTGCTAAGCCCCAATACAGTTAGCACTTATTTATTCGTTCAATTAGCAACCACTACTTAACCAAGTGCTTGGAGTACCTGGTACTAGGTATTGGGGATACTAAGGTAAACAGGACATGACCCTTCCCTTAAGGAAGCTGATACTCTAGAAGGGGATGTGAATAAGGGTGTAACAGAAATGGCATCTCTTCCTTAGGCTGAAAAATGAGGTGGATCAAGTAGCCAAGTTTCCTCTTATATTTGTAGATGCTCATTTGAGAATTCGGTTACTGCCTAGATAGTGTGGATTTCTTTTCCCCGTATACTGTGGACAATGGGTAGGCTCGCACCACCCAGGGATCTTGCACCACCCAGAAGCTCACAGCCTGAAAATTTGAGTACAGTGTAGCAGATGGGGCCATGTGCCAGTCACACAAGTTATGTCATTTAATCCTCCCAAAAACTCTATTAGGTAAACATTGTTATAATCCACTTTTATGGATATGGAAACAGGCTTAAGAAACTTGTCCAAACACACAGTACAATGTTGAGCTGGTATGCATTCAATCATCTGAGATTTGGGCTGATTCTTTAAAATTAAGCATAGGTTGGGGCGCCTGGATGGCTCAGTCGGTTAAGCATCCGACTTCAGCTCAGGTCATGATCTCACTGTACATGAGTTCGAGCCCTGTGTCAGGCTCGGAGGCTGGAGCCTGCTTCGGATTCTGTGTCTCCCTCTCTCTGTTCCTCCCCTGCTTGAACTGTCTCTCTCTCTCTCTCTCAAAAATAAATAAAGATTTAAAAATTAAAATTAAGCATAGGAAGGGGTGGCCGGGGTGGCTTAGTCGGTTAAGCGTCCGACTTCATGACTTAAGATCTGAGGTCATGATCTCATAGTTTGTGGGTTCAAAGCCTGCATCAGGCTCTGTGCTGACAGCTCAGAGCCTGGAGGCTGCTGCAGATCCTGTGTCTCCATCCCCCGCTCATACTCTGTCTCTCAAAAAATAAACATACAAAAATTTTTTTTTTAATTAAGCATAGTATACAGAAGAGTACATAGTGTATGATTTTCTTTTTCTATGAAAGTACAAAAACAGATGAAACTAATGTATGCTATTAGATGTCAGGGTAGTGGTTATCCTGGGTAGGAGAGTTGTTGAAAGGCTTGAGGAAGGGGGCTTCTGGAGTGCTTCTCACTGCTCTTCTTTAGCATATCTTGAGCCCATTTCTTCTGGTAAAGTAAATTTATGCAAAATGTTTACATGAAATAAGTGAATATTTCCATGGGCTATAAATGCCAAACATACAAATTTTGTTTGTAAGAGCTTACAATCTGATTGGCCCACCATTCCCAAGTTCCCTGTCACCCAGGGCTAGTACACTAGTAGACCTTCACTAATTAATTGAACACTTTTTGCTCAACAAGGAGTACAAATAGTGATAGATGAGAGGGCCTGTACATTTTTTAAAGTTTAACTTACTTTACCCAATTATAACTTTTAATAGACATTTTTAAATAAGGTATTTTACATTCTTTCCACCCCTGCCCCCACATTCTTTGAAATCCAAAATGCATTTTATACTTCACAGTACATCTCAATTCAGACCAGCCACACTTCAAGGGCTCAATAGCCACATATGGCAAATGGCTAGTGCACTGGGCAATGCAGTTTTAAGTCACCAGGAATTCACAGGGAAAATGTTTTGTAATTCAGAAGAAACACTACTCATTTCAGGCCACAACAGAATAACTTAGTAAATTACAGTCATTGGAATCTTTCCTCTCTGCCTTCCTTTCTCCCTGTGTCTTTTGGAGTTGATTACTTTAATCCCAACTCTTCTCCTTGCTGACCTTGGGACCATGCCTTGTCACAAGCTTCAGTTTTTTCATTAGTAAGATGGAGGTCTAATACCTTCTTACCCTCCAAATTGCCATCTCTTCCAGTGGATTGTAAGCTCCCTAAGAGAATGTGTCCAGCATTGAGCATACCACCTAGAACTATGCAAAACACAAAAGATAGAATAGTGAGCAAAAACAAGCAGCCCTGGAAGCATGCTTAAGTTCTGCAGGGGCAGGGGGGCGGAGATAGAGCTCTAAGCACTATGAAGGAGAGAAATATGGCCCCATGAGAAATTATGACAAAGGAAACTGACCTGTTTTCCTCAAGAGAAAGTTATGTGTGAAGTGAGTTCTAGCAGATGGATCATCATGAGGTAACTAGGTAAGGAGAGTAAGGCCTTGTGGAGGGAGCAGGCATTCCATATTCAAAGTCCCCAAAAGACCCCAAAGCCAGAGTATAACAGTGAGGTTGGTGGAGGAGGACAGTGCAAAGAAGGCTCCTGAAGAAGCGGGCAAGCCCTGGTAGGCCATGTTAACCCCTGGGAAGCAGTCTGATGGAGATGAGCATGTAGGATGTGTGTTAGAGGGTGCTCTTGTAATCAACACCTGAGGAAGGGGAGGGAACAGGACTGGGCAGAGGGAGAAGCTGGCCCCATATAGTGCTGTCTCATTGAAGACCTTGGCCGACTCCATGGGGAGCTCTGAGGCTCAGGTGGCCCTTCAAGATGTCCCAAGTCAGGTGAGGCCAGGTTTTTCCAACCCTGGGTCTCATTGAAAGTGGGCTGTACCGGGGCGGGGGGGTGGGGGTGGTGCTGCCCTTTGGTGAGGACTCTCCTCAGAGAGCCAATTCATTGACTTCAGTTTCTTTTGTGGAGTAAGAGGCAGGGAAAGACAGGAGGAACTGATGAGGTGAGAGGCATGTCAGAGATCTGATGAGAGTAAAGAATTTTTAAATGATTGGTGAGAACGGGGAAGGGATTTATCAGGGAAACACAGTAGAACTGCCAAGTAGTACTGAGGACTTGTTTAGGCGAGCATGAGTTCAGGCCCTCTGCTAGGTCCATAATGATGCTTTTGTGTTAATTAAGCCCCACTTGTGCCCTCAGCTGGGGTGCATGACCACAGGCCAGGGGCCCTGCCCTGATACATGGTGATACACATCTGCCTCACCCTTGGCATCCACTGCGAGGACCAGTTGATCCAGGGCAGAAGCAGATTGCATATCCATCTGCCAAATGGATGCAGCAAAAGGACTGAGGGGCAAGGGAGTGTGGAATATTATCAAGAAAGGTGGTTTGTGGGGGCGCCTGGGTGGCTCAGTCAGTTGAGCAACCGACTTTAGCTCAGGTCATGATGTCATGGTTTGTGAGTTCAAGCCCCGTATCAGGCTCTGTGCTGACAGCTCAGAGCCTGAAGCCTGCATCAGATTCTGTGTCTCCCTCTCTCTCTGCCCCTCCCCCACTCATGCTCTGTCTCTCTCTGTTTCAGAAATGAATAAACATTAAAAAAATTTAAAAAAAGAAAGGTGGTTTGTGGAATGAGGCAGGATAACCTCACTGCCTCATGAAGTGGAGGTCACTTTGCCTCTTCTGAATTTCCATTGCACTTTGTCTCCTATTTGTAGTTATCATTACTTCTGTCTCTTTTTAGAGCTTTTTGTGTATGCCTTGGCTCCTCTTCTAGATTTGTACATTTCTGAAGAGCTCCAGCTCCCACTGGGCTCCAGCCCTCAACAAATATTTTCTAAATATTCTGGAGAGTTGTTTTCTGGTTTTTGGCTCACCTACATTGACTTGGTTTCTAGATTAGCCAAGTATTTGTTAGTGGAGGAGGAAGGGAGCTTTGGAGCCACACCTTAGGTTCATCATTAAGTCATTCATGCAACCAATATTGACCATGTCCTACCATAAATTAGTAAGGATAAAACAGACTTGGTTCTAATCTTATGGGATTTGATATTTGGTGATATAGGGAAGGAAAAATTCTTCTTCTACCCTTCAAGGTCTTTCAGCTGGACTAAGAATTAAATTTGCCCAAGACAGATTAACAGAGAAAACCCCAAAGTTTTATTATGTGTGACAGAGGCCCAATAATGAAATCTGAGACCTAAAGAAATGATCAAGGCAGGCAGTTTTTATACATTTTGTTTTATTTTTTATTTTTTATTTTTTTAGTTTTTATACATTTTAGACAAAAAGACAATAAATTGTGAGGAATTGACAGGATAAACAAAACAGATGTTTGGGAGCTTTAACTAGTAGGGAATTCTAAGCAGAATTAGGGCCGAGGTAGTAGATTAGAAAAAAATAACAAGATTTGTTTCTACAGCTTTCTCGTCTTTAGAGATGTCTCTGGAGATAAAGATGTCTTTTTACTTCTTAGCACAGGGAGGATTTTTCATATGGGAGATTTGTTTCCTGCTTTCAGGGTAACAGAGAAGGGTCTGAGCGTCCTTATATCAGCATTTTCTTACGAGGCTTTTGTTTAAAATAATCAATATACCAAAGGGGCACATTTTTTGGTGGCCTGCCTTTGGCCCCTACAGTGGAGAGAGAGACACATTAAACAAATAACCGCCCTACTGACTATATAACTACAAACCATGATAAGCATTCTGAAGGAAAGGAATACAATGTTTTATGGATGTCTAGAACAAAAACTCCAGCTAATTGGGTGATTGGGCAGGAAAGGTTTTCATTGGGAAATGATGCTTGAGTAGAATCCCCAGGTGTAGAAGGGGTTAAGAAGAGGAGAGATAAAATATAAGAATATGAACAGAATGAGGGTCGCCTGAGTGGCTCAGTCAGTTGAGCATCCGACTTCGACTCAGGTCATGATCTCACAGTTTGTGAGTTCAAGCCCCACATTGGGCTCTGTGCTGACAGCTCAGAATCTGGAGCCTGCTTCGGATTCTGTTTCTCCCTCTCTCTCTACCCCTCCCCCACTTGCACTCTGTGTCTCTCTCAAAAATAAATAAACATTTAAAAAAATTTTTTTAAAGAATATGAACAGAATGAGGCTAAAATTATTTATTGGTTGGCATTTGCTATATAGGCTCTATGCAACCTTTCAACAGGGCAGGCTTTCTAGGTTTCTATGCTTCTGCTGAAACAATGCATTCCAAGATCAGAGGCCACAGCTGCAGGGGGTTAGGATGCATGCCTGGAAATGACTTATGTGTCTTTCAATGCTTCAAGAGGACCCAAGAACTGTGGTACCGGGTCAGGGAGTGTAGGAAGAAGGAATGCCAGCTCTTTGATCTCCTGGTTCTCAATTGCCAACTGTAGCTACTTCTGGCAG